>NW_007577750.1:101517-277555 GCF_000690725.1 Stegastes partitus | reverse complement strand
ATAAATAGAGCAGATAGACAGAGAGGGGGGGGGGAGTGTCAAGACATGACAAGAGCAGGAGAGTAGCCCTATGGAGACTGATTTCAGATGCTCTCAAAGGCCATCTGATGTTATCTAAAGATCATCTGCAGTCAGCAACACTCGCCTTTTTCTTACACTTTACTCAACAGCTGGAGTCAAGCAGCTGTCAATCAAAACTTTCATAACCTGCAGCCACAACACAACGGGCTTTTCTCTTCCCGGCGTAATCAATCTCTAAGAGATTTCTCACTCGGACAAAATGAAATGAGGGGGAGACTGAAGAATAAACATCACCTGGGGCAGTTTGTAAAATATAGAATTTGTCATTTCTGTTTGGTGGATTATTCAACAAAAGAATGAAGTGCAATGACGTTTAACACATCTATTCTAATTCGTCACTCCTCATCTATACAAGTAAATGATCACCGACAGCCCCAAAGCTGCTGGGTATTACCCATTCCTTCTTTAGCTACCTTAAAATGAGCACTTTAATCTATTTAAGCACATTTAAATAAAATTTGTGTTATCAGTCATGAAATCATTTCATTAGAAATTAATCTACTGACAATTTTCTTGGAACACAGCCCAACTTCCCAAAACCATTATACCTGCGTCAACATCAAACACAAGCAACCTATTAGATATTCACTGCTCTAGGACACTGAAATCAGTGAATTCTTGTTATTTTTGATAAAGAATTTACTCAAATGATGATTAACTGACTGTTTTTCATTTAGCATTATGTTTAAGAACAGGATGAACATGATAAATAACAAAAGAAGCACATCTACACCATCTAACAGAGCAAATGACCCTAAACTAATTAAAAAGATACGTTATTGAAGCAGATATGTGAAACCAAACCTGGTTAATCAATTGTATTCAGAGTTTTGTAACTGACCTGCTGAGTATCATGGATCAAAATCGACAACACACTATATTTTGAAATTGCACTTCACATTAAGTCTGAAATGACTCACTGAGTAGTAAAATTAACAGCTGTTCTTCATTAAATCATTAATTGAATCATTTTTCAAACAAAAATGCCAAAGGTTATCATGTTCTAGCTTCTAACGTTTTTTTTTCTGTTTTTCTTTTTTTTAAATCATTAACGTAAATGTTAATACATTTGGACTTTTTACTATTATTTTGGACAAAACAAGCAGCTTGAAGACATTCCTCTTAGATCTTATAGAAGTAACTTTCTAACAGTAATTTTACATTTTATGCAGGTAATGATTAACCAAAAAAACAGAAATAATCATTATCTGCAGCCTCATTTTTACATGCAGCTTTGGCCTGGTCAAAACACTGGACTTGAAACAGACTCATATTTCTTTAAATATCTCACAACATCAATTATTGAAAAGTTAGGACTGCTGTTACTGCAACAACCTAATTCCCCAGCGAAGATGCATGAATCAAAATACATAAATGCTAGAATACATGTACTCATGTTATGTATCTGAAGATGAATTTGTGGCGGTCCATTAGTTTGTTTGTTTCTTCTTTACATTTTAAAATGTCTTTCGAAAGGATGCTTTGCTGCATCATGACTTTTGGCCTGCTGCTTTAATTAAACTGAAAAAAGAAGAAAAAAAACGTACTACAAAACGTGTAAATACAACCAGCAAGGGTGAATCAATCATAAATCAGCATGCTACAAACAGGTGATCGGAAGTTATAATGCACTTCCCCCCCCCTCAACTGGTGACCACTGTCAACAGTCGTGATTGTTCAGGTGATATATAAATTTTTTAAAAAGTGGCCTCGGAGACTCGTCACTTTAGTGGCTTCGGGGAGTGAAGGTATGATTAAACGCGCGGCGAGTCATCTGGATGCAGGCGGCGGTCTTTCACACGCGTCGAGGGACACTCGTTTCTGCGGCGGAGACGTGCCTCGACTCCTCTCTGCAGCATTGTGGGGAGCAGCTCCAGCGTGGTGGAACCGAGCAGATGGTGAACGTATGCGGCGCTCATGCATGTCATCATCACCTTCATTAGCTGAAGGTGACATATGACATCATCTGGCCCACGTGCATTATGAGGGCCAGAAAGAGTTGTTTGCTGCTTTTTTTTTTTTCCTTCTCTTTTTATTGCAGCGTGGTTCAAGGTTGTTGATGGGAGGTATCGTGTGTAATCAAAACCCTCCCTCCCCTCCCTCACACACACACCTTCTGCTGGCTACTCCACCTCAAGCGTCCCCCATTCTCACCTCCTCCTCCTCCTCCCAGCATTAAGGTAAATAAGGGCTTCCAGCAGAGAGCCAATGAGCACGGGCCACTGAGCAGAGATGCATGTTTGTGTTGCCTTCCTCCCAGGACCCCGCTCGTTTATCTTGGCTGTCAGGTAAAGGGCAGACTCGGAGAAGGTGAAACTTTTTTTTCGTTTTTTAATAAGGCCGGGCTTGGTTTCCATAGAAACTGCAGGACAACATTACAGGGGACAATGATAAGAGAGCAAAGTCTGGTCTCAGGGCATCCCGCAGTGTGCCACATTGTTGTCAGAGACATTTGTGTTTACGTCAGAGAAATGAAAGAGCTATTTAGATTAATTTTCAGGGAGCCTCCAGACTCAGACCTTTTACTGTGGGAGGTAAGATTAATGAGAGCATATTCACACCTAGGCTTTCAGCTTAGGTCAGGAGCTAAAAGGGAGGTTTCCACTTATAAAGAGGTGCTGAGTCTTCTGTGTGTACAAACTCCCTGATAAAGGCAGAAAAGACCTCCAATGACTGCCATGCTTTTTGTTCGATAAGGAAACGATAGCACTGAATGTCCTGTTTGAGGAATGTAGGAAAGATAAGGGGCAGATTTACCGGTGAGAACGTTTTGGTGTTTTTTTGTGAAGTGATAAATAATAAAACACTGAACAGCGTAAAGACTGCCTTCTAAAACTGTCAATATTCCAAATGAGAGCTACCTACGCAGTCAGAATATTCTCCGGGCTAAAAGTGCATAAAGAAGAAACAAATTGCACAGGTAATGAATACTTAATGACTACTACATTTTTCACTTTGTGGAAGTAAATGGGAAGCATGTTTAGTTAACAAATGAGAGCAAAATCAAAGGAACAGAAGGTACCACATGCACTGTCAGAAGCCTGCAGCCGCAAGATAAACCAAGACAATGATACAAAGATATGAGAGTCTTTGTTAGCAGCTGCAATCCTGCAAGAGGGAAATTAAGTCTCTTCTGGAGCAGAACTCAACATGGACATGGTCCACATATAGTCACATGAAATAAGGCGCCATTGATAAGGCGGCACACAAGTCTAATTCATGTGCAGACATGCTTACAGCTACTGCGGGGAAGTGCTGAATTCAACATTAGGCTTGGAGCTTTTATTCTGCATTCCTCCCAACATTACCACTGTCTCAGTAACAGAGAAAAATACGCACTAACACAACTCTCCATACACTAAACAAAACAAAAGGCGAAATATCAGGAGCTTTATTGTAGATGTCCATTACTGAAATTGCTCTATTAGTCTTTTGTTTACTGGTCTATAGTGCAAAAGTTCTCCTGCTAAGAACTGTGAGAAACGGCTTTTGCCATCAAAACAATATTACTGTGTCCTTGCCACTAATTCCCAAGGTAGGACTTTTTTTTTTTGTCCGCATATCCAATTCTTTAATGGTCTTTTATGACGAAAGAAAAAGATTCCACTCACAAGGAGCATTTTCTCACTGAAGGCGTGATACCTCTGCTCCAGCTTTATGAGCATTAACTTCACATTTTTTCCAACTCTTTGTTCCCCATTTTTCAGTGGCCTCTGATTTATATCGGCGCTAAAGAGGAAGAGCGCTCCGCGGGGACCGAGTGTGTGTGCGGACAGAGGCAGCCCGATATCACACTCCAGGGTGAGGGTGTGTGCTCTGACAGCTCATCAGTGGACAATAAGGCCTTGGCTGTTAATGTCCTGCTACCTGGCACACTGCAGGGTCACAATCTGCTCCAGATGCTGGAGGCAGGCATCCAACTTGCAGTGGCGGAAGGGGGAAATCAGTGCTCGAGAAGCAAAAGGGAGTGGACTCACTGAAAAATGAATGGGACTAGGCAGACACACACAAATAGACATACACATGCACGCACCACCTGCCACCAGCCAACTCTGAATTTACTGCCTCTTCTGCACAGTGGTCTCAGTAGCAGTTACTGTAGCAACATCAGGGATAATATCTGAGCACAAATAAATGAAATCTCTCTTTTTTCCTTTTTTTTTTTTTTTAACCAGAAAGCTAGATTGAAAATTTATCTCTTCAGAGCAATCATGCATAATTCGAGAACCCGGGGGGCTAAAGCAGACAGAAACATGTGTGTGCACACACACACTCCAACGCGGGTAGAAGAGGGACTTATGAACTCAATTTAGTCAGCCAGACAGAGTTCTTGATTCTGTCACTTGGGATAATCGTCAGGATGTGGTACTCTGACCGAGCCCCCGCGTCTAAACCAGGCAGGATATAAGGTCATGTTGGAGTGGAACTCTAGCCATGCAGCACCCAGACCTCAAGTGCTCCAGTGGTTTTGTGGTTATCTGCAGCAGCCAGCTGTCGCAATACAGAGGAGCTTTTCAAGAACGTCCCCTCTCCTCTTCCTCTGCTTCTCATCTTTCTCCCTTCTCTCTCAATAAAAAAAACTGTCCCATCAGCCCACCCATCTCTGCTCTCTCTTTTGTCTCATTTCAGGATGAGTAAATTTGTGGATTACTGCTGCAAGTTTTTTCGTATTTAGATTGAGTCAAAACTATTTGTTTTGGTGTTGCGAGCTCAGGTCCTAGGACAAGACACTAAATTTGCCAGTTGGCTCTCAGGCAGGAGAAGACATAATGCTATATTGAATACAACTTATTAAACTGTTGGTAGCCTTTTGGTGATTACCACATTTACCTGGAGTTGTTTGTTTTTTTTTTTTCCTCAGGTTCGCAAGTCACTCTCATGCAAGTCCTCTTACATGAGAGTGACTAAGAAGATGGCTATGCATAATATATTTGACAGTACATGTTTAAAAGCTTATTTCTTTCTGTTCAAAATTAGGTCAGTTCATCACTGCAAACGAATGGAGGAGGAGACACTGAGACTTGATGTTCTGCAGCACGTCTGTATATCATTTAAATTTTGTTTTCTGTCTGTCACTGTCGGGGACAACATGGATAAGAACCACCACTCCACGGCATACATCATCAAAACTGATGCAGAGGAGCAGTGGAGTGATCAGCAATCTGGCATGTTTTCTGGCTGGCGTGTGCAGGCCAAAGTGCAGAGCTCCACCTACTGGCCACAGTGCACTACAGCAGAAAGCAAAAGCAGGCCTGCAGCCCCCAAGCGTCTGGATTTACGACTGTAATGACCACAGTCATTTTACTGAATGTGACACTATAGCTTCGCCAGCAGGTTTATTAATGGATGAAGAGCGGGCATCGTATGTGCACTAAACAAAGATAACCAGCTGTGATACTATGTTTATTTGAGGCTGTACATCTGGAGAGCTCTTTAATTCATGTGTGAGTTGGGCATAAGCTAATTATTCTTAACTCTTGCATTTTCTTCAAATGCTCCATAGACCTGCTGCTGTCCATGCAAAATGAATAATAATTATCATTTTTTGAAATGTGTTTTTTCTTCTCTTGCGATCTTTGTCAACCTCAATATGTAGAAACAGGCAGAAGTTGTAACCGAGCACAATTGATGGAGGTGATGAACACAGAAATAACCAATAAGCACTCTTACTGCACTAAATAAGAAAATATTTAATTTAATTTAATTTAATTTAATTTAATTTAAGAGTATAGAGTGGGTTGAACTTGACTTGGGAGGGTAGCTCTGTGTAAAAAGTGAGAAAATCAATTGTATTGAAGAGTCTGGATGCACCTTAGACCTCAAACAAGAAGGAATGCATGTTTTCTGAAGACAAAATTAGGATTTGCATGAATGCTATATTTCAGGGGTCTCAAACTTCAGGTATTGGACCTCAAGAAGGGTCGCAAACTAGATTTTAATGGCCATAAGATCAAAAGCAACATGAATGTGTTTTTAATTTGATTTTCCATCAATCTGTGATTTTTTTCTGTAAATTACTGAATAAAAAATACTTTAAAATTACCTGTATGGGCGCCCCTATAGCTCACCTAGTTGAGCGGGTGACCCATGAACAGGGGCTGTAGTTCCCTGATGCAGCGGTCGTGAGTTCAACTCCCACTCATGACAGTTTGCTGCAGGTCCTCTCCCTTCTTCTCTCCCCCCTTTCCTGTCTCACTCTCACACTATCCTATCTAATAAAGGCAAAAATGCCAGAAAAATAATCTTTAAATTTTTTTTTTTAAAATTACCTGTGTGACTCAGTGCAGTAAGAAAGAAATAGGAAAGCACTAAGAAACATGTGGCACTTGTGATGAGGGGCCACAAATGATCATTGCTTGGTTTCAGGGGCCACAAGCTGCAAAAGGTCGGAAAATCGCCCCACATTTTATTATTCAACACAAGCTGTCCCCTGATGGCAAAACCGTGTGGATTTTGCAGCGAGGCCCAAGTAAGGAAGTATGTTCCCTGAGCAGGCTGGGATAACCTAAGCTCCTGAAGCTTCCTTCAGTGGATTCCTATTAGCAGAGCTTAAATGCTGTCATTTCAGTTAAGCCAGGGCAAATCACCTGAGCTCCACATCTAGTAGGGGGATGGAAGAGAAAATGAGCCAGATGATGAAATATAGGCAAATGACGAAACAGCCGCGTGAGGAAGACGACTGAACGGAGTTAAATTGGAGTGAACGGAGCAGCAGGCGTTTACAGAATCAATCCGTTCCTCTACCAACTGACCACACACACTGCGAGGAGGCCTGCTCTACAACTCCAGGGCTCCTATTACCATGTGATTAACCTCTTCAGGATTAACTGGGCAGCAAAGACACGGGGAAAGGTCGAGGGTCAGCTCTCAGACAGCCACTCCCGCATAAAGGGTGGCCTATTAAACGGAAAGGCCACGCTCAAATCTGCTCGCCTGTCTTCGAGCATCTTTTTGATACATACTGTGTCATTCACCCTGCAGTTCTCATCACTCCGTGTTAAATTCCAACAGCATGCAAGGTCAGCTGCCTTATTATTGTAAAAATACAAAAAGCGGTTGTACTCAATTAGAAAAAGGCACTTTGAAAATATAAACACACCGCCAAACACCTGGTGTGTGTTGGCAGCCGTGAGACAGACTGCAGGTGGGAAGGAATTAAAGCGAGCCTACACTGGAGGAGGCAATCATGAATAAAACATTGCACTCTTGTACTTGTTGAGGCTATAGCTTTTTAGCACTTCTATAACTCCTGTCTTTGTTTTCACCCACTGGTAGCAAGAAAGTAGACTTTTTATAGTAAGATGCAATTCAAAGTCGATTTGCTAGATTGCACAAGCTCACACGCAAGCTTTAAAATCTCATCAATTAGCAAGCAAACATGCGGCAACTAAAAAGGTTCCTGTAATTTCTTCCCATGACTGATGTCATTTTGTCTTTGTCAGTTACTCCAACAGAAGAAAAAGAAAAATTGCCTCAGCAGGAGGCTGGTTTCATTCGTTTCCCGAGACTCAACTTGCCACCACAACTACTGTGTGTGTGTGTGTGTGTGTGTGTGTGTGTGTGTGTGTGTGTGTAGGTGTGTGTGTGTGTGTGTGTGTGTGTGCTTTTAAAAAGCGGGCAGCTGATGGCAACCTGCCACAGACTTCTGTGTGTGCGGATCCATGACGGATGGAGGAAACATGTGGGAATGTGTTAACCTTTGTGCCCAGACGAGGAACTTGTGTGAGGGATGTTTTACTGTTTTATTTTTTTTTTTTTTTAAATCTCTTGCTGTCTGGTGACATAAATCTGAAAAACTTCCTAATCTCTCTGGCAGTGTGACAAACAAAATCCTCTCCAACCTTCACATAAACACTCTGGTGGTTAGTGCATGACTTAGCTGAGGATCCCCACAGAAATATCACAAACTACCGCAATTCCTCTGAGTTATACAGAGTTCTTAGCATCTTTCAGCTAATTGATTTTATAGCCTGCAGCTATTTTGGGCACAAAAAAGCATTACAGTTTCACTGTACACTCCCTGTCCAGCACTAAACAGCACACAGAGGAAGTTGGCAACTAGCTGATAGACAAAGTTGAGTAACTAAAGAGGCAGATAATTCCCGTCGGAGTTGGTAGAGCCCAAAAACAGAGTTAAACAAGATGAATACTGGACTTACAGCAGCATAAACAACTCCAAATGTGCCCCATATATGCAAAATAAATAAGCAACTTACTGGCTTCAAAGGTGACAACTGTCAGTGATGTGTTTTCACCACCACCAAGAGGCCCAATAAAATTATTGCACATTTCTCAAATCTGTATCTCAACGAAACTTTCCATTTCTCTAAACTTTGTGAAGAGTCAAAAATAGGTCAAATTTTGCTTCAAACCCCTAACCAGATCTTTATTACATGATGTTGAAAGAAGAACCAAATCAGACTACAAATCCTGCAAGGCATTCAATACCAATATTCAGATAACAGATACATTTCTTGAAAACATGACTATTTCAAAGCATCTGAGACTGATTGTTCAGCAGGTTTTGGTAAATTAATATTTTTTCTGTTATTTAGCATCATTTCACATTCTTGCTGTTTGTACAGTTAAACCTCACCATCCCACACATTGCTTTAGTTTTCATGCAGAGACTCAATGTGGGATTATTTAAGGCCAAATTAGCTGCCACAGAGCTATTAATAATGCACAATACAGCTTAAACAATTCCTCGCCCAATTTTTTCTTTTCCCTCCAAGTATGAGCATGTAAGTGAGGGACAAACCAGATGACAGAATGAGAGAGAGAGAGAATGTGTTTACCATTTCTTCCCTGAAGCGTGACCCCATCATCTACATTCACATAGACACTGAGATGAAAGCCCCTCTCGCGTTCTTCCTCTGTGATCTTATCTGATTGTTCTTTATCTTTTTGTTTACCAGGGACCCAGATGAGGACGTGCATTAAATCTCCTTTAAATCTCAGGCTCCTGTGTTGTGTTTTTTTTGTGCTCGCCATTCTTTTATTAAAAAAAAAAAAAAAAAAAGACAAAAAGCTCTGGTGCAACTCACTACTTCTTTAAGACCATAAACCAATCTGTGCCAGCATGCACAGAAAGCTGTTATAAAAGGCATCTGCACACACTCTAATGTGCAGTTTCACACACACACACACACACACACACACACACATATATACACAGCAACCGAACCAATCGTTTAAGGTCTCTGAGGCCTCGATAAGCTTCTGTAAATCAGCCACCATCCGGCAGTGAGTTTTATTCCCCTCTCTCTCGGTGGATGTTGGGTTATGACCCGTAGGCAGGAGGTTATTTATTGCTTTTGTCTCGGCTTGTGTTGACTCCCAGCCACTCATCTATGGTCCTAGGCTAATAGAAAGCAGCACAAGGATTGCAGATCTGCAGGAAGCCCGCTAAGCTGCAGGGACTCGGCTCGATAGTCTGCTCAGAGCCTCGTCACCCCCCTATTCTTAATGTCTCTCAATTCTTCGGCTCTCTTCCTCTACTTTTTCGGTAATGGCCAAAATCAAAATGAAACTGAGCTGTGAGTGAACCTGGGGTGAAAGAGTCCCTATCAATAAGTGTTAGCATGAATGTGCAAAAGAGAAAGGAGGGTTAAACAGCTGAAAGACGCCCACGGACCATAAACATTTCCCAGAGGCTGCTGCCAGACATGATAGACAGCCAGCAGCCTGCTGGTCTGCCTCTTTCTCCAGCACCTAAGAAACATCTCTATTCTAAGTGATGGCTGCCTCCTTTGTAATGGAAACTTGAGACGTTATGGTGGAAAATAGCGAAAGATGAAAAGAGTAAATCGTCAATGCCTGAATGAAACTTAACCTTGACGCTCCGTCTCCATAGCGATGCCATTTTTGATGAGCAACACCAACCACGTATTCTTAAGAAGACCGTGGTTGCTAAGAAGGTTGCAAAAGACCTTCCCACCCTTTTCCCCGCACCTTCTTTAACTTCGCACGGCACCGCAAAACAACCTCAACACGGCTGTCATCCTTTACAATGAACCGTCTAACCTGAACTGGCAACTCCAACCTCAGCACGGTTTGAAATACAGGCCCACCTGCCATTTCTACAGTGCTGACAGCAGCTGACAGTTAAGAGGAACAACCACAGACTGAGAATATATGAAGGGGTCCTTGAGTGATGACAGCACGGGTAAGATCGAGAGCTGTGATGTAATGGAGACAAGGCCACTGACTGATACTATGAAAAAGGGCGGTTTGTCGGCTCCAGTTCACCACCATTCATATCCAAGATGTATGTTTGCGGGCGCTAACAGCTAATAGATGAATTCTACATCGGTGTCATCTTGTTTGTAGGGGGCAGTGTATATGTGAAGAGTGTGTGTGGGAGTGTGTGTGTGTGTGGGTTAGTGTATTTGACCGGGGTCAAATGGTGTACAAACAGCCTACTCATGTCAGGATAATAGAGCGAGAAATCTCCGAAGCTGAAAACCTTTGACCTCACTCAAACTGAGATTTTACAGGAAAGGTGCATGTATTCACATGTGATCTTTGTTACCAGAGCAATCATATTGTAAGATGGTTTAACTGTTAGTCTTTCTAGCAGCAGAATAAAGGGAGGTTTTCAATCAAATCCAAGATCTGAGGTTTGGTTTAATGTTAAATCCAAAATCAGATGTCAGCCATAATAATCGGATAATAATAATCTAGACTTCCCAGTCTAGTTGTAATATCAGAAATGATGTTTTAATGTCCATGATATAATTGCAGATTCAAAGCGAACACAGACAAACTTCTAACAGATCAAGGTAAAAGCGGCCTTCTGGCGCCTGTAAATGAGTCATTCTGCAGTGAAGCTCAAATATCACAGTAAAGTAAGAATAAGAAAAACATATTTTGAGTGAAAGGGGTCAGTATTTTTTCTGAACTACAATTTCTCTCTTTTTTCAATACAGGCGTCATTTTTAGTGTTGTGAAAATCTGTGTTTTACTGTCTCTAATTTGATGTAGGCAGCTGTATCACTGAGTGTCTGGATGTGTGTGTGTGTGTCCATCTGCATATTGTCAGAGATGCTGCTATAAAAAAAATTTCCTTGTAGAATTCCGACACAATGCTCGTCTAAACAAACAACAGATGGGAGACAAAATAAAAGGAAATACCTGAACAAATCTAGATGTGCCCAATACAAAGCACAGGGAATATCTTTCTTTCCAACAGACTTCCACAAGCTTTCAAAAGCTGTTTTAGAGATTCTTTGTCTCACTAAGACACTTGATGTTTGTTTAATCTGATTTGCCACTCATCCATAATATTAACTCCTTTAAAACAAACCTTTTAACAAGTTCGGTTCCATTCCAGCAGGACAGCCCGTCACCAGATGCAAGTTCACTCACACACAGCTGATCCGCCAGGCCACCATAGTAAGTGCGGTAGAGACGTAGACCGTTCAGAAAGTCCCTGAAAAAGCAGCAGACATACGAAGGCACCCGTTAATTAACTTGTTCGATAAAGTGCTTTGCATGTTAATTGTGGATTTAACTCGCTAAAAATCACAAAATCTGGCACCTTTCCTCCCACTTACCTCCTCTTGACAGCAAGCGAGTCTGCTGACACTCTGACAGCAGCTTTAACGGGGATGGATTCTCTGCTGCTGCTGCTGCTGCTGATGCCGTGCTGAATGCTGACTGACTGTGCAGGCTTCCTGCTTGGTGGGCCACACAGTTTGTGCACCTAATACACAATGAGACAGACACAAATTGAAGTCTAAACACTGAGGGAGGCAAATGCATTTTAAGAATTTGCAAATCTTGTTAAACTTTACTGGTGCATGACAAATAGGCCTTATTTTAGATGGCTGAGTGACAGATGTTTATACTAAGGTCATTAGTGCAGCCAAGCCTATCATCTCCAATTTCTGAATGTACTGCATGTGTAGTCGATCAAGCAGCAGCCACTCTAGTCAGCCACTAGATGGAGCTGTGGTGTCTCAATTAGTACAGCAAAGGAACAACCATTATATGGCAGTCACACAACCCAACAAATGGCATCAATGCATAAAGTTACATGAAAAAAAATATTGGCTTACTCCAGTATGACAAGCCTGCACTTATATGTGCTATGTACAATTTATCTTTGGTTTTAGCACCAACTGGCAACATGGAGCAATCAGCTGTAACAGCAATGTAAATTAGAATAAAAATTGCCGCAGGGGCATCCAAAATGCTTTAACCATTCTCCTCTCATGGGCTCCGTAAAATTTCTAGGTGACACTGGTTTTCACTTGCTCCAGAGACCCAATCTAGTTTTCAGGCCTAAAAGACAATATTAAATCTCTGTTCATGATCTTAACCTGTGCTGAGACGCGGGGTCCATTTTTCTGAGCATGTCCAACAGCATCATGAAGCAGCATGTGTACTCCCAGAAGCACTTGCTCCAGATCCTGAGGTCCGTACATCCTTGCAGACAGGCCCTCCAGCGAGCGAACAAACTCCCTCCAGTGGGTGTCGATCTCGGCCATGCTTGCCAAACACCCCCGCATCACATTGAGGCAGTAACCCATGCAGGGCTTGGACTGAGTTAAACCCTGTGGAGCAAATTACTGTGAGATCACTGCTGGCAGTTTAAAATTAAAAAAAAAAAAAAGGTAAAAAGTTCATTAATTCAGATCAATACACTCTCTTCAGAGACATGCATCCACACCTGGCAATGAGGACAGAAATGCATCTTGAGCAGCGCTCGCCTGCACTCACGGCTCAGCTGTAAGTGGTCTGTGGTATTGATGACCTCGATGCCGAGGTGCAGCGCCTGGAGCAGAAGCTTCCCGGAGACCCCAGAGCGAGCAATCTGATCAGCCAGGAGGCCAGGCGCCCCACCAAACGGTCTGACATCACGGCTCAGTGACCTCACACACTCGGCGTAGCCCGGTGATATGTCGCTGAGGCCGGGGTTGATGAGGTGATTGTAGACCAATGGGAAGAGAGCATCGAAGAACCGCTGCACCAACTCATCAATGTTGAGCTCGGACCCCAGCAGGAAGAGTCCGATGTCGGTGAAGAGTTCCCGCACAGCGCCCATGGCCTCATCAGCCATGTTGTGGTATGACTGGTGGAGGACAGCAAAAGTGTGATTCTCCGCCTGCCTCATCAGAACCTCAAATGTCTCTGTGGGCCAGAAAATGAAGAAAGAAATAAGAAAAGAAAAACAAAAGATTACACAGGGACTGCTCAGCACATGATCCTCAAAGTCAGGTTGCACTGGCTGCTTGTTGAGAACCAGAGATGCAAAGAGAAAGAAAATTCAGGTAATAATTCAGGCTTTACTTTAAAATGAACCATGCGACACATATAGTACGGTGCCCTTATAGAGTTTGTAGTTCTATTAAGCCAGAACGTGGAGAAAATACACAGAATTGAAGAGGAAAAGTCTCCAGGGCTCCCAGCAGGAGATCTAGCCCCCTGCGTCTTTCCACATAGAGAGGAGAGGACATGTAGCGAAGCAATTTGTTCTCTAATCAAAAGTTGAGCTGACAAAGGAAAATAGGAAAGTAAGGGGAAAGAAAGGGGTTACAACATAGAGTGGGCCCTGCTGTGATATAATATGAACAGAGCTACAGTATGTATAGTGTTTTAATCAATGAACCGCTTTAATCAAAGCAGTGTGGCGGCAGGAGAGAATAAGAGAGGAGAGAGGAAAAGGAGAGGGGCAAGGGTTAAGAGACTCAAATGAGGGGGAATAAAGGTTAAGAGTGACAAGGGGGATAGAGAATAGAAACTTTTACAAATTAATTCCTCAGTGAATACAGAATTTTAATAATGTCCATTCTTTTGCATACAGCACATCCATACAAGGCATCTAGCTTGCCATTATACAAGCATGCATACATAAGAGACTACATGCTTTACAAGGACAAGATGCTCGCTAATCACAACCGAAAAGTAAATGTTAAGGAGCTTTTAAGCCGTGTGGGACGCAAAAGTCTTACCACTCCTGAAAATGTTTACATCTAAGGAATTCTAATGCTCAGGCCGCTGCATCAGGACAAGAAAAATCATATCATGCTGATGCCCCCATATCTGCCACAGTACTGCACTAAAACGCTGTAAGCTGCATCTAACTTTGCTTGCAAATGTGTTTCTGTGTGAGTTTTAAAAGCAGTGGTTTAGGGGGAAATGTTTAGCTTATGCAGCATTAGTCACAAAAGGGGAAAAAATGTCCAGGTGCACCACAGATATACTTAAGGACACAGAAAAGATCTATCAGGCACTGGTGAATTCAAAAATGTAGAACAACATGCAGGTACAGACAGACTTTGATATGTTGGAAATGTTTCTGCTGGGCCTCGGAAACAGTTAGCTGGAGGAATCGGTGACCAAAATCCAGAGATAAGCACGAAAATGTCTTTTTTTAAAAATAAAATCATTAAATTTGCTTTCATTTTTGACTAAAGAGCAATAACTCAATATCCTATTACAATTTCCCTAAACATGACATGAGAACATGATAAGGCAGCTCTGCAAGTCTTGCCAGACTTGAAGGAATAATCTTAGCACAGCAGAAAACATTTCACTTGTGCAACAAGGCCGCCTTTATCCCTTTGTCTCTCTCTCTCTTTTTTTTTTTCCCAGTTTTGTCTCAGCTAATACCTGAGCCATGGCCATTCTCACATCATGTGCCTGTCATGGGTTGTGAGGCAATAGTGAGGGTGAACGCCTGGAGCTGCCTAGGGGGGCTGAGAGTCTGGAAGGGGGTAACCAATGTGATGAGGGCTTAGACGGTCCAATGCTGCATAATATGCACCGATGTGGAAAGGTTGACCGACAGCCCCCCTGGTGAGGAGAGAACAGAGAGGGG
Organism: Stegastes partitus; assembly: GCF_000690725.1. Taxonomy (NCBI): domain Eukaryota; kingdom Metazoa; phylum Chordata; class Actinopteri; family Pomacentridae; genus Stegastes; species Stegastes partitus. The sequence goes on along the minus strand of NW_007577750.1, from coordinate 262,647 downwards.
GTCTGACACGCCTTACAGGCACACACCGTCTCTGTGGGGCAGCATTAAACACTGAAGTACCAGGAACTGAATCTGATCTCAGGTCTTCTGTGATCTTCTTGCACGAATGTGATGTGTCTGACAACATCTGAGACTGTGCTTATGTGTGAATGAGAAGAAAAAAAAAAAAAAAGCTGCACCTCCTACACAACAAGCGCTCTGGTCAGAGAGCAGCATGAAAAACAGAGAGATTGGCAGCCATGAAAGTGTAGTGGGTACGTTTGTGCATGAAAACAGAGAAACAACAGGCGCACCGACGAGCAGAGAAATACAGAGAGATGGAAATATGTGCTCGTGGAGTACAGTCGGAGATTGTTACGACCCTCAGGTGTATACAGCCGAGCAGGCAGAGTTATGAAGGGTCCCACAGGGATTACGGCGAATGCTTCAAGGAGGAGGGTTTACCGTATTAGATTATGGAGTTAATGAATCCCACCTGTCAAAGCACATAATGAGTATCTGTGCAGTAAACAAATTTGTCTTTGTTTTATCTTCCCGACATCAACGATTTTCCCGTCATAGGCAGATAAAGGCAAAGTAATAAGAACTTGGCTAATAAGCTGATCAGTAATTCTGCTGTCTAAACTAGTCTGTTCTACCCACACTGAAGTTTCCAACTGTCCACGTAGTGTTAATGATGCTATTTTTCACCAAAGCTAGAGCATTAAGCAGTGTCTCTCACTTGGAGGCCTTGACCAGCAGCCAGGCTTCTGGGGAGGCCTGAGGATAGAAAAAAGATGAGTAGAGGGGAAAATTAGGAGAGAGTAATGAAGAAGAGATATAAGGAGGATGAGAAGACGGTACAACTTTCACATTTTTGAAACAGAAACAGTTGTGCAAAATTTTGAAAAAGACGAAATATGTCTTTTTAAATCAGCTTTCATCAGTGTTTTCTATGTGTTTAATAAAAAGGTCTCACAAATATACAAATCTCACTTTTACAGCTTTCCATGCTAGTGTTGGTTCAACTGTCAACGCTCTCATCAACCTTGTTTTCAGGTCGAGTACAAAGACTTTCAGCTGTGACTAATCCACAAGAAGATGGCAAACAAACAAAGATGGCAACCAGTGGATGACAATAGTGAAGAGAAGAGAAGAGAAGAGAAGAGAAGAGAAGAGAAGAGAAGAGAAGAGAAGAGAAGAGAAGAGAAGAGAAGAGAAGAGAAGAGAAGAGGATTTCTAACTTCCTACATTTATAAAGGCACATTCTGGAGTAGGAGCTAAAGAGGATGCCACACTGTGCCTCTTTAGCCTGTGTGTGTTCTGAGTGTCAACGACCCAGCTGATAAGAGATGAGCAGACATGTTTGCATTTCTGGTGATGGGAGGAACAGGAAGAAGAGGATGATGGAAAACATGGTGTGGAGTGACTTGTTATACTGTGACTGAACATCTGGTCTACAGCAGCTGCACACATGGTGGGTATCATAGAAGGTGAAAGGTGAATACTTGTTATTTGTGTTTGCACGTGTGTTGATATTAGATACTCACAGATTATCTACAGAGACTTGATGGCATCGATATGAACATGATACATTTACGGACACCAACATAATCCTCAAGCGTAAAAATAACAAACATTGCAAACAGCAGAACAATGAAATCAAAACCACATGCATGCAGTATAAAAACTGAAGATATAGAGTGATAAAATAGTATGAACAAGCAGTAAATAAGTAACCAGTGAGAAAAAACACTATGCAGCCAGAAAACATTCAAATAATAATGAAAATTAAATGTATGCACAGACAGGCTATATAGAATTTCAACTATGTAATAAGAAACTGGGTGTTGAAAGGTTTTGTTTATACTTTGGCTCCAGAAAATATCAGCATATGTGTTCAAATTATAAAATATTGGGAGTGTTTTGATGGAAACATGGGCTTTTAGTGAAATTTTAGAGAGTAGAGAAGGAGAAATTCTTTGAGCAATTAGCATGTGCTTTTAGGTTCAGTGTATTTCAACATATTTCATTTGCATCCTATGAACATAAGAAGAAGTTAAGGAAATCTCTGTAACGTTTAATCCATCTTATGCATCATTTAGAAGCACTTTAAGAAGCCATTACGGCATGCCACCCATCAAACTGCATGGATTCCTAACTCGCCTGCTGGCACGGTAAAATAAACTCTGATATATGAACAATTCATGTTTGAAAGCTCCAGCATCCCTGGCTATCATCCAGATATATTGGCTATTCAATACCAATCACAAAGCTCCTTCAGTGAAATTCCTCCGAAGCTGAGCTTTTCTCCATGTCTAAAAGGCTTTTAAATTTGATCCCATTTTCTCTCTTTCTCCCATAATTGCTGCATTTCTCATTTTCTTTAATGTCGGATGATCTGGTTAACTGTGACAGGGGTAGTTAACTGAGTGATGAGTTACACTTCAGGTCAGGGCCTTTGGCAGCTGGCACTCTCCTATACCTTTGCTCTCTATGTTTCTATGCATTTGATAGTTCAGGGACTAATGGTGATATTTTGACATGAACTTAACAGATAATACATCAGATGCAGATATGAGAAAATACAGAATTTATCACTGTGGTTTCAACAAACCAAACACAAGGACCATAAGCCCGTTGAACATAAGGAAATGCTGAGTGCTGCTTTCACCAGCAGAGGGAGACATTTCTTGTATTAATGTGCACACACTGGATCAGTGTTGCCTATTAAAACTGACTATGACATGTTGCATGTTCCTAACCATGCTGTTATTTTTTTAAATCAAAAGTCAAAGTTTAACCAATCTAAAACGGCTCCAGTGGCAGATCTGCACATATTCCTGTACTGCAGGAATACTGCAGAGGATTCTACTTGTTGATTAAACCGTCTCTTCCTCCTCTTCCAATAAATATTTAGTCACTCGAAAGTGTCTAAAAGCACCCAAAAAAACAATGCATTCAAAAAAGAAAATGTTTCTTGATATCAAGGTCAAGATTTGGTGCCGCAGACACCTCCTCCTATACAGACGGTGAGAATAATTCCTCTGTGACTTTTTGTGAGCAAGTTTGTCTTTTCTTGTGAGTAAAACAGCCTCAGATTTGGTTTATAAATGACCCTGACTTTGCTGCGCTATTTATAACAGCAAAACCTGAAAGTGGTGCTACAATTTCACCAGCAAATATAATGGCTTAACAGGTATTTGTGCATGCAGCGCTAATGTATTGCATCAACAAGTCTGCTTCTTTGTGTGTATATTTGTATTCATAGACATGTCATTGAGGAAAAAGATCAGTCAGCGGGATGAGAAATAAGATGAGCCTTTGTAGCTGAAGACCCTTTTAAAACAGACAAAAGACCAAAAGCTCCTGCTCTCTCTCTTCCACACACACACATGCAGAATAAGCAGAGGCTTGGCTCACACAGTGTGTGTGCTCCGCTGAGATGCATCCCTAAATGTGCACTGTAATGCATGAACAGAACAGAACACATCAATATCAACTCTGTTTGAAGCTTGCCGTGTTTCCAGGTTTGAAGCGCTGAAATGCCACTGGCTGACCTCAGCCGAGCTGCTGAGCAACGCAAAGATGGCTTTTATTAATGTGATTCATCCTCTGTGAATGGCTGCGACCACAACAGAGGAGCCCAGTGACATCTGATAGGCTGCAGAAAAGGCCATTCTCCATCCAGAGAGGATGAGTCAGTGGCACTGTGGGTTCAGCTCATCCCAGAGCAAAAAGACGCACACATTGAAAGTCAATGACTTCCAGGGCGGGACAGTCAGCACAGTCAACAGAAAACTATGTCTTCATTGTGGCATATTAGGGGATGAGAGAAAAGCGCCCGCAGTCTTTGTTGTTCCAGGATGAAGCTTGATGACAGTGTTTCTGCAGAAATGTTTGTGGTGAGTAAAGAAAAGAAAAGGTCAAACCTGACAGTCATAAAAATAAAAAGCCACCGGTAAACCAACTGACTATGCAGAGGCATTTTCTAGTCAGTAGATGCATGAAAGCACCTTACTTTACAGGTCTGAATTCCCACAGATACTTTTCACAAAAGGATTCCCACGAAGGATTTAAAAAAAAAAAAAAAAAAACATTTATATGATAGTTTTAACAAACAAACAAAAAAAGAAGAACAGCTTCCAGTTGATTCAATTTAAAGAAAAAACACGTATTATAATGTATACCTGTCTATAAGTGCATTTTTACACACTTAGCTGATCTGCTGTGCCTTGACCAAAAGACTCAAGGGGACAATATAGCACTTTTCAGACAAGGTGTGTGGAATACTGTTGTCTTCATCAATCTGTTAAAGTGACAGCATTCTACCATTCTGACATAGGTAACTTATAAATATGTTCATCGAATTTCTATTCAGACATACGCACTACAGTGACAGCCACAGTGCACGAGCAGTTTTTGCAATGCTCACGAGATTTGCCAAATTATGCATAACACATAAAAATGCAAACACTAACCAGTCTGTCTATGTGTGATGATAATTTATCTACTATTATACAAACTAAAATAAAATAAAAGTAAAAGAAGTAAAATAAAAATATCTGGACCATTGTGATGTAGTACAGGACTCAGCCTGAGGACAGCTGCTATGTACCACATGATGTAACTGAAGCTAATAAGCTGTGGCAATGTAAAAGCTTGACATATCTCCATGGTAGGGATAATTTAAAGTAATAAGTAATTAATTAAGACACTGCTGCACACATTTATGTGTCTCTTGCTTTGGAGACTTGCTTTTGGAGACTCTAAAATGGATCCTGCTGCTGTCTGATGCTGCAGATGCAGTCGTCCTCAAATTTATTTATACCCTTCCATTAAAGAAAAGGCAAAATTCACAATAGTCACTCAAACCACTAGAAACTGAAAAAAGTAATAATAAATAAAAAAAGTTGCTAATATATATATTTCTGTTGTTTATAAACTCAGGGGAAAGACTCCTACAAGCACCTGGAAGCAACAAACTAACCTTCAGCCTCCTGTTAACATTTTGTCAAATAAAAGAAGAATAAGGTTTACCATTCATTATCAGTGAGTAACGTTAATCTGAACTGTTTTTATTGTAGTACAGTTTTATTTTTATGCAGTTCAAACTTGTTGCTGTGTTAAACGTGATGGGAATGTTACTAGACGCAACCTGGTAAGATTGCTGTACAGAAAAGTCAGTCATGAATCAGATACATTCAGTTGCCGGCAGACTATTGGAAAGGAGCGCTTGACTGAATGCTGTTTGTGCTTACAGTCAACTAGAATTAATTAATTCAAACTGAACATTGCTTTCGTCAAAGTTAGAACCAAATGACATTGTTCTTTCTTTGAAACTATAACAGGAAAAAAATCTGAAATTAGAGATCCATAAAAAAAAAGTGTTGCTACATGTACCTCTATCCAATTATGTCATCGTTTTTGGGGCCATTTCATTTGGCCTAACATCAAGAATTTACTTTTACTTTGCCTCTGTGTAAATCACCTTCCCCACAAACTGTGTGCAAACTTGCTTTTGATTTACCTGGCAATAAATCAGCTCTATTTTAATGTGTGGCCTGTCTTCCTCTCAGGCTGTAAACTGAGAGCTGGTTTGGTCTGTGTTATCCTTTTAAAAAATGAACAGGACTTTAAAGCTGCTGGATGTAGAATGTAAAAATAAACCTGCTTGTAATCTCTGCAAGAAGCCCTGTTACACATTTACAACATTCAAGCAGTTATTCACAAAAATCTACTTAATGCAGGACTGTCTGGGTTTTGATACGGGTTTGAAATAATCTAATTTTCACTTTTCTGGCATGACAAATTTTCACAAAAGCATGTTGGTTTGTGATGCAGAGGAAGAAGTTCCATTATCACACAACACAATGCAGAGCTTTTCAGGTTTGAGCTGAGGAAGTAAATGACAATCATACCTGTCTACCACTAGCAGAAGACAAGAAAGGGGGCTGCTCAGAAAGCAAATCAATGTAGATGAATGAGGGGAGAACAGATAAGAGAAATGAATCAGATTTTGCATCAACAAACACATGCATAGCCAGACCACCTCAATTTAGCAGGAAACTGACGTGAAGCACAAAGTGGCATTCACAGTGCATGAGTGAGCTCAGCGTGCCTGCCTGCCCTGATTCACAAACAAACCACCAAGTAAAACTGGGTCTTTCATGTACGTGTGTGTTTGTATGCATTAGGACGTGTGCGAGCATGTTTGCCTGAGGAGGGGGGAAAAGAGATCCAAATCTGGCCAAGACATATTCTCACAATAACCTCTTATCTAAATGTTTCTGTATGTAAGTTTTGGCCTCCTGGATTGTCGATCTGCTGCAATTTCAACTTGGCAACAGCAGCGCAGGAAACGCCAACACGCTGACCACTCTGACCTGCAGAGAAAAAGATTGCTAAGAAAAAGTCAAAAAGCCTTGAGATGTTTTCTTTTTCCTCCCGTCTTCAGTTTCAATAAAGGGGGCATTGTTTGAAACCAAAAACAGTTGCCTGCTCAGAGGTGTTACAGGAGTTTGCTCTGGCTCAGGGTTGCTCAGAGAAGGACAGAGGGGGGGAGGACTATGATTTATTTAGGTAAAACTGTGCATGAGAGGTGATGAAAGGGAAGGGAAGGAAAGGAACAAGGAAAGAACGGAAAGAGGCAAGGAAAGGAAAGGAAAGGAAAGGAAAAGAGAGACTCACATGAAGTCAAAGGAAAAATTAAGCCATTTTAATCTATTTTGCCTGCATGGACTCTGGTTCCGCTTAGCATCAGCCCTCATCTCCATGTACTTCCTCCCTCACATCAATAAACATGCTCCTTGCCTCATACATTAGCACATATGTAGCCAAAGCAAATTCATCCCTCCTGTCATAAATTTTGACAACACCCACCTGAGTTACAACAAAAGACATCTCCCTCCATCTGTGCCTCTCTGTCGGAGCCTTGTTCCTCTCCATCTCTCTCTCTCTCTGCTCTCGCTTTCCTCCAGAAGGCTTAACAGTCAATATTTGAGGATCTGTTGCAGCTCTTGAACACTTCAAAGAGCACAGAGCTCCGCTGTGAACATAGCCTTTAATATGCCGTTCAGGAAAAGAAGCAGAGAGGGTCAATAAAGTCAGGCACAAGTGCTTCTTGTGGGGAAGTGTGTGCATGTACTTGTATTGCTCATGTTGTGAGGACATAAATCTGTTGACACAGTCACATTGTGGGGAGCTTGCCTCCATTTTGGGGACAAAAAGCCAGTCGACAACACGTAAATGATTCAATTTTAGAACAAAGGTTTTATTTAAGGTTAAGGTTGGGCTAATAGCAGTTATGGCATGTTTCCAGAAAATGAATGAAAGTCAGTGTGATGTGATGGAAATGTGAGTGCTTGTATGTGTCCATGTGTTATGTGTAGGTCAAATGTCCTTTCATACATGTAGAAACACACGCTGGGTTTCCTACACACCAACTTGCAAAAACTCCCAGAGTGCGCACACACACAGAGAAACTCAAACAAAAAGAGAAGGAGAGCAAGCTGCCACCATTTTAAGAGCCAGAGTGAAAATAATAATATCATAATAAAGCTTTCATTAGCTTTCAAAGGTGGCTCTGTGTGAGGCTGTTGAGAGTTTCCTGTGGCTGGCCTCAGGGAGCTGTTAGATGCCAGTGAAGGAGCCAATAGGGCTGTCATAAGCCTGAAAAGAGGGCCTAACGCACACAGCACGCCAGTGATTACTCTATTGAACTGGATAATTACATTAGATTTATAAAAAGACGATATGGAACATTAGGTTCAAGGGTCTAAGAAGCTGTGTAATTTCACCCATTGACTGACCTACAAAGAGGAGCCATTACATAATCACTGATGAACTTCTAATTACAATGGCCACTTGACGGCGGCAAAAAAAAAAAAAAAAAAAACGCTTGCAAGCCCTCCGGAATAACCCGATTTGCTGCTTTAATTAGTTTTAGAATGCGATCTGATCTTTTTCTAATTCACAAATGGAGAAAAACACAATGTGCTTTAGGTAATAACACACACACATTTGTAATCATTTGTGTCTTCATGAAACGCGCCCACTAAACATTCCCTCAGCTGAATTTAATAACAGGTTAAAGCTCCTTCAACAGCAGCAGGAACCTCAGACAAACGTTTCTGGGTTTAGGAGGAGTTCTGGACCATTCTTTGTAAGACTGTGGTCAACCAAAGAAAATGCTGGACGAATGAGATTGTACCTACTATTCAATCAATCAAAAAAAAACTTCTGATTAACTGAATAACTGAAGTGTAAATAAACATAAAAATCTTGTATTCACAGCATATTAAATCATTTTAACCACGTTATTTTATACCAAAATGATGCCAACTCCAACTGAGAGCCGATTAACATCAACCTGCCCATGTTGGTATAATTTCCGAAAACAAAGCTATATCAACTTGTGATCTCGGCACAATAAATACTGAGGAATATAGCGCAGACAGATCAGTGTACCATTTTCAAATGATACACCATGTTGGCTGTTGACGTGGTGGTACGGAAACTGCTCTTTGCAAATTTACACTCAAATTTTTTAGCAATCTGTTTCCAAATCCAGCAATACAAATGACTCCAAAATCCCAAAACAATAAGTTCAACCATGCTTACTTCATTAGGTTGGGCAAGTTCAGAATGTTGTTTAAAAAAATTAAAAAAATTTTAAAAAGACAAACGGGGCACTGTGATAGCTCACTTGGTTAAGCTGACATCCCATGTACAGGGGCTAAAGTCTCCGACGCAGTGGTAGTGAGTTCGAATCCGGTTCATGACACTTTGCTGCAGGTCCTTCCCCCATTCTTCTCCTCCACTTTCCTGTCCCTCTTTTCCACTGTTCTATCAAATAAAGGCACGAAAGGCCAAAAAAATTACTTAAAAAAAAAAAAAAAAAAAAAACTGTTTTACACAAGTAGTGTAAATAATAAATCCTGGAAACCTACTGATGTAGTGCTTTTCTTCTAATGAAACTAACACCAGTGATCATTCAACCAAGGAGAATTTGGTCAGATAACAGCATATCTACCAACGAATCAACCACCTGACCTTGAGACTACAGTCCTAATTCTTCCTCATACAACTCAATTTAGCTGTATTGTTAGTATGTCTGGTGTGAACTTCTCTTAAGGTCATTGCAGATCATTCTGCAGGAGATTTAGTTCAGTGTTTATGGCCACTGTCCCAGCACCCAGTTTTTTCTGAGCTTCAGCTGGCAGGCAGCCACGCTGACATTATCCTCAAAGATACCTTGATAAACTTCCTCCTTGTCCAGACACCGAGGCAGCAGGCAGCACCAAATCACGATGCTCCCTTCACTGTGCTTCACTGCTCTGATGAATAATAGTTGCAGATATTTTAACATCTGACATTTAATATTCAATAACTCTCTTTCGTTTCCAGTGTGTTTGACAACCTAAGAGGTATTAGTCTAGCTGTCTTGCTTTTGTAAGTTTAAGCCATTGAAAATAAGTACTATCAATCAAAATGCATGAGTAGGAATAATTTTGGGCTTAACAGTATAAACTTTTTTTCTATGACAGACTCATTTGGTTACATACAGTTAGATTGTGAGTGAACAAAAGTTGTCTTACATTGTGCATAAATGATTCAGAGAATGAAATACTGAACTTAATCCCAGATCAACTGCACATTGAAGAGACTTGAAAATTGTCTTTTGCTGGAATGTTACAATAAATGTATGCATCATTAAGATTTTTGTGTTCCGTGTGAGTGAGCTGTAAGGAAAACTTCCACACAATAAGGTATTATTGTTACGGTCACGGTGGCACATGCATGTGAAACCATGCGATCGTGGATGTGAAAAGACGGACAAAAACTGGAGTGATGCTAAAATTCTTTGAATCAACTGAAGAAAGTCCCATTTCCGAGGGACTAATTGGAGGCGGATTAAAATGTTTATATCAGACAGTCTTATCAGCTCTACTGAAGAGGCCATCAGACACTGGACTCCCAGCAGTAAAAACAACATTCATTTGTCACTCATGCCAGGATACTAATGATAAGTAGAACAATTATGCCATTATATCTGCAATGTAGGGTAGAAGGACAGGATGAGGGAAAGGAAGAGAGTAAGAGGGGAGAGTGGGAGCAGACAGTAGGCTTGGTGTGTTGCTGTGTTTAGGATTTCATCGCCCAGACGACTACAGACTAATCCCTGAAGACTCCTTCCTTACTTAGTAAATACTTCCTTCCATCTGACTGACAGAAGAAGTGATTTCTTCTCCAAACAGCAACAGTGAAACAGAGAAACTAGTCTTACTAAGGCAGCGAAGTGAAAAAATATATATTGTAATTATGTTGTGAAAGTCTTTGCAGTTTCTTCCTAGTATGAGTCCAATGTTCTTGAGTACAGCCCTAATTTGTGTCTGGTTTACCCATTAAACTGGCCATCTAAATTATTTAAAGAATTCAGCTTTTTAACGTAAGAGCTACCTCCAGAAAAAGCACCCATTATGTTCCCAACCAGTCCCTTAACATACCACCGGATCAAAGTAACATGGTTTGGGTGGAAAGCAAGTGAGCTCAGTCTTTCTATACACTGCTAACTTTTGTGAGTTATTCTAGCTGCACAATCAGTTCTCCTGCACAAACATCACACTGGAATATTACCCGGCTGATCTCCACACCGCTCAGCACTGTGTAAATCTCTAAAAGGTAAAAAATAAATAAATAAAAATAAATAACTTGTGTAAATCTGTCAGAAAGAGTTCCTGTTTAGCAGCGTGCTGTAATATCTCATCTAGAAAATGGCCTTAAGACAACAGCCAGCAGCCATAAATCTCCATTTCAAACGAGCACATGGGAGAGTATGTAAAGTGCTGACAACTGTGTGTATTTTTAGGGCTCATCTCTATGCAGTGAGTGGCTGTCGCACAGTGTGCGGGGTATATGTGCGAGTGTTTGACAAAATGTGGGATAGAGAGAGTTAGCGTGACTGTGTATTTAAGTTGGCAAGCGAGTGTGACCTCTGATGTCCACTTCCTGGATGCGGTAATTGTCCAGGATTTTGAAGAAGTATGTCAACTGAAATGGATCTCCTGAGCAGCAGCAAACTGAACACACACACACGGTCGCACAATGATTGAGAGTCAGCGATGACACTATAACAGCACTCAATGGATTTCTACTCAAGTCAGGTCAAATATATTTATAAAGCACATTTAATAACAACTAGAAGTAAACCAAATTGTCAAACAATTCAAAGCAATTCATAAGAAGCAATAAAGCACAGTGGCTAAAAGACAAATCTAATCTAAAGAGGTAATAAAAAAAGTAACATAACATATAACACAACACAGGATGAAATCAGGATGTCAGGTTCTCCTTGGACTGAATGCCACAAAGAAGAGGAGGGTCTTTCTAAGGTCTGAGCAATTCTCACATGGAAAGGTACATTGCTCCAGAGATTAAAAGCAGCCACCGCAAGGGCTCAATCGTCTCTATTTCTGTGCCTGAATCCATGAGCACCTAGTTGGTTGACCTCAGTGCTCTGACTGACGTATGAAGATGCTAAATAAGGTGAAACCAACTCATTTAAACCCTTAAAAACAAACAATATAATTTCAAAACCAACCCTGAAACAGACAAGAAGCCAGTGGAGGGAGGCCAATGCTGGTGTTATGTGATCACACTTTCTTTTTCCTGTTAAAATACAAGTGGCTGCATTTAGTAGCAGCTGCAGACACTGAAGAGAAGACTGCTCTACACCCACATAAAAAGAATTACAATAGTCTAACTGCAAGGTCGGAAAGGCAGGAATAACTTTTTCAAAGTCTTGCACAGAGAAAGGCCTTCACCTTGGAAAAAAAAAAGTCTTATCTGAAAAAAGGTTTGGAACACTGAGCTGTTCTGTTTCTGAATTTTGAAGGAACTATCAAACATCACACCAAGGTTTTTCACAAAAGGGGCAAAAATGCCATCAGGTTCATCCAAACGATCCAGTAGACCAAACATAACAATCTTAGTTTCTATTGGAATGTGAGATGAGGGGCCAGGGTATTAAAAACTAAACTTAAATGGCAGTTTAGAAATAGAGGAACTATAGCTACAATACATGATCCTTCAGAGAAACTGTTATAAATGAAGGCATATTCACATGATCAGTCAGTTAGAACTGAAGAAGCTTCTTTGATGAGATGAGGTGAAACATCTTCAAGAACCTAAACGAGAAGGTCAAGCGCTTTCTACTGAAGCTCCTTGAATTACCATGGCCTAGAAGACTTGGAATCTACACAGACATGTTCACATAAAAGATACCATTAAAGGAATAGTTATTCACTTTCTTGCTGGGAGCTTAATAAGCAGATTGATGCCAACCTCATATCTGTTTGTGCTGGTTGCTGGCCCTCCTGCAGCTTCATTTGTGGCAGAGACTGGAAGCAGACACAAACAGTTCGCCTGGCTCTAAAGCTCTCAAATTAACACGTTATAACTTGAATTTTTTATTTTTTTATTTTGTCACTCAAATTATACAGTCGACAGTTTGGAGTTTTATGAGAGGCTATGCGTCATGCTACTTCTTGGCTGTGAAAAACCAGCTGGGACTCCAACAAAACACTCCTTCCAGACCAGAAAAGGGTCGAGCACATAGAGCACATAACCCCCTCAAAAATGTCATTTTTCCTCTTCGATTTTTGAATGAGCAAGACAAACGAGTTGTGACATACTGAGCTTTATAAATTCTGCAGGGTAGATTTTGATACTTTTGACAGAACTAGACTAGCTGTTTCTGTTTCCAGGCTATACCCTCAGCAGCTGGTTATAGCTTCATGTTTCACTGACAGATACAAGATTGGTATCAATCTTCTCATCCAACTCTGTCAGAAGACGCATAAGTGTATTCTGTAAAATGTCAAACAATTCAAGTACAGAAAATGGCAACAAGACCAGAAAAGTGCTACGCTAACCGGCATGTCGGACACAAGAGCCGCAATGGAAGACAGAGGGAAAAACAGCCACAGTTAGTCTGACTACATTGTTTCTTTGCAGCAGCCCAAACGCCTGGATTGTTGAAGGGTATTGACTCTGAATAATCCTGCTTCCCTCTAAATCCTCATCCTCTGACTTCAAACACTGTGCAAAGACTTTCAATAGAATCTGGCATCCTCCCAACTTTCTCTCCTTCAGTCGGTCATTCTTCTTCTTCGCATTCTTTTTCACCCTCTGTCCTCCCCTGGATCAACTGTCCAGCCTTGAATCACAAAGCCAAGCTCAAATTCTGTGGGAATCTCGAGGAGAGGCCCCTGCGATGGCTGACATACACACACACCCACCATATACGCACACACTAACGCTCCCCTTGTAAGACTGACAACAAAGACGGACAAAGAGTCTGCTAAATGAAAGGTCCCATACAAAGAAGCGGAGAGCAGGTTGGAAAAGATTTGAAGGCCAGTTGTGAGAATTAACCTATGAAATCTTCAAACAAACCCAACCACCACTCAAGATATTCAATCTGTGCGAGCATTCATCACGCATTCATCTTGCAAAGCATGCAAGGCTGGACCACTGGAACTGGTCTTTTTTTACTAAAATTTAAGCCTTCACATCTTTTATTCCCCACATAGAAAGATATGTTCAAACCTTTAATGTCTGACAAAAAGACCTGAGACTACTCCTCATGTGGGGGACTAATGGTTTGCTGGAAAAACAAGACTCAAGAGTTTCAAACAAAGGTAGAGACCCGAGGAGACTTGAAGTAAATGCACAACATCTGCAAGCTAACATGCTCAAAATAAAAATGATGATGTTAAGCAGGTGCAATGTTCACCACAGTCATCTCAATTTAGCACATTAGCATGTTCTGTTGAGGCTTAAGGGAGAATCATTCATTTTGCAGGAATTTCATCATAAACCAAAGTAAAGGACAAACTGAAACTTTGACCTGAAGATGGCACTAGATGTAAAGTTAAAAAGGACCGTCAAAGTCATTTCAGTTCATCCTGAGGGGAACCATGTCTAACAAATGCCACAGCAACTCATCCAAGCTCTGCACAGGCTCACTCAGCAACACCACTGTCAACCTTATGGTGGCGTTATAGGAAAAGTCAAGGCATCCTGACTGCAGCATTATTACCTGAACAAACTTCAAGTCAGTCCATGCAGCAGTTGTTGAGATATATAAGTCTGGACCAAAGCAGTAGAGCAGACGTGTTCACCATTCCAGCTAGAATGGCTAAATAGCTTTAAGGTCTACAAATACTTAAATGTGTTGAACCTCTTATATTGTACTACTAGGTGTTCTTTCAAAATCATTTGCGGCATCATAAAGCAAAAAGCAGCTTCTGTGTGAGGCTGCCTGCTGTTTTTCCAGAGTAGCAAGAGGAATGTTCATTTCAAAGACAAAAGATCCTAAAATGCATAGTCCTATAAAAAGTAGCATATTTTCCCTGACTGAGGCGAGCAGCCAATTTGTGACCAACATAGAAATTTTACTGGAAGCAAACACTGTGTTACTGTAGTCAGTGATGCAGCACTGCTCAGGGTTGGTCACAGCACAATATCTGGCCTTGGTAGGAAATTACTGTGTTGAAACTTGAAATTCTTGGAGAAACATCGATTGCAAAAGAGCAGTTAAGCGTGGTTGCTGCTGCAGCACTGCTTTTAGAACACCTTTTCCCCCCACAATGTCTCTAAGAGAGCTGCCCGGTAATCACACAGGAATATTATTTAAAGGAAGTGCAAAAGTGTATTTACTAAAATGGTGACTTGTGAAGCAGTTATTCAACAGTGTGAGTAAGTCATGTGAGTTAGTAGCATTAGAGTTTGCACTTTTCTGCAGATTTAACAAAGAACTACTTCCAATACAAGTTTTTTGGTAGGGTTTGCTCATTTTCAATAGCAGAATATCTGAAAATGTCATCAACTAACAAGGTGATACAAATGTTGTATGTACGTAAATCTTGCACGCTTGTTTCATAAAATTGGAGCATAGAGAACACGAGTGCAACCTGACAAACTATAAACTAATTATGGAGAGCACTGACAGCCACAGTAAGTTCAATGTTGTCAACCTCTTGCCAACTGCTTTCACCTAAAAGATGAATTAAATTAGCAAAGTAAAGACAAACAGTGCTATTTTCAGCCTAAATGTACCCTTAGATAATAAATGTAAGTTTTACTTTGGTTGTTCCTCCTGTTTTTCCACTACTAGCCAGGGGCTCTAAAGATGGCAGGGTCCAATGCCATGTAATTTGTAACAAGGTCTCTCTGCAAGACAGGTAAAAATAATGCCATCAAGGCCCAAACAAACTTGATGAATATGCAGCTCACAAGCTCCCAAGGGGCCTGGATCCCAGGGAAAGTTGCCCAATTGGTAATCCAACCTCGCCTCTGGGGGCTATAGTGGAGCTTATAGACTCTTACCAGGCTTTCAACAACCCAAAGCACATTACATGAGAAAGTCACACTAAGTAAATAATCTAAATAGATTCAACAGTGATATAAATAATGAGTCAAATTAAGGATTCCGTTCTTAAAAGCTAGAGGGGGCTAAGATTCATTCTGATCTGAATGTGGAATATGTAAATAAAGGGTATGTTGCCGTCCAAAAAAAGCAATGCGTCTCCAACTTTGCAGAATTTTTCATCACAGAATGATGAATTTGATGGGTTGATACAATTCTCCCCCTTATTAAGACAAATAAACCATTTGAAAGCACACTGAATACAAAGTCACAAAGCTGAAAATAAAAACCTGCAGATACATGCAGTCATAGGGAAGCCATCTTACGTGATATCAACATTCTTTCATATTTGCCTGTGACTTATAAGTTCTGGCAAGATCACAGTAAACAGTTATACAAAGGGGTGACAAATTAAAGGAAAATATTTAACATCTGATCTCTAGAGCTCGTTGTAGGAGTCTTATGATTAAACATTTCTATCTCTCAATCTCTTCCAGGATGACAATAGCCCCATCCATAGGGGATGATAGGTCAATGAATGATTTCATAATATGAAAATGATAGGAATCAGTGTTCGTACAGCTAAACACCTATGGGAGATTTTGGACCAATGTGTGACAGTGCTCTCCACCACCATCATCACCAAAACCCCAAATTAGGGAATATCTTGGTGCTTATCCCTCCAGAAGAATTCCACAGACTTGACGAATCAATGCCAAGGCACATTAAAGCTGTTCTGGTGACACATTGTGACGCAACACCTTACCAAGTCATTTGATGATATATTTTTTCCCCTTTAATTTGTTTCCTGTCTGTACATTCCAGAGTTTCACAAAACTGAACTTTCGTTTCTTATTTGCAGCAATTCTAAATACCACTCGATGTGCCTCAGAAGTCAGCACATTCAGAAGCCCAAGTTGAAATCTATTTGAACTCACAGACTAGCCGTTACATGTTCATTTTGTCTGTTTTTCAATCAAATTTTAAATATTCTTTTATAGGATTCAAACCCAGGATGTTGTGGTGTACATGGGCGTTAGCCAACTGAGTGGTGACTTTACTGGACTCAACCATAATTTAGGCACTGAAATAGAAACTCTGCTGCAAAAAAATAAATAAATTTTTAAAAACCCCACAAAAACACAAAATAAACTTACATCATCTGTCTAATCAGCAGCAATCAAAACAACTTTACATCCCCCTTACTGAGAGCTCCTTGTTGGGCGCAGAGTGCGTTCTACTAATTTGACAGCTGATTATGGTCTCCTCTCAGTCAAGCTGTGGGGCCACTGCCATTCAACTATGTTCCTTTTTCAATTCAAAGAGCAAACGATGGGCAGTGGATCCTTTAAAAGCTGGTAAACAGAAACACAATTAGCATTTATGAGCAGAAATGACAAGCCCGAAGAACAACGGGCTAGCTTTCCACTTCAGTGATACCAGCGGTCATTCCTGCCGGTTTAATCTTGCATTCATCAGCAACACTCGGGCTCCTAACAAAACACTAGCTCGCAATTAAAAGCGATGCAAATAAAAAAAAAAAAAAGCAAAGGCTGGCTGACTGTGTCTGCTGGATTCCTGTGTCTCATGTTGACTAGAACTTCTTTTTTTTCCCCTTCCCAGGCTAGAAACCAAAATGACACACTGACTGGAAAGACGGCCACAAGCCACAGAGTGTTAATGGTCACAACAGCTTCATGCTACAGACGTTCAAGCAACAGAAGCATTAAATTTATAACAGCCTGTCTCAGCTGGCTCATCAAGTGGTCATGTAGTATTGTCGTATATTTTTTTTAAAAACACATTTTTACTAACCCTTGTCCAGTTTTTATGTTCTCATGTTGTTGATGTTTTTGGCTTTGTTCCTATGAAATACTGCTGGCATGTTGGCTGTGAAGTGAATCACATAAACAGCACAAGTACTTTCTTTAAACGAAAAGCTTTCATACATGCACTTATTTTGTTTTTTAGAGGCAGAAAAGAAGGCCAAAACCAGTCTAATGCCTGTGCATGCATGGAACCAGGAGATGATTAGCTTAGCTTAGCATAAAGAAACAGAGGAACTGCTGACCAGGCTCAAATCACCTCTAAAGCTCACTAATTAACTCATGGTATCTTGTGTGTTTAATCCATAAACAAACAAATGTGAAAAGGACAACAGCTGGGATGGAGTCTCCACTGGTTCCCTGGCAACCTCTCAGAAAGACTCCTCTGTCTCACATGTGATATAACTGGAAACTATGAATAAAAGTGCATGAATGTAGTTAAAGCTGAGTTCAGGTTCAGTTGAACTATCACTGACACCGTGACACACCAGCAGGGAGTGAGCACAGATTCCCGATTATATTATTTACACAAACTGCCGCATCGTTGAGTTTCTGTAGTCGGCACAAAGCAACGCTCTGCTTTTCCCTAAAATCAGTGCTTCTCCCAGAGGATGGCATGTCTTTGATATGGTGATCTCAGACCGTTTTGCTATGATTTGAGCAGCTGTCCTCAGACACTCTCTCAGGCTTCTCAACAGCTGATTCACAGTGAGTTCTGTT
The DNA here is from genome assembly GCF_000690725.1 of Stegastes partitus. NCBI lineage: Eukaryota > Metazoa > Chordata > Actinopteri > Pomacentridae > Stegastes > Stegastes partitus. The sequence continues at coordinate 244,689 of NW_007577750.1, read as the reverse complement.
TGAGTTTTATTTGACTCCTGCCCCACAGGGTGCTTGGATTGCACAGGTTGGTTGCCATGGATGTAAGACAAACCTGCACAGGATGGGGAGGAAAAAAAAAAAAAAAGATCTCCCCTGAAGCTTTGCTCAGCAGGCCGCATATTTGCGCGTTGTGCGGGCAAAGTGCACAAACCTCACAACCACTGAATGAAAACATACAGTCCTGAGAGACTCACTGACAGACCAGGAGCTGCAGGGAATAAAGTGATGTGCTGGAAAGCTCAAAGGGCCTCCCGCTGACAGAATGCTATCAACTCATTCTCTATTCTTTCTATTTTTTTTCCTTATCACGGCTATCTTTTGGCTGTGAAATAGCCAGAAAGGCAGCGGTTAGGCTCATTTAAGGACAACATATTGAAATGTTGCACCACATTTCTCCCAAGAAAAGAGAAAAATGTGATGAACCATGACTGCGGGATGACTTTGAAGTTCTTCTTATAATTAACAGCTCAAGCGCTTGTTTTACACTTATTTGCGTTACTGATTATGTTAAAGTATTGAGCGGTTTTGCTACATAAAAGATACCCTTGAAGATTTTTTTTTTTTTTTTAGAACTGTGGCCCATTACAAGCACAAAATCATGAGCGTCAAGTCCCTCAGGAAAAAACATTCTAAATAGCATTTTATGGGTTTGTTTTATTTCTTGGTGTCTCCCGAGTGTTTCAGACTGTTATCCAGCTACATTCCTCTGTTTCTTCATCCCCCTCTTCCTCAGCTGCATCATATAAAGATGCCTAATTGAAGGCTTTGCACAAAACAAATGACCACATTAGCCTACCCCCTTTTAAGTAGTCCCTCTTCCTGTCTGTGGTTGTAATGCATTATACACTCCGCTTGTCGTCTGTTGTCTCTCAGATTACAGTGCAGGCTGCCAATCACTTGGAGACTAAATCTATGGGACTTGTTGTTCTGCTTGCTCCCACCCACCCACTAGGAGATAAATCTTTCCTGTCTATTTTCCTCCTGCACATTACAAAAGTGAATGTTGAAGCAGAACACAGGAACACAAAGTGTTGAGGGCAGCCACTCAATGCAATATTTTTTTTGTTATCTTATTTCAAAAACAATCCGTAAGGTTGTTGGCCCCTTTTTTTTTTTTTTCAGCCTCCATTATAATCTGAAAAACACCCAAAACAAAACCCACAGTCACACAAGATGAGTGAGGAACAGTTTGCTCATATTAATTCAGCATCATTGAACACTCCCTAGATAGGAACGACGGATTAAATGCTTGACTTGTGATTCTTTTATGTCTGCACATGAACAGCAAAAACAGTCCTTTTTTTCCTACCCTGTTAAGATCTAAGAACCTGCCAGACATTTCTGTCCCTCCGTGCTTCCCATACATATTGTGCTACAGTGAGTCTTCTCCATGTGACAAAGGCTGTGAAAACATCTACAGCCAAATAGAACAATGCCACGTGGGTGGTTCTAGTGTGCGTGTGTGTGTGCGCACGCATGTGTGTGTGTGTGTGTGTGTGTGTGCGCGCGCGCATGTGTGCGTGTGTGTGTGTGTGTGTGTAAACAGACACTGAAGACTGTGAGCCAAAAAGTCTGCATCAACATTTGAACAAGCATCAGCTTTCATCAGCGCAGATTTACCTCAAGAGCAGAGCAAACAATATTCAACAGGTGGGGAGGAATACTTTGGCTTGTAGTAAACACTATTTTCACATGTAATTTGGTTGGAATACCAAATACGTCACAGTTGGTGTTTATCAGCTCGTGCTAAGCAATATCTCTAAGTAATCTAAGCAATAACAAGAGAAGATGTGTTTGGATTACAGCTGAGAGTCTTAAGTAGAAATATCCGAGTTTTAGATTAGCGCTATGAAGCAATGAGCAGGTCTTCGACTTGTTGCTAGGCAGTTTTGCCGCTGGTTTTACGATATTCCCCAGATTGACCCTTTGCGGCAGTAATACAGCAACAAATGCAACCAAAGGTGAAGAAGCAACAAAATGCGTAAAACAATGCAGAACTTCAGTGACTAAAAATCCGCTTTGTAAATGTTTTATGAGGAAGCAAATATGGTCAACACTATTGTTAGATCTCTAATTTCTTAGATCTGTAAGAAACACTGAATGCAAACCTAAAATTGGGGACCTTCAATCTATTTCACATATAACAAGAATAACCATTTTAAATCATTTGTCCTGCAACAGTACTAAAATTCTCAAATATGAATATATGCAGAGGTTTGGACTGTTTGCTAGACTTAATCAAGAAAGTGTTGATCAGATTACCAAATAATGAAAATAACTGCCTGGTTTCATTTGCAATTGAAAAAAACTGAATAAAAAAGAAATCACAGCCTTGCAACAGGACAGAACAATTTAATAAATATGATATTTAGAGCAGTTACGCTACAGCTGTGACTCTTAAAGGCGCAACTTAAATGACTGAACGTCTGTTGCCACTCGCATTATGCAGCAGGCTGGATGTTGGAAGCAGCCGCCAATGTTTGTTGACTGATGGGAGACGATGTTGACAGGGAACTCTGTTTGGTTTGGCAGTCGTGCACACTGGCTGCCATTCCACAGACGGAACCGTGCGAGTGTTGCTCATTTTTGTGTGCAATTTTCAAACAGCTACCAGCTCCTGCAGCCTTGTTTGACTTGCTGCCCTGCGTGACCGAAAGTCTCAATACCTAAACCAGAACTTCAAGGGGTAGAAGGAAAAATACACGTAGAGAAATTTAAACAGGAGTCTAAATGCACATTAAAAAGGATAAAGGTGGCAATATTCTATGATTTTATTCCACCAACAAGTAGTGTCTGCGCAATCAAAGACTAATATACTGCAGATTATTCCTCTGTGCCACAGGGCTCCATTGTCCTTCCTATCACTGAATGTGGTGTATTTTTAGTTTGATCATGGATTCACCTTCCTGCTGATCACTAAATGTGCATTTTAAAAAAAGCCTGAACAAATGCACTTTGTAGCTTTCTGTGAGTAATGAAGTTTGATATAGTTAAGTCAAATTATGTCTTTGTGAGCTTACATCGTCAGTAGCAACTAATCAGATCAGTGATGAGAACTACAGAAAAGGTAAAGAAGCCTTGGACCTTGATGATGTTTGCAACAAGGATTTTATGTCAACTTCAGAGCCTGAACAGACACATCAAACATCTGACAGCAAACACAGGGCATTGCCCCTGCAAAACCGCAAAACTAAAACACTGTGATCACGCCAGACTCTCCCATAAATCATTTGAGCTGAGGAGGAGGATAACAGCACGTCTTTTAAACTGAGAGGCATCGTTAAAGTGAATTGGCTTAATGATATGTCTGAGACTGTACATTAAAGTCATAAGCTCTGGATTTGTTGCCCACCCATTTCTGGCCATCATATGACAGATATCAGCCACCGCGGGAGAAACATCCCACACTGGGCAGGAAAAGCACTCAAGACAGAGGCAAGTTGCTACCTGCAAGTCATTGTTGAGTGAAAGGATGGAGAGAAATGGAAACAACACATGTGCACAGACGGATGCCCACTTTAGCTTGTTTGAAGATGCGTCCGTGATGGGATAACTGTTATTCCGTTGTCTAAATCTGAGGGTTTCATTGTATTCTCAGGAATACAATGCAGCAGGACACCTTGCACAGAAAAAGAGGTTATTAGTAAAAGCCCCGGTACATATCCCTGACAGACGTTTACCCCTACACGCGGCCTCCCGAGCCTCTAACAGGAACAGCCAACTTATCTAATCTGAAGATCAGATGCTAGTGGTAGATGTGGAAGGAGGACAGACCCTGCTCTGTTTGCTCTGAAGTGGAGCCTTATTACACACTCACCGATTCAGCCACTGTTTTTACAGCACCCACACAAACCCCAAAGTCCTCAGTGTCTACTCAGAGCTCAGAAGTACACACAAACATCCACACGTGTGTATTATCATGATAAACATTTGCGCTTATGAATTTACAACGGCGATGCACACACAAACAGAGAGCGGTTAAAGCTTACCTTGAAAAGCAGCCACATTGCGCGATATGAGAAACTTGAGGCTGGAGCTGGACGTCTGGAGGAGGTTCTGGATATCTCTCCGGGCCGCCACCTGGTACTTCTCCTCCATTTTTTTCGTGCAGCACGTCAGATTTTTGGACGCACAAACCTGGAGGTCTGAACCTAAGAGTCATCAAGATGAAATGTTGTGATTTTAAAGCATCGTGGACAGCAGCAGCCAAAGTTAAAATGGGACAAAACTCAATTTAGATGGGATAAAGTACAACATATAAAGCAAATGTAGTCAAATATATCTGATAACATTTCTGTATTTTGGTGCACCTTGTGTAATTTAAGCATGAAGACAAGTGTCCTTCCCAGCTGCCATGTGTATGAGTGAGGAAACAGATTGCATTGTGATTTACAAATCCTTTCATCATGCAGACTAGTTTCTCATCCAGATAAAATGTCTTTGGGGTTTTTTAAATACTCTCAGGGGCATTTTGTGTTTTTCTAAAATAACCACCAGGTATTTATTTTTCAGAGGAACAAACACTTTTCTCTGTGACTTGAATCTAAAACACAAAAGGCATAAAGTGAGTGCAGAGATTTGCATGTTGTCTTTAGGGTGCTCTATTTTCTTTTACACATTCCAAAGAAATAGCAAATCAGGTGCATCTGACACCCTAGATGGCCCGAAGGCATGAATACGTGTCTAACTATCTTCTGCATTATCTGCATGACAGACTCGCGAAAACTGACAAGAAGCTTTCCTAACTTTAGAAACATTAATCAACAAGGGAACAAGATACTAGCAGCTCAGTGAGGCTCTGACGCTGGAATGCAAATATGCCCCCAATCACAATGAAACGTTCATTCATTCATTCATTCATTCAGCGTTTGATTCTGATAATTATTTCAAAGCCAAAATGGTGGTAGACATTCCTAAAACATGAGTTAAAGACAGGACAATAATGTTTTTCTAGTGGGGCACAAGGTTTTTTAAAAAAAATGCTTGAGTGAAGCAAGAAAACCAAAACATCTCAATCCTGAGGGAAGATCTGAGTGGAAGCGTTATCACCTCCACTCAACTGATGTCCTGAATTTTCCACTATGAACAAATGTAGGCTGTCTGCACACATACGGGACAATCAAAACATCTTAAAAGCGACCCAAAACTGTGCAAAAGCCCTTCCTGACATGTCTAGGCAATGTGCAGGGGCTGTTGCCAGAGACGCTATCAGCTCGCTGTGAGGCTTCAAGAGTGAGGAGGGAACAGAGCAGAGCAATGGAGGAAATTCAAAGCCCTCCCAGATAAGACAACATGAAAGTGCCCCAGGTCTTGCTTTTTTAACCTAAATGCTTCCCAGAACTATTTGCCACTTCCAACACAACAGACTGCAGCATTTTTGCAGCCGAGGCGATAGACCTCCGACTTGCTGTGTTCTGACCTAAACGGAAAGCTGTCTGGCTCTTCTTATCAGACAGGCAAATGTGGAAACAGCTCTCTCTCTCTCAGATTCCTGGAATTTCTGGGGGCTATTTTTCACAAACCTAGACTCAATTATAGATAAGTTGCAAAAAAAAGCAAACGACTACACTTCTCGCTATCTCCCATTACACTATCTGATGTATTTCAGGACGTTAATCTGAATCCATCAAGGAAACGATTTACATCTTTCGAGATGCATTTGGACTTGGGAAAACCTTTGAGCAGTGCCAGAAAGGTCAGCAGTAGTGCATTTAAACAGTAGCAAGTGTTTTTACAGGGTTAGTGCCCACTCAATCAGGAGCTTATCATCACTTAAACTAAAGGAGCCCCCCCCCCCAATGCACACAATTTATCTCAGAGAAAGTACCTCTCAGTTTGCAAATCTGCACTGAAACAGCGCAGAGGCTTAAATTCCACACAGGCTGGTTTAAGGGGGCAGGAGATGGTGATGGTATTATAAGGGTTATTTAGAGGTTTAGGAGGTATTTAAGGGTTTTTCTGTCCATTTCTTCTCAGCAGCAGGGGAACAGGGCGATGAAGTTTATAGGGAGCAGTTTGTGGCAGGATGGCAGTCAACACCATTAAGATTTACTTTTTTCCCAAAAAAAAGAGCACAGAGAGCAGCAGAAAGCCATCCAGTCAATGACAGCCTGCATGAAATATCCACACCCATAATTCCCTCCTCCAGTCTTGTACAGAATTACCATGGGTGGCGTTCATGAAGTTAAGTGAGGCCTAGTTTACCTAACTTTACACAAAATAATTCCTGTTTATCCCTGCAAGCCACTTATCTGCTGTAAACACCCAAAGGAGGGAGGAGAGATTTTTTTTCTTTCTTTTTCATCATGACCAACAAGAAATCTCAGCTGCTTTAGTTCCTGGTTTCATAGAATGAAAAACAACTTGATTTATAGGAAACCCTGAACTGCTGGTGATACAGGGAAGTAGACAATGAAGAAGGATGTTTTACAGACTCACAAATCAGAGTACAGACATTCATTATGAACCTGACATCCAGTTTAACGTGAATTAGAGTCAAACAGAAGAATGTATTTGTTTTATTCTTGCAGAAACTGTAGATACATACAAGATTTCCTCCAAATATCTTGATTTAAAGATGCACTTGAAGTCCTCAGGTTGCACTGTCTATGTCATTATCATAACTGCACATACACACGCCCTTGAAATGTGTTTAAAATGTGTGTTTTGTGACGCCAAGGAGCACTTGCAGAAACTAGAAAATGACAGGTTTAAAGGCATCAAAGCAGTCAATGAGCTGTGCAAGCAAGGTGTAGCCGAGTTTCTCTCAATCAGAGGAGCTGTTGATTGGTTGCTATGAAGATGTGAATGAATAAACACGCTGCTTGGTTTTGTGAGGGTTTTATCTGCTCATTTCTGGAAGTAAAATCTCTCAACATTACCTGGTCTGGGACTTAAAGGCAGCAACTGATTTGGTCCGATTTGCCTGAGTTGGAAAACTTTGCGCACTTCGTCGCATTTGTTAGAGCTTCCAAACCCTGATCCACAGCAGCACGTCAGGAAGAAAACGCAGTGCGTCCACAGCGAAACCATGTTATTAAAATCCCAAGTTAATGATTCCAGACAGAAAAAAATAATGACGCCCGTTCGGAAGTTTCCTCCTAAACCTTGATGCCAGGTATCAGGTGAGTCCGCATGTCAGGAATCAGCGTCGACCATGTGGCGTTTGTCGAGAAAACACAAACGCTCCGGATGAAGCTTTAAATCCAGACGCAGATGGAAAGTTGCGGCGGTGTGACTTGTCTGTTTAAAAGCGGCATGTTGGCCAAGTTGGTTGGACCGACAGCAGAGGCGGTACCGTAATGTTACCTGCACTCCGCGGCTGGATCCTTTGCGGAAGAGCAGCCACGCAGCGCCATCTAGTGGGTGATGCCTGGGCTCTGGTTTTACGCTTTATCATTGACGCTAAATGGCAATTAAAACATTATGTGGGCTCCAGAAATTATGTAATCTGAAGAAGTTGCCTCAATAAAAATGAACTTTCATCAGTAAAATCAGCTGAAAATGAGGTCGTATGTGTTTTTGTTTTTTTAGGGAAGTTTGAAAATGTTCGAGCTTAATGCAGCCTGAATGACATCACAAGTAATGAAGCAGTAGCCTACTCTTTCTTTTTTTTTTTTTTTAAATCAAATAGTTTCTTTCTTTTAAAAAAAAACTCTCATAAAAATTATCAGTTGACAAGGAGGTTATAAGTGGATTTCTTGGGGGACCTAAGTTTCTTTTGTTGGTTTGGTTTTTGTGCTTAATGTAGCCAGAATTACATCTTAACTACCTTTAATAACCTACACACTTTTAAATCCAAATAGTTTTTATTTTATTATTGATATCAGGAGAAAAGAAGGTTGCATTTGGATCTTTTTATGGTACCTTGTTTTTGTTTTGTTTGCCAAATGCAGCCAGAATTACATCTAACTACCTTTAATAGTGACCTGTTTTTATTTTTTTAATTTTTATTTTATTTGTTTTTGCATTAAACATTGATGTCAGGGACAGGGAGGTTGCATGTGGATTTGTTTTATGAAACTTTGTATTTTTTGTGCCTAATGCACATCTAACTACTTTAAATAGTAGGCTATTCAGCTCTGAATTTTCTTTACTTTTATCATCTTTACCAGCTGAACAGAAGGTCATGAGGATCTTTTATGGAACTTTTTTTGTGCTTAGTGCAGCCAGAATTACATCTATCTTAAATACTAACCTACTCAGTAACTGCTTTCTTCCTTTTATCATTATTATTAGCTGATAAGGAGATCTTATGTGGATTTTTTTTAGGGAAGTTTGAATTTGTCTGTTGCAGCCAAAATTACTACTGTAAATAGTAACATTCAGTTTTTAGATCTTTAATCGCAGTGTAAAATCCTATTTTAAATCTGATGTTATAATTTTAATCGCATTTCTACTGGTGTTTATTAAATTTGAAAGGGTCTGCTTACAAGTCAACTGAATGTGTAGTTTTGTCCCTATAACAGTTTTTGTACCAAAAACCTAACCCAAGCTTATTTCATGCTAGTGTTCAAAGCTCACTTCATTATTTCCTGAATGCATATTTAGGATGCAGGATTAGTGCATAGGTACACTGTCTCTTGTTCCGTGTGTACCAATACTTTCCTTGAATTTGAACTAGTCTGATAAAACTGACACCAGCACTGTTTGCAGACAGAAAACTTGATTCTTTAGTAGATTAAAATGTAAAGCATGTAAACCTAGTTGGAAAACATCATGCAATTCAATCCTGTGGCAAAAGCAGCCAGCATGACACCAATTAGTATAATGTCGGTAAATTGTTTAATGAGATTGCAGTGTGGAGGCAAGTTAAGGTTATTGGCTGAAAAATTGATGGTTGATGTCATCCGTAATGTAAAGTCACACATTCAGTTTCTGACATGGTGGCATTGTAAAGTGAAATGGCATAATTTAAAGCCTTCCACTTAAAATCCAGCTGAGAGGCAACAACTCAAAACATGATGCGTGTAAACACATTAAACTGCAATCTTATTAAATCGATTCAAATAATAAATCACACACCAAAAAAAAAAGTGTATAACACATTTAATACATTTCAAGCAACACTACAATTACCAATTTAAACAAACACCAATATCAGACCAAAACATTGTGAAACAGTTTTCCAAATCAACATTCAGGTCAAGATCCAGGTCAGCTCCATCTCCTCGATCCTCCACAGGCCGGGACAAGTGCAATACCTCCAGATACACAGCATTGCTACTAATCCCCACCTGCACAGGAAGGGACGTCTCCAAAACATCCAAGGATGTGCAAAAACCCACCATGTGAAAGACAAAAAATATGAGAAGCAATGGGGAATATAGCTCATCAACCTAGTCAGTTTTGCATGGATTTGCACAGCAAACACCCGTTAAAGCTGAATGCAAACCAGCAAAACTGACCGAGTGATGATTAACAGATTCGCCTTTGATGATTAAACACGTCTGGCTTCGGAAAGATGCAGTTAGAAGTACTTCAAGTGCTTACATTGCAGTAGATAGGAAAAAACACTACCTGCACTATAAGCACTTTAGTACTGCTGAAACTGAGGTCACCAGATGAGAACTGGCAAATATTCCTGGTTTGTGAACAGTGTTATTGGTGTGTTATATAATCAAATATTGTTTTGGATGTGACACCCCCAAAACCAAAAATCTAAACAGGTGGAGAGCAAGCAGGCCACCATCAGTTTTGCATAGATTTGCACAACTCATCTATTCTTGTAGTGCAACTATGCAAAACTAGCAGAGAACTGCAAGATATTTGAGCCCAATTAGAGATTAAAAATGGTCTGGTGGCGCATATCACAGCCCCTTATGCCAGAAGGAGCACTTAGGGCAGTAGGTGCTAGTCTATTTCACTATCTGCACTAGATGCACCTTAGCACAAAGACAGTACTTCAAAAATGACATGTAACATCAAAGTGTGTGCACATCAGTGTCAGGGTATTGCTGTAAGTGCCTCCACTGCAGTAGGTATTACATAGTACTACCTGCACTGTAAGCACTTTGACAATACACGGACGGATTACAGCATCAGTGCCCCTCCACCACGGAGAAGACGGTCACACTGCTCCGTGACCAGTTGGTGGTCTTGCACCTCATGGTGGATCTGGAAACGAGAAAAAAACAAAACAAAAAACGGCATGGTTGATGATTAAAGGCAATGAGTAAGACTTTGTGGCGTTGCAACAAGTTTCACATGCAGGTTGTTGTGTGCGCACGTGTAACGGATTTCTTGCAATCACATCTAAAACATGGTTTTGGCCTGTCCCTCCGTCAGAGCTGTACATCACCGTCGCTGGTTAATCGATAAACACACCATTAAACTTATGGCACAAGATGTTTTGGTGTATTTGAGCAGCACGAGGTCAGTGAAAACATGAATGAGTACACAACCTGCGGCCCGCGTTCCCTGCGACACGGCAGCGCCTGCGCACCGACCACTGTTGTTCACCCCTCCCCCACCTTTTTAACATGGCGCCTCGAAGTGCGCCAACCTTAGCATAAACGACTTTAAACCGACCCAGTTAAACGCAAATGTGGCGTGGCACACGACCAAAATCCGCCGCTGCGTGTCGTTTGTCCACAGGGATAGCCACGGCTCGCGGTTTCGGACGTCCTAGAAAACAAGGCTACTGTCCGTGTGGGAGCGGAGGCTAGCAGCAAACAGCAGCCGTGCGCTGCGCTGCCCGAGCAATGTAGCTTAGCCGCGGCTGTTAGCTTCATGAAAACATGGCAGAAAAAGCGGCTGCTCTTGGCCCAAAACTACCAGTGGAAATGGCACAATGGCTGTGTGTTCTGTGAAAACACTTCGCTCGTTCTTGTATCTGCTTCGCAAGCTAATAAAACTGGAATTGAGTTTGACGATACTGATTAGCCATTAGCCAACAACAAACGAGCACACGTTTAAAAAAAATACACGAACGGCACATCTGTCCCGTTAGCTTGTCCGTCTAACCCATATCTTTGTAGCACTCCCGCCTTAATAATGTTATGTTTGGGGTAACTCGGTAAAACTACTCTTAAGTTCCTGCGGCTAGGCTAAGCTAGCTAAGCTAAAACGCGCGGCCTAAAACTGCCCCATGTGCTGCTGCTTTGTTCTGGGGGGCACTTTAACTCACACACCACTGCACTCGAGACTGAGCAGCAAATTGACCAGATTTACAAACTAACTTTTCAAATATCTCCCCGGCATGTTTGTACGAACTCGGGGTTTGTTACCGAAAGGCCGGATATTTTTCAACTAGTTGCTAAAGCGCAGCGGAGAAACCTCCGAGCAGCTTTTCAAATCTCCCTCATTCCCTCAATGGTGGAGCCGAGGGGGCTGCCATGCGCCTCACGTTACACTGTTTTCATCGCCAACATATCATTTATGTGTTAATGTTTGCGTATCCCCCCCGCCGGCTCGATATAAAGACACGTAAAAACAGGCTTAATACACACCTTTTTGGGGTTTCATTCACTAAAACAGAGATTAAAAAAATAACCCAAAACCCGACTTCCTTGCCGATAAACATGCGCTCGGTAGACACTCACCAGCCGAAATCCACCATCTTCGCTCACTTGCTTGGGCTGCCGTGTAGTCTCTTACCGACAAAAGAGACAAATAAATACGTAACTATTCCGAAAACTTTTCTAACGGCTGACAAAAACGGAACGTAAAGTGAAATCCGAGCCGATTGTGAGTCAATTTATGGCCCAGATACGCTGCTTAAAAATGATTGCGGGGTTAGGAAAGTGGCGCGAAGGCGACCAGTTGGTAACCATGTGGGTGAATGAAGGGCGGCTCCCACTGAACGTAAATATCTAGCTACAACCCCCAACTCCCCTATTAGCATACATAAACTACGGTACTTCCGACCCACATCTCCAACCAAACAGCCTCCACCTCTCCCGAGGAAGGAGAGGCAAACAGGCAGGGATCTCTGCTGCTCTCAGCACCATTAATACTAATTTATATTACACGCATTACGGGAAACAGCCTGTTTATGCAGCTTTTATGGCAAGTTTTACAACACGACGAAATTATATGTAATCTTACACCGTGGATTTATTTATTTGGAATAATAAACTTTTTTTTTTTTAATAGCGCTAAATTGCAAAACTAGCTCAAAATGATCACATTTTATTGTTAAAGTGTTCTGCATGAATTAAACATAAAAACAAAGCGACTAATTAACCTGTTGCTGTCTCATTGAAATGAGCCTACACCGTGTTGTTCTCACCTTCTTGACTCGTGGCTCATGTAAATGTGTTAGTTAACTTTTTCTCAGCGAGGAAAAACAGAACAATGGATCTTTTTTTCAATTATCATTCTGAAATGTTACATATTTTACAATTCAAGAGTTTTGTAAATTGGAATCACCGTTAAAAACACAGAGACAAATAATTCTATTTTCTTGGTTCAGTTTGTTCTTAAAAAGAAAAAAAAACGTTAATGATTGTGGGCAATATATAAACCAGCAACAAAGAAATATATCTAACTAAAGAAAAATAAATGACTTAAAGCAAATCATAAACCCAGAGTGTGTGAGTTGTCAGCAGAAGGATAAAAAGAGAAGAATTAGTTTGGTAAAGTTGTTCTTAAAAAGGTAAAGATGCATTACTTAGTTCATTAAGCCAAAACAGGCTAACAGTGGTGTCAGATTACAGTTCTTTGGACTTTTAGAAAAAACTAAATTTTATGAAAAAGTTAGTTTTCTTTATGTTTTAAATTGATTTATTGTGACAAAACAACACGTTTAAATCCTAACTATCTTCCATGGTTAACTTTACTTAATTAGTTTAAACTAACTCTCCAACCAAACTTTCCACAGAAATTGTTAATACAGTTTTTACAAAAAAAGAAGCTCATTTAAAACTACTGAAATAACAATTTGATGTTTTAACAATTTAAACAGAGCATAAATGAGCTTTGAAAATGAGACAAAAGTAAGTTTTTAGAAGTAAATAAAACAATAGTCTTAAGTTAGGAAAACAGTTTTACACTTGTGTGTGAGTAATGTTTTTTTGCATTTTGCTTTTAAAATAGTTCAAGAAAAAATATACAGGTTCTTTAATTTAAAAAAAAAAACACCCAGATGATGGAAAGCGCAGCTCTTTGGTTTGAACTGTGTGAAAAATCATTTGAAGTCATCGAGGTTCATAAAACGTTGGTGCCTACAGAACGGCTCGTTCCCTGGTCCTGCTTTCTTCTCAGATTTAAAACAAAACGGCTGGATGTCTGAGCGACTTCACGACTGAAGGCATCAAACCACAACAGAAGAGCAGTCGAGTGCTGCAACAATTTGAGGGCCCTCAGACAGGATGTAGGAGCCAGACTCAACACTCCACAGCTTCCCTGCATCTAGTTAAAAGCTGGAGCGCCTTAAGATTAGATTCATTTCAATGTGTGAAACTAAAGTATTGTTAAAATGCTTTTTACCTGCTTTCCTGCATCACAGAACTTACAGTCATTTGTGAACAGTTAAAATGATGTTGAATAGAAGCTACCAAACTTAGATGTTTGCTGTTCTCTCATATGTTTATGATTTGAATGACAAGGATTTTGGATTTTTACCGGACAAAAATCATAAAGATAATTTCCTTTGTCAATATGAATTACTTCTACTACTTTTCTTTCAACTTAAGTAAACAATGTGTAACTCAAATTGCTCCTTTATTTTTGCAGCATTTTCAACAGGAAAAGGTTTAAAGCTGCTACAGGTTGAGAATAACTAAGTAGAATTTCTTAACTAGTGTTAAGTACAGTTTTGAGTGATTGTGAGTGTTTTTATGTTACACTAATTCCATTATTTTCTGGAGGAAAACTGTGATTCCTTTACTCCACGACATTAGCTGTAGCCACTAATTACTTTCTAGTAAAAACAAAAGCCTGATAAGATGATTAGAAACACAACACGTTTCATAGTTGTTAGCAGTCCCATTCAAGAGACATTTCCCCTCTTAACTTTACACATGGTTTCAAAACCTAAAGAAGCATTCTCTCCTTTTTTAATGTTCTACTGGTAGGTTTTTATTTCTTCTTTGACCACTAAAACTAGAATTTTACCTTTCCACTGTAGCTTTAAGATTGAAAAAAAAAACAGTAAAGATGTTTATTCCAGTGATGTCTTTGTTCACAATAGAAACATGTAAATGAAGTTAAATAAATGCTAAAGAGGTGTTTTTTTTAGGATCACTCAGTACAATGGAGTTTGATAACAAAGAAACAATGGATAAGGAATGATCCCTTTAACTTTGGATGCTTGTAAATTCATCACTACCTTCCCTTCCTTCAACACTGAGGAGTTAAGAATTTATTGGGGGTTTCATGATATGCCTTAAAAATGTTTTTACCTCTTCAGTTTTCAGTGTAACATTCTGGACTCCCTCTGCTGACGGATTCTTTGTTTTTTTTTCTTTCTTTAATTGCTCCAAGGCACATGTGCTGAGAGCAACATACCTTTTGAAAAACATATTCTGCTGCATGTTTCCCATGATCTGATCAAATATGTTGGATCCTGTGCATTATCACAAACATATGATACAGTATAGGAGCCGGCCAGCAGAGGGAACTAGCAAACTGAATACTGTACTATAATGACATGATTGCTTTTCAACTGTAAGAGGAAGCTCTGGCCACTTCCCTATCACTGTAGTTTCTGGAGTTGGTTTGAGAAGAAAAATAGCTTCTTTCACATCCTGCAGAGAGCCAGAGAAAAGACAGATACATTTGCGACCAGCAGCTTATAATAAGTTCAACATTTCAAATTGTTTACTGTGAAAACTCAGTGTGACGTGTGCTTGAAGCTGCATTAAACTCTACTTCCTCACACACAGATGGTGTAAGGTTTTCTTTTTTTCTTTTTTGGCTCACTTTATCAAAAGGTGTGTGTTGTATTTCAGATTCATTTCCCTCTTTTTTTTCTGACTGACCAATGACTGGAAAACCCTCCAAACCAGAATAGGTGTCCTTCTCCACTTCTCTGGGCACACTGTGGGAGTGGGAATGCTCAGTCGTGACCCCCAACCCCCCACACAAAGCCAGTAGTTCCTCTGCGTATGGAAGTGAGGTGGGGGGTGGGAGGACACAGGGAGGTTGTAGACTTCACATCGTCCCATGGGGTCAGATAAAAGCTTAAGGCTCTCCTTATTAGACCTCCCCCTTCGCTTCCACCTCTGTGCACAAATAATGGACTTCTCTACCAGAACAGATATCAGCTCAAATACCATTTTAGAGTCACTTTTAATATAGTATTTTTTGTATTATTTGGGATACAGATGAAGGAGAAGTAACATTTTTGTGCACTATAATCTGAGCGAGCACTTTGCTGGTAAAATAGCACAACTTAAAACGCCTCATTGGTAGCACTGAGCCATACTTAAGGCTTAAAACATCCCTTCTGGTGCAGAACCACTTCTGCCGCCACCCCCTTTTTTTTTTTTTTTTTTAAAATGGCCTACCATATTCAAGCCCCTCCCACAACAGGGGCCATGAGCACGGGGGTCTCTGTTTTGTTCTTCCTTTAGAAGCCTGGCCACCATTGTCTCAGCGTGACCCCAAGGTCAACTGAACTCACCTCGCCCGACCACGGTCCATTCAGCTGTGACGCTTTACATAGGACAAAAACATCTCACAAGAGCAGGGATCACTCCAAGCGAGGGGGTGGGAAGACATGCACACAGACAAACGGACGCAATCTACGGCGTTCCAGAGTCAGAAGCTAATTTGCGTTATATTGTTTTTTTTTTCACAATGTAGCAAGAGACACTAGAGTCATGCGCGAGTACTTCAAAGTGCGACTCAGATACGATCAAATGCAGCGTGGCATCCTAGAGTATAGGTCAGGATATAATGTGCATCCCTGTTGAAAGAAAAATGAGTGGTTCAGACTGGTTGGGATCTATTAAAGAAGTCAATTATAGAAAGTAGTAATGAAGTAATCTTTGACACATTTTCTATTAATTCTCCCTCCGATATTTTAAATACATCTTTTGCCAGAGGGGAAATTACATTTCGCTGCAGGATAAGAATGAGGCCGTCTGCCATCTGCAGCTCTTAACTGAGGTTCATGCATGAGGCCAAGAAAAGAAAAGTGGTGTATCGTGGAGAATATAGCCTAACACCAGTAAGGCTACAATTTTTTTATTTTTGTTTTAAGCATAGGACCTGATTAATTTTAGCTGAGCAGTTTCCTTGTCTGACACACAGAGCACATGTCCTGAAAATCCTCCAGTCTGGCATCTTGCTTTGAGAGGCAACAGTGTCCCTGGTGGAGAGGAAGCTCATGGAAGCTGACAGGTTGAAAATGTGCGGTATGATGTGGCTGAAGGAGCATGAAACATGTTCACCCACGGATGCCTCGCACAGAGCCACAGGAGAGACCAAGAGACAATTAAACACTGAGTGTTTTTACAGAGATAGATTTTTCTTTACCTTTACAGATACTTTTATAGACAAATTTATTGACCTCCAAAGATGGCCCCCAGCTGTTACATGCTTTCATAGGTGAGAAGATTTTCGCCCTTTTATGAATAAGATTACTCTCGTCATGTAATCCTACACTTAACTGTTTGGAGAGGTAATTAAACATCCCAGGTAACTTTTCATTTTCCAATAAACTATATAAAACTGTTGTTTGCTTCATGTCAGTTTTGTGCCCATTCAACCTTGTAAGATGCGGTTTAAAACTCACCACGGTGTTAAATGCAGAATGACAGTCTCTATCCCAGGAGCACCATTAGAAGCATAATGGGGAGACTTGCTCAGTGGCTAATTTAGCGCATCCAACCCTTCGAAAAAAAATCATTCCAAAAACTGTTTAGAATAAGCGCAACATGAAGCACAGCTAAAGTATGCACCCAAACAAATGTCTTTAAATGTAATACAGTGGCTATAATTGTGATGGTCTAAAGCATGCAAATAGTTATGCAGCTGTAACCCACCACTGTTTGGAGTCATCATGCACTGTGCTGCAAACTTTCATTTTATTATTTTGCATTCTGTTTATATTCTGCCTGTGTGTCTCACTTTTTCACATTGCAGAGAGAGAAGACAGATACTTCTCTTCTATTAAGATTTCTTATTCATCTTTTCTTTTTTTTCTTTCTTTTTTTTCTAAGAAAATTGATGCTGAAACTTGTTCAAAACTTTTACCAGAAGCTGAATTGATCAGAAAGACTGAATGTGGAATCTCTTGAAACAGTTTTACTTGAATGAAAGCCACAAAAATCAAGATTTTCATTTCACTTCACAGCATTTTAACCAAAGTTTACACAATTCAAACTGTGAAATATCTTTAGGTGCGTGTACATTTTAAGTGTGTTGGAGTGCAATGTCAATATTTTTTTCCCTCATTTATCAATAAATTAAATAAATTACACATTTAATGTACATCTAAAGCTGCTATGTGTCATGACAGTGAGAAATTCTTGTTTTCTTATAAACAAATTTGCTTTCGAATGTATCTGATAAAACAAACCAAACACGACCGCTGAATGAGATGTTAGGGCGCGCCACTGGCCTCTCTGATTGTCTCTTTAGGAAATAAAGAAAACAAAGTAGTTCAACAACATCTTGTGTACTTGCTGCAACAGTTCAACTAGCATTTGTCTGTTCAAAGTGTATGAACAGGGCAGCTCAGTTCTCAGATCAGCTCCCCGCATTTCTTCATACTTCACCCATGGAAGTATTGTGTCGGAGACTGAGTGTGTCCACAGTGGCTGCATTTTACGATCACCAACAAAGCAGTAAACATTAGACTTTGTAGTAGATGTTGGTGGGACTCTGGGGCATTATCTCCTGAACTATGTACACAGGAGGCCCATAGTCACTGCTCACGCGCTCATAGTGACGGCAGATCATGCTGTCAGAAGGCCGCAGAGGAAAGACGACATCGCTGCGGTCTGAGCCGTTGTTGTCGCTGCTGATGCTGTCGCGCTTCGGAACAGCCAAAGTGTTGAGGGACATAGAGGCAGACTGCTGTCTATCTGGGACGCAGCAGCGCCGATGGTACCTCCACAGCACGACCAGCACCACCACGATGACCAGAAGGAGGATCACACACCCGGAGATGACCCACACCAACAGTCCTGGTTCAGAGTCCCCGCCGCCAGGGTCTGTTTGTCCTGCGTCTGAGCCCGTGTCTATCATCATGAGGGAGAGACAGCGAAAACAAAAAAAAAAAGAAAGAAACTGAGATGAAGGAGCAAATCGGGACATGTGACACAAAGATTTCAAAACAATTTCACTCAGTTCATGCCTTGCTACAGCCCGATCAGTATGTGTTAACATGAAAAAGCACTTTCAAAGCCGGACACTGGAGAATATGCTCTAATGTTTAGTGTCATACTGGTAAACAGCCTGGTGCCTTTTTCTGGCAGATAACCGCGAGTCATGATCACTGGAGGTTTGAGTACAAGTTAGAAGCTTCTTGTAATATCAAATTGGATATTTTTTATGCTTTTCAAGTTAATTCTGTTTGTAGATTCATACAACACCAAACAACAGGAAGTTAAGGCCTTCCCTAAAAGGAGCAAAGCCGTAACAGTTACAAGTTGAAATCCAGAAACATCCATCTTCAATGGACTATAATAATGTTTTGCATGTTTTTGCCTGGGGCTGCAAGGTGGCTCGGTGGTTAGCACCGTTGCCTCGCAGCTAGAACCGTTCTCCCCATGCAGCATGGGTTCTCCGGTTTCCTCCCACAGCCCAAAAACACGCTGAGGTTAACTGGTGATTCTAAAATTGACTGTAGGTGTGAATGTGAGTGTGCTTGGTTGTCTGTCTCTAAGTGTGGCCCTGCGATAGACTGGTGACCTGTCCAGGGTGTCCCCTGCCTTCACCCTGAGTCAGCTGGGATAGGCTCCAGCGCCCCGTGACCCTAGTGAGGATAAGCTGTGTATCGATAATGGATGGACATTTTAGCCCATTTAGCTCAAATCAAGTTGACTAGCAGCCATTTGTAAAGCATCCTAAAATGCCTTTTTAATGTAGTATTCTGTAGGAAAATTGAAATTGCAAATAGATTAAGTAAAATTTGGAATATGTTCAGCAACAAAGTTTAAATTCTACAGAATGGTTTTCTCATTCCACACCTATTTTGGACACAATGCAGTTATACACACCTTGTGTCCAGCAGATTCATTTTAAATTAAAAATAAAAATTAAGCCACTTAAGCTAACATTTATGTGTGTGGTAACTCATGTTAAATACAATAAATCCAAGCTGAATGTTTTCCTGCTCCCATTTAGAAATGACGCAGCCAAAATATAAACTTAGCTAGTTCAACAAAATGAAATTTAACAAACACTCCCTCACTTTCAGGAAAGTTCAATTTATTGCAGGGCTGACTGTGCAGCAAAATTATCGTCCTATTATTCTAAAGGTTGCAAAATCTGTGTCAAATGCCAACGGGTACTGTTGCATATAATTCTGCAGGCAATATTTTTGGTTGGTGCTCGTACCGGCTTTACTTTTTATATCCTTTTCTCTCGTGGAGGCGTCCTTGGCCTTGGACTTCGGTCGTGTGGGAGGGAATCTGGTGGGGGACTCCTGAAGTGTTGAAGGTGGATCTGAAGAGTCTGGAATATAAGCATATGGATATAAGCACCATACATCTCCTCAGTTTCACTGTGTGGGTGGGGTTATGTCAAAATGTTTCTAATGAAACCATAATGGTGCTTAGTAAATCATTAGTGCTTGATGTCAGCCCCTCAGAATCGAAGCAAAAGAAGCCTCTGTCTTTTCGTTGTTTTTTTTTTTTTTTTTTGGAGCAATTAATCATTTGTAACAGTCATTAGGGGAAAAACGCACCACAGGAGAAGGAGAGAAAGCATTTTCTAACCAAATCAGACCACAGAAAGTTCTGCTTTGAGTCATGACTGGGACTCTCATTTCAGTTCTTGACTGGAAAATCTCATTCATTCACTTTCTCTTCCTACAGGTGCAGAACACATAACTGAATGCAGCCATTTCATATTTTCATGTTTTTTTTTTGTTTTGTTTTTTTTTTTAAGAAATTTTGGGAATTCCACACCAGCAGTTTTACAGTTGCATATTTTCCTCTGTGGCTCTGAAGGAGAGTTGTCAAGCCTGAGAAAATTACATCAAATGAGAGCACTTAAGTAATCAAAGCAGTCTGTGCTTTGATTTTAACAGGCCTTTTTCTCTGCACGGTTACTAAACGTGGTGGAAAGTAAGTTAGCAGGCACATTCATTCAATCAAAGTATATAAGAATGCTAGAGAAAGTTTGTTGCATTTCAGAGGAAAATATCTGCCACTTGTATATCTGATCGCTACCATTAGTTGTCACATGAAGACTTTCAATAAAAAAAAGAACAAACTTATGAAATACTATGCGTTGTTGAAGATTAGTTTCCAGCCTTTTTTGCCTCTGATTCTTTAAACCTGAACCCTTTTAATGTAACAGATTTCCACTCTTAACCTCAAACATGGTTTAGGCTAAAGAGGCTCAAAGAGGTCAAATAATTCAAATAATTCAGTGGTGTACACAACGAAGCAAAAATTGTATTCAAAGGCCAAAAACCTAAAGCAGATTTGTGTTGCAGATCTTTTTTCCTCATCACTCCATTAATGATGTCAAGATTCATCATCACTCGTTTTGTCACTCTTAGAAAGCACAGGACAAATTGTACAAAAATGAGCTAAAACTGGCTGGACCAGCTACAGCAAAAAAACCATTGCTTACACGCTGATGTGCCAGTAATAAAACCCTAATATGGCTTTATCTGTACTTTCACTTTTCAGTTAAAGCATGTGAATATTTCTTCCGCTGCTGCTTTTTAAGTCTTTCAGCTTTGTAAAAGTTCAATTCTAAATTTCTGCAGCGCCTCTTAAAGCAGAGCAAGATGAGAGTTTAAGGGACAATAAAAGGCTTCTAGAAAACAGTCAAGAACAACACAAATCCCAGAATAACTGAATTTAACACCACACATTCACATTACATGTGCAAAGTGGCACTGAGCAGTTTCCTACCCAAATGCAACCAAGAGATCTATTGCAATAGATGCCCATATTATGGCCTTCAAGTAAGCAACAAATAAACTGAACAAAATGTTCTCCATTTCTTTCAGTTATTGATTTGTGAGGACGACACACATTATTCAACATGTTCCGGTCTTCATCCAAACAGTTTACTTTAAACTGCAGCCTTTTAAGTTTTGCTTCAGTGCGCCATCGTTCATTCAAACTGGCATTAATTTAAATGTACTCGCATCACATCCACTGTGATTTCAGTTTTAAAAGCAAAATGTGTAAATCCAAATCTGACACGACTGACGGGATTTTTAATATACGTAGAGATTAAAACAAGATTACAACCAAATCTGAGTTATTAATATTTACTGTTGCTGTGAAAGGCTTGTTTACACCACTGGTGTTTGTAAGCACAGTGGGAAAACAGCCTAATATTTTCAGTTATGATCAGTTGAGAAGCACACGAAATGCTGCTCTTTCCTCTCAAGCGCTTGAATAATTTATAGAAATAATGTTTCACATTTCTGAGGTCAAAAAATTACATTTTGGGCCTTTAAATAGATTCAGAGTTGGAGGTTTTTAGCAAAACATGCAGAAACTCACTTTGATACAACACATTTTTAAACAAGCACGCAATAACTTCTTGTTTTTCATATGTATCAGGATGCAAGTAAAACGATTAAGCTCCCCGTTAGAAAGTGGTATTGATAGGAATAACATAATGATATGTTTCTGTGTGAATACTGTATTACACAGTGATTTGTCTTCAGGGCACTTGAAGTAAGGAAGGAGAGAATATGTGCGCCTGCTTTATTAAAATTTAATGTGAGTAATAAGAGCAAAAAATGATAAAAATATACCACTGGCTATACGGATGTTAATACGAATAAAAAAGTATTGACTGCCACAGCTGTTTTAAATGGTCGCATGCGAGATAATACCGACTGCTTTAAGCTGCCAGTGGTTTGAATTAGGGATTTGAAATAATTCATGACGGCAATCTCTCTTCAAGAGAATGACTGGATGATCGAGATTATCTGACTACTTAGTAAATGGAGAGAAACGGTGAAATTATTGTATTAAACGTGTGATATCACGAATAAAACAATTATCTTCCTTTAGCATCGTTTGTCAGATATAACTGCGTTTGTGTGCGTCTCTTCTTCATCCACACTCACGGCTTTATACACTTGCTGGCACACGCATATAAACATGGAATGCTTACTCTGGCCGACTCTCAGCACCAGCTTCATGGATTTGATCCTGCACACCCCTCCATTGTTATTATCCAGGCCTTGCAGAGAGCCTGTCGAGGTGGCTGATGAACAGAGAGAAGGAAACTTTTCATTTTGAAGTTTTCACGCAATAACTATAATAGTCACGCAATCACCATAATAGTTAAGATTATCAAGCAGTGCATAGGTTCAGTAGAATTTCTTCGCAGACAGTTTAGCGAGTTGCTAAATGTTGCATCACGTATGCAAGAAAATGCAGCACATAGCACAAATTATGTTGCATAAACTGTACATAATAACACACGTAAAAACAACATGAAAGCCACTAAAGATGCAACCAGGACTGAAGCAAAGAATACTTGATTTTGCGTCAAATCACAAATCCTCAGAGATCACATTACTACATGCTCTATCTCCAAACGGATGGCAAAGATGAGTCTAAAACAGTTTCAACAAAAATTGAACATTAAAACCTGCAAAAAGAGAGGATCTGTTGCAGAATTGTTGCATTAGGATACATTAAATGTACCTAGGGTGTACTTAATAAAATAGAATTTGAAAGCAGCTTACCATTTTTACCACTACATGGGTATAACAAATGACAAGAATAAAACATATTTCATTGGCTATCCTTTTTAACAAATAACTGACATCGCAGTAACTCATCAAAAACTCACAAACACGCACACACACACGGCAAGGACTCTCATTCACCCCTGTCAGTCACACTCGTAGACTTGTTAGCAGCATTTAGGTCAGATAACATCTCACAGGCTACAAGCCACGTTGCCATGAAAGCTCCCATCAAATCTGCCTGATGCTGTAAAAGCCTTGTGTGATTTGGGGCATGTAAGCCCTTGGAATCACACTGGCCTGCCAGAGCGAAGTGTGCTGTCAGAGCGTGGCGAGGTGGGTGAGGCTGCACGGTCAGACTTGCTCTCTATCTCATGCATCACTTGCCACTAAGATGCTGGTTTAACCGACAGCGGCCCAATAACGAGGCCACATTTTTTTGATTCTCACGCAAGCTGACAAATTGAGAGGGAGCCGAAGATGAAGGCCTCCTCTTTACCGCTTTTAAAAAAATGAAAAAACTGTTGCTAGCTTTGATTCAAAACGCTGCTCCACCAGTTAGAACCAGCAGCTTGTGTCTCTGTCCCACTGATTTTTTGCTGTTGCACATGTTCATTGGCAGCATTGTGACAGCTTCGCCAACTCACAGGTGATGTAATAGTCCCTCCCCTTGAGGAACTCCAAACCCCAGAGGTTGGGGCTGAACTCTTGAAACTTGAATGTGAACTTTACATCCCGGTGAGGCTTGTCACAGTTCAGCAGGGGCGTGTCCGTCTTGTCAATGGTGCAGCTCGCCATCTGACTTCTGGAGACCAGGTAGACTCTGTAGAACTCCTCCTTTCCCCCGGAGGAGGCGTCAGCGCGAGGACACACAATGTCCATCTTGTCTCCTATCTGAGGATACAGGACCAGACCCCGACCTGGAGCAAATCTAAGAGGGTGACAGATGGGTAAACCAAACAAAAAAGAACCCTTAAAATTAACCTAAACAATTCAGACAGAAACATCCCTTCTGACTGTGGAACTTGAGCTTTTCAGCAACATCTTTTCATTCTAAATTCTCTCAAATCTTTAGGGATGGATCAAGGATTAGAACTCAGAAAATGGTACGAGAAAAAAAGGCCTCTCTTACATTCAGAAAACCCCAGGGTGCCGCCTTAAACTGTTTGTTTTTGTCTGAGCAACAGGCCAAAAAACCCCAAAAGATATTCAGTTTTGAAGCTGAGAAGATTAATTGATTAGTGGATCAACAGGAAATTATTCAGCAACTAGTTTGGTAAGTGAGTAATCCTTTGAGCCATTTTTAAGCATCCTGTCGGCTTCTGTGAGGATTTAGTCTGTCTTGTGTGATGGGAAACTGAATATCAAATAACCCATTTGAAGAAGTCACTCTGGGCTTCAGGAATTTAAATATTTTCTAACATTACATAGATTAAATGATTTTTACCTGAGAATGATAATCTATTTACTTTTAAATGACATAAAGCAGCAGCAAATCTATGCATAGAGAAGGTTTGGCTTTTTTTTTTGTTTGTTTTTTTTGCTCAAATATGTTATTCACCAATTTTCTGCCAGTTAATCAATTCATCATTTCAGGCTGAAACTGCAGCACTTGATTTCCAGTCAAGGAGGGTCTTCTCTTTAAACTTCACCACTTGCACACACAAAGCAGCTGCACAAAAAGTTGCACTCATCTGACTTATGCACTTACTTTGCATTGGAGCTGCTCCAATGGACAGACTCCAGAGTGGCGGCACGACACGAGCAGACGACGGCCAACAGGATCACGGCACCGCAGCTCCATGCGCTTCTCCCCATCACAGGAGTTAAATGGCAGGTACAAAGCGGCGGCTCGGTATCATAAAACAGAGTGGAAAGCGGCTGAAATGTGTCGCCTCTGCATGTCTCCGGCGACTCCAGGTGCGCGCAGAGGACACATTCCTGAGCGAAATCCCAACAAGCAGCGAGTCCTCCTCCTCCTGCTGCGGTTGTGTGAAATTTTCCACATTGTGCGTAATTGGCTAGAAAATCATTCGTGTGACGAAATCCATGTATTGAGGACAGAGATTGTGTGGAGCATTTTAGTCATCAGCTGACTGACCGGTCCGCCCATACAGGCTACAGGCTCATGCGTAACAGAGACCGGAGCTCTTTGGCACATTGATTGGTACATTTCCCACACATTAGGATACACATAAGGATAAAAGATTTTTATTATTTGCAGTTTTTCTCTTGTTATTTTTATATTTTTTTATTTTTATTTTTTTGTGGATTTGTGTCATCTGGACGAAGGGTCTAAGGACTAACAAACTGTAAAGCCCCTTGTGAAATGTATGATTTGGGGAAAATTAACTTGACTTACAGCACAGAAGGTGATCAATAGCTTTTGTGCATCTAGAAACCTACTATTGTTTTGTGTTGTTTATCTAATGATCATATTTGCCTTTAATTATATCTTTCTTTTATCCATGACAATGTTTGACTTGCAATAAGGATGTGTTTCTATAAATCAATTTCTTATATCTGGACACACACTCAAAAAACAAACAAAACATTAATTAGCTCAGTTTCATCATATCCCAGAATCAATGTTTTCCTTCTTCCCTACTGACTAACCATATGATGACGTTTTGTACAAGAGAGTACACATCTAAATGATCACAAAATGATAAAATGATCAATAAAATAAAATAAAAATCTGGCAGCAAGGATGACAGAAAAATACTTTTAGAACATTGGAATGTCATTATGGTCAAAAAAAAATTTAAAAAACTGAAATTAGCTTTTGTAAATTCATTAATGAAATTTCTGCTGGTTTACATACAGTAAAATTGTGTGATGTTATTACAAATTACCATTCGTAAAAAATATATAGATTTATGATGTGGACATTATTTGCAGTTTTGGCCAAGTAGTTTATTGCAGTCAACATAGAAATGGTTGTTTTCTTTCTGTGATTTTCTGCGAGATATTAATTTGACAAAACAGGAAAAATCTATACGTAATAATTATAAAAATAATTCCCTTTTTTCAATCTGAAATTCCATAACTTTTCTTTCAAATAAAGACAAACATCTGTAAACTAACAACATTATTGGATGATTTAAATACAGTAGAAGTTGCAGCATTTTTATGGTCAGATGATGTAAAAGCACAAATTATCATTTGTAGAAATAATGATTTTTGATGTGGACAATAGCAAATAGTTCAAAAAGAACTACAGTTTTAAACTGTTACGCAAGGTTCTTGTACTTTGTGTTTTGGGGGAAGCACAGATGTGGCGATGAATACAAAGAGGAGTGAAAGCTCTGACTCAGTGATCTCCTTAAATGAACCTTCTCTTTCCAGGACACACAGACTGTAATTAGATCAGGTCATACAGATGACCACGCACTCCTTAAAAAAACTGTTTCTTTATAACTGTAAACAGCTGAATCTCAGGAATCATTTACTATATCCTGGGCTTAGTGTTTTATTTGTAAAGATTTTTATGTCAATATGGATCAATGCATTAAAAGTCTTTGTTGTGGATGGGTTGGGATGGAAGCAGATTTTCTTTCCTGTATATTCTGCATGTAAGGAGCCAAGGCTGTAATCCCCTCATTTTCAAGGAGTCTGAACTAATGACAAAGTGGTTTAAAAGATTACACAGGGATTCTGTCACAAGACTAAAGCAGCACAAATAACGGCTGAACTGCACAGAAATGTCTGCGTTTCTGTCTGGAAGCAGACTGGGCTGCATGTGTTCAAAGTGCTGGCAACATTTTCCATATTTATAATTCATTTAAACCTCGACATGCACCGTGCAGAGAACGCAGGGGCAGAAATGTTTTCTCGTGTAAACACAAAATCATACAAGTCTGACTTTTGGTTTTGCTTAAACAAACTTCAGACGCACACTCGTGAGATGTTTTTGATTGATTTTATTTTCTTGTCATGCATTCAGCTTCCCACATACATTTAAAAGGAGATTCCAAACATAACACAAGCTCATGTATCACAGCAGCAAAGCAGTGAGAATCCATGTTTTTCTCTCAAGCCTTTCTCAGGCCATCAATTAAGTAAAAACAAAAAGCATACAGTTTATTCAGAATAAAGCCAATTTGATGCAAATTAAATTTTCCAGATGATGAACTGGCTAAAGGATTGATCACTTGAGCAGTGGCTGAGATTTACTTTTCCTTTTACTCTAACTGCTGCAGTATTTTCTAAGGTTATCTCTGATGGAAATGGTTTATTCCCATGATATATTACATAATCTGAAATATTCAAAACTAGACACAGAAAAATAGTAAGAAATCACCTTCAACTCAATATTTGACTTATATTAAAGCTGCAAGATTTGTTTTAAGTGTCCCCAGTATGAGGACATTATTTTCTTTCTTAGAATTAGTCTTGCAGCACCGTGCTTAAATATAGGATGAAATGGGAATACAACTACCTCTTTGTTTGTTCTTGGTGCTCAGACCTCTTCTCAGATTTATGGACCCATGCTGCAATTTTGCTTCGACCATGTAATTGCATATACTGCGGAGGAAATTGTTCTTATATGTCTGACGGTTGCTTGTTCTCTGGAGAAATAAAGAGCTAGTGCGATAAATGAAATCTCTTTTAATTCAGCAATACTCAGTGGAAGCATAAAGTCAGTGCAAGCAGGGAGCGCCTGAGAAGAGGTCGAACTTAGACTTTACAACTTTTAAAACATGAAAAGGTTGTAACTTTAAAAAAAAAAGCAGCTGTCCCAAATGGGAATCAAATCTAAGCTGTGTGCCACAGCTGTAGCGTCTTACCAACCTGACGGAGAACAGAACACCTGACACAGTGTGGATGTGACTCAAGAGTGTGTCCATTAAAGTTTCACTCTGACTCTGTTTATGCATCAGATTTCTCAGCTGCATCATGTGTCGTTTTTGCCTGTATCACCAGCAGCAGCAGTCTCCAGTTCATTCGGTCCCTGTGAGATCTCCCAAAGTGAAGCTAATGCTAACATGTTAGGCGTCAGGTAAAGAACAACCCCTATCACGATTAGCATTAACCTCAACCTGGGACTCAACTTTGAAGGCTGCTCCATCGCTGCCATGTTTGCCTCTCCGCATGGCCTCCTGCAGGGGGTGACAGAGTGTTTTATTCACCACTGAACTGCACATGCTTTGTGGAAACCAAGATTTAAACTGATAGGAGAGATTTTAGAGGATGGATTACAAGAAAACGACCCCTTATTTACTTAAAAGGCGTTGGAGAGAATGTGCTGGCAGTTTGTCATGACTCATGTGTCATTTTTTTTTAACTTTAGCAACAAAACAATTAGAAAACAAATATACAAAGTGAATTTTAACAGCAACTCTCTCCTTTTATATGTTTCTTCTTTAAAAACGTAGGCATCGAAGCATTATTTAGGCCTATCTCAGCTTAACGTGTCTGTCATCATTAGAAATCCACAATACTTCTTCAAGCAAGTTTCCGACAATCTAAACAGTCTGTGGAAAGAGAATAAGAATGGAGTTACATCAGCTACCTGGACAAGTTTTAAGAGACTGAAAGAGTCCACATGTGGGGCAGCTGGAGCTTTCAGAAAAGGTTTTATGTCTGCTGCATTTCCCCAGAGACACTGTGAGCAATAACAGGATGTAACAGGTGCTGCTGGACTAGAATCAAGATAATATTCGAAGCTGAGATGTTGTCAGGAAGTGTATGTGTGTGAGTGTGTGTGTGTGTTCAGAATAATGGTAGATAGGCAGCTACTGACCTGTCTCTGCATCGTCAACACTTCCTCTTTTAGCAAACGGTGCCTCTCTCCTTCTTCGCTCAGCTCGTTTTGTGTTCTCTTCACCGTCTGTCTCTCGCTCTCTCCCTCTCCCGCTGAACAGTAAACCAGCATGTGGGTTTACATGTCTCTTTTATATACTTGAGCGTGAGTCATGTAAAAATCCCCTTCGAACAGAATGACTATTAAAAAGAAAGAGGAGATCACGCAACAAATTTGCAGTAAAGATGCCATTTAACTTTTATGTAAATGCTGCCTACGGAAGAAAATAAAAATCTGTTTCAAGGATTAAAACGACTTATTTACTGTTATGTCCACAGTGATGACGCCAACACGGGCTGACGCGAAGGTGATGGAAGTTTATGACTTTAAATTCAGTTTAAAGTTCAATTGCGTGACTCCCTAAATGTTTGACAAAACTACTGAGTTTGATCAACATGTAAAAGCTGAATCTCCCCATCTCCCCACTAATGTTAAAGGATTTTAAATGTGACGGTTTGAGCAATTTAATAAAGCTGGAGATAATTTAGGCAAAATGCATGACCACAGAGGCAGTTACACAATAAATGAACTTTCATATATATGATAGTTTGAGCTTTTCCTGTGACACCAAAACTCTATTAATTCAAACTGTCCAGAGCTTTTTTTCTTTTCTTCACTGCTTCAATAACTAGACTGGATGGATAAAGAGGACTTAACCACAGCAGCAGTTGGTAATTTCTTGCTTTCCCTTAAGAAAGAAGACTGAAGCTGTGACCCAAATCCACTCTACATATTAATTCTATACAGTATGTACTGCATACCAGTCGTCACGCTACACTGTTGGAGCAGTGTGTATAAAAAATTAAACATACTTAACCACTTTAACGCCTAACTACCAAACAGCCTCTTTGGAATGATTAGTTTTTGCTCTCCGGTATCTTTCTGAAGCTGTTTCATCCCCATCAGCAAATTATTTTATTTCCAGCTGTCTTCAGCTTCTGTATTTCCTTTGCATCATGGAAAACTTTATTCATCAACACCTCACTTAAAAATCAACTGTATTTTCTGTCTGGTTCAAGTATACTTTCTACCATCACTTTCCCACACTTTATATTGAAAAAAACAAAAAGCTGTTATAGAATTGGTAGGCCTGTGTGTTATGGATTTGGGACATTTTGCACTAGTTTACAGCAATGGTGGGAACTCTTTGAAGCTGCACTTTAGACACAGCAATGCTTTGAGCTAAGCGCTTGCTCATGTGCTGACAATGCTGATGTTCAGCAGATACAATGTTCATGTTCATGTTCGTCATCTTAGCATGCTAACAGTTACTAATTAGCAAAATGTAGCTGAGGTCGATGGAAATGTCTCTAGTTTTGAAGGTATTTAAAAATAAAACAAAGTATTAGACATAACGGATGATCCGAAAATGGCACTAGAAAATTGATTTGGTTACTGTTTGTCCTGAGGAGAACATGCATGAGCTAAATTTATGGAAATCTACTCAGCAACTGTAGCCAAAATCTCTCAGAACCACAACTATTAACCCAGTGGTGCTGCAGGAAAAGTCAGAAAATCATCTCTGGATACATCATCTGGAAACCATGAACATCTGTACACATTTTCTGTCGGCACATCCGAGACATGCTGATATATTTCACTGGATCGGTCAAAACTTTGACTGCATGGTTGTGTGGATTCATCATCTGGAGCTATGGTGTTAAAAAAAACAAATATTTAACTCATGAAGAGGAATATTCAGGTTGTCCTTGTTTTTGTGAGATTTTTAACTTGAATAGAAGAAACTCCTCAAATAATTTTAACACATTTTGTGTCTGTTATCATTTCCAGATATATCAAAACAGTTTCATTTTATTGTCAGATGAAGCCACCTGTACGATAACTGAACGTTATGACTGTGCAGTGTCCTGAGATGAACTGGATTTCTGTTTGTCAGTTATGGGAGTGTCACCAGTGGGGATTTTGAAAGAGACCCTTTTCCACTAAATGACTGTGATCCTGCAAACAATCCTCGTTACATATCTCAGATGCCACCTCTGAACTGGCCCAGAATCTCGCTGCCCGCAGTGTTTGCTTGTGGTAACGTGGTAACCAAGTCATACTGCTTGATTTCGGGGAAGACAGGTGCCGCCCCATCCTTTCTCGCTACCCCCCACCACCACCCCACCCGACCGTCTCCAGCAGCGACAGCAGCAGCGGTTGACTTGCTGGCTGCACAACTTTTGGATTTATGAACTTCTTTTTTTTTTTTTTCTTTTTCTTTGTCATATACATCACACTCCTGTGAGCGTGTCAGAGGTGAAAAAGACAACATAGACAGATGATGTAGTAGTTAAAGGGAAAGGGTTGAAAGTACATGCGGAGGTGGGGGAAGGAGCAGAGATTCAGCAGGGGACCCCCCCCTTTCCCCTTCAGCGTACTGGAAATTCACAATGTGTCTTCACTTCTTCTGTCTGGCTTACAAATTTAGGAAAGGAGTCACTTTACAAGTTTCCCCTTTCATTTTACTTTTTGTGTATGTTTGAAATGTCAAAACACATGTTTTGAGAGACAGAAAGTGGAACTGTTAGGTTACACAGACGCACAAAACATCACATTTGTCAAGATATATATCACCTTCCCTCTTAACCTCACATACTTTCGATTAGTTTACAAGCTACTACGGTGGAAATCAGAAAATAAAACTGGTGTGCATGTTTGTTCATTCCTGAGAAAAAGATACTTTCTTTTTCTCTCTGTCTCTACAGTGCTAAGTCGAGTGTTTCCACATGGGCAGCCGGGTCTCTGACTTCACTCTGTTTTCTTGTCATATGTGGGATATGCATGAGAGAGCCGACAGACATACAGCTGATATGATCTAATAACATTTCCATCTCCTCTATGCCGTCATCCTGTCTCAGTCTGTGAATCCTCAGCGTGCGACATGTGTGGCACAAAGAACCACACAAAATTAGTTTTTTTTAAACTTCTCTTTCTATTCTTTTTTTATGCTTCAAGAGACATTTTGTTTTCTATCAGACCATCTATAAAAGATACTATTTCTTTAAAACAGTCTTGCACGATTAGTATCCAGACAAGAACAATGATCAAGAACAAGCGACGGTGACATACGAACACTTGGTTTCCCCCGATCAAAACCCCTGAGTCTAAAATTAGCAGGTTTAAAGGAAGCGTGGGTAAGCTTCACAAGTGGAAAGACCAACGCCGGTTATGATTCAATTCCACAAACTACTTTAAATATACGCAATTTCTGGCAGTCTTTAATTCACTGGAACTATTAGTCCACATCTCTGTGAAAATCAATGTTAGAGCAGAATATTAACTTAAAGACTTGCACTACTTGTGCAAACAAATTTCACAACTAGCTAACATTGTTGGACGGTTTGTTAGCAACTCCCACACAACGTACTATACATCATGACAGGTTAGGATTATAAACTGCCTCCACTGTCAAAAAACAGAAACTAAAAAGAAGTTTCCCAAACATGTGACGTCAAACTGAAACACTAGAAGCTGTAAGACCCAGTTTTTACAACAGTAAATTTCCAAAGCTCTGTAAATAGTTAGGTATACATATTTTTGTTTGCAAAAGTCTCCACTGTATGTATATACACTATATGGACAAGTACAGGTGATCAAATTGTTCAACCACAGAGCAGATTATTGCAAATTCAGACTATGTACGTGCGTGCCCATGACCACCAAGGGACCCCATTGCACCAAAGTACATTTTTTTTCCTTCTTCAAATGCAAATTGCTCATATGTAATAGTGAGTACCAACTGTCCCTCTGTTTTTAAACATAAGGCAGTTCTGTGTGTTTTCTCAGATCTGTGGCTTGTTGGCTCTGTTGGTTAGCGCACAATGTTACAATTTTAGATTGTGTGTTCATTTCCTTTATTCCTGTCTTACTCGTCACTCTTTTCACAGCAATCAAGCATGTCGTCATGTTCAGGGGTGTCACTGCTGTAGTAAAAACACCCCTCAACAGGACAAACCCACCTCCGTGCTCAAGTGAGTCATTGATCCACACTTTTCCAGTTTAGTCTCATCACGCCGTAAAACAGACTCCCAGAAGTCTTCAGTCTTATCCATGTTGTTGTTGCATTACAGCTGACTCTTATGTGTTTTTTGCTCAGAGAGACTGCAACAAGCTTACAGGGATGAAGCTGTTGCTTGTTCTGTGATTTCCATATAATTTGTATTGATACTTTGATTTCTGCCTTTATCCGCTCCCCCTCCAAATCTTTGGCAGTAATATTTTATTTCTCAGCTATAGTTTCCAAATGTCTGATTCCCCTTGGAGAAATGTTGCTCCTTTTTAATTGCCACGGCCAGGAAGGTTTGCTGCCATGTATGAGTTTTAAACTTGTCCATAACGCTGCCAGCTGTGTCTTGTACAAGCTGAAAGCTAAAGTAAACTCAGTGTCGCAGTGTTCCCAAAAGCCTAATTATGTTTTGCAACAAGTGAGAAAAAAAAAATCTATTTCAATTAACGCATACAAATGTGATTTGCAAAAATTCTACATGAGAAAACATTTAATGCATAAACCCCTACATACTCAACCAGACTGAAATGATTTAGACTGTAATTGTGAATGAATGATAAAAGAGTTTAGGAAATTGGAACTTTACAGCAAAGATTCTTTTAAAAATTATTTAGAACAATGAAAATAAACTTTTGAGTTTTTAGGTTCAAATTTGTCACCTCGCACTGTGTACAGCTCAATACTGTTCATTACAAATTCGTGTCATGAGGTCTACAAACGTCTTTGAGCAGAGGAACATCCACCTTTAAAGATTTAAGACAAGAAACTTGCTCAACTCTGCTGTGGTAAATGATTTAGCATATATGATGTAACATGTATATAACATATAAATAAAAAATGATGACTTTGGTCACTCTGATATCACTGAAATTATTTATCACGGCAACATTTAAACTGCTTTTAATCATTTGAGCCATCTCTTTTTGTACAGTAAAGAAAGCTTGTTCATTAATTTAGTGTTTTTGTTTATTTTGTTCCCTTGACTGGTGAACAACCATCAAAGTGTTTTTACAAGTTAAATCAAATACAAAGAAAGGTTGTGAGAACAGCATTAAGTTTAAATATATCTGTTCAAAAGGACAACATTTTTGGATTCTCACTTGTATTTCAAAATACACATGTATAGTAGAAATCTATGTTTGGTTTTTCTGGTATGTTTTATCACGTGTCATTCATTTTCTAGTGTTTTCTTCCCATAAACGGTATTCAGACTGGCTAAATCAGCTTTTGTTACGTAATCATTCATTTAAAATAGGAAAATAAAATAATTGCACACTAAAAATAAAGAGACTGTGTCTCATTGAATGTGTACATATCCTTAAATCAAATATGGCTCCATATTAAAACTTGTTAAAATAATCAGTTTGACTTCTAAAACATTTTAGTCCATTTCTGCTTCTGAAAAATCATGATCGGTGTGAAATAGATTGAATAAGACTTCCATTCTGACTTATGTATTTAGTCACTTAATTAAATAAATAATTACAAAAACAGTTGCTGTCCAATGGTGCCACTGGCTGCAAAATAAACACTGTGATAGTTGCTGCGTTCGTTTTCTTTGTTCTGTTAATTTGGAAAGGAATGTGAGCTGATTCCAGTGATAAAAAGAAACTGCAATGTTTTAAACTATCATCAAATCATCACTTATATTCTGTTTGTATTCACATGATTTGAATTGGCTATAAAGAAGCTGATCTTGACAAAAACAGCTTAGGAGCAACTCGACAGACAAATGAGGAAAATATATTTCAGTATTAATCAACAGTTGGTGACAAGGACTGAAGCAACTTCCTAATTTATTCTAGACATGTAAAGCTGTTCTTATGTTCGTGTCAGGAAAAAAATGGTGCTAAAAAAAAACTGTCACTCCAAAAAAGACACTTCAGACTTCCCTGCTGTTTACCAGAACTGTAAAGGTAGGAGGGAGCAGCACTGCCATCTACTGGTGACATCTGACTATTGCATTACAAAAGCTAAATCGACCATGTGGCTTTCGTCTGTGGCCACAGAAGAAAACACCGACCTGAGAGTTTACTCAGGGGTGGAAGTAACGAATTACAAATCCTCACGTTACTGTAATTAAGTAGATTTTTTGGGTACTTGTACTTTTATGAGTATATTTTTCAATTGTGTAATTTTACTCATACTTGAGTATAATTTACACCATGTAATCTACTTCGCTTCTTTTAAAACCAAAAGTCGCTACTGAGTACGTCCACAATTTGAATTAATATTCAAACCTTTCATCTGCATCTTTGTAGCCAATAAGGCCGTTCGATCGCGACCGCGCCAATTAATCTATGACGTAAGGTTGAACAACTGCAGGTGTCTGGAGGTAACGGACCTGCACAGCGGAGCGGAGAGTAGCTTATGGATTGAAGATTTGGAGACAAAGAAGCCGAAATGGAGACAGAAGACAACACTGTCAACAGTGAAAATGATGAAGACGGAGGACGAGCGGGAGTGCCCGTGGTCGTACCTGGAGGAATTTTTCATGAACAGAGGGGAAAAGGGAGACAGCGTCCAGATGCAGTGCAAACTTTGTTTGACCTCTACGGTCATATTAGACTTCAGCGTCTAATCCCAAACAACACATGCGGTAAGAGGTTTTACACCTATACTTGTATGACGTTGCTTTCTTATTTTTCATGTGTGTTATGGTTATTAGTTTGGCTAAAATAAGTCTGCAAAGACATTGTCACTGCCATTTGTTAGCCTGATATTAAAATAAGACGGAGCTAGCTAACGTGTGTGTTCATGCATAATTGAGCTACAAATCTTAGAAATGTTTTATCTTAATATTTGGACAACCATCGTCATTACAATAAATTAAATCTTTAGTCATTTAATACTCACAGGCCTATATTGTGACGCTATGTTATATGAAACTAGAACACAAATTACATCCATTGAAAGGTTTTTTTTAAAGTTATTTTTAAATTATTTTTTTGGCCTTTGTGCCTTTATTTGCTAGAGCAGTGAGAGAGAGAGAGACAGGAAAGTGGGGGAGAAAAATGGGGGAAGGGGCCATGAGCGGGATTCAAACTTATGACCTCCACATCGGGACTGTAGCCCTGTACATGGGACACCAGCTCAACCAGGTGAGCTATAGCGGCGCCGTCCATTGAAAGTTAACCATGTCGTGATAGCTTGTCAGTAAATAGTGCTTCAAGTTTATGCTCAGGATGCCTGAATGAAAATATTTTCTTATGATAGACGTTATCCCTTTACAGACACATCCACTCCAATCCAGTGGCGGCTGGTGAAAATTTTTGGTGGTGCAAATGACCTTTTATTTAAAATCAGAAATTAGAATATGAGTAACATCAGGCACAATTATTTACAGGAATACAAATTTTCTACCTTTGGAGGATATTCTCATTCAAATTTACCACTCTTTAATATATCTCTATAATAACTCTATAACTCTATAATTAGCTCAAATTGTTACTCTGGTTGAATGATTTTTTAAAAATGTGTTTTCCTTTGGTGTTAATCACAGTGATGTGATAAAGTAATGCTTGAAACTGGTGTGTGATAATATTTATCTCTACAGACAAAACATCCATTTAAGATTGAGCAGTTCCATGACGTAACTGTGGCAGCAACATCTCGTCAACGGAAGACCACAGCCACAGCAAACAAGCTCTCAGCAAATAAACAAGCCAAGTTACCAGAAATGATGTGGAGCACTGCAAACATACATGTCCCACAAGCAACGGTTGACAAGCTTGTCATCAATTTCATATATGAGGGTCTACAGCCATTTGCAGTGGTAGAACAGCCCGCTTTCAAAGAATTGGTCACCACATTACAACCTCAAGCCAAAGTCATCTCCAGACCCACTTTCCGTGCCAGAATCTGTGAAGCTGCTGATCATATGAAAAAGACTTTGGTTGCAGCATTGGATAAAGTCAAATTTGTTGCTACAACTACTGATTGTTGGTCAGTTCATCAGAAAAGTTACCTTGGGGTCACATGCCTTTGGATAGAGGAAGAGTCCCTGGAAAGAAGATCTGCAGCACTAGCGTGCAAAAGATTGAGAGGGTCTCACACATTTGACATGCTTGCTGGTGCTCTTGATGATTTCCATTGCCAATCCAAGATTAGAGGCAAAGTTGTAAGAACCACAACTGATAGTGGATCCAACTTCATCAAGGCCTTCGACATGTTTGGGGCACAAAATGATGCAGAAGAAGCAGCAGACCCAGATGCTCTTGACCTGACTGATCATATTGATGACCATGATGCAATTGCTCTGCCTGCCTCTGCTGCATGTGAACAACTTTTTACCTGTGCTGGTCTACTCTTCACAGCCAAACGAGGCCGAAGAGACTCTGTTAACTTAGAAAACCAGCTCCTGCTGAAACTGATCAAAAGGTTCAGAAAGTGAAGTGTGACAGAAATGCTAATATGTCTAAGAGTTGAAGGCACTTACCTGCCTGTTGTTTGCAGTGTATTGGGAAAAGTTTAAACTGTTCTATGCAGGTTCAAAAACATTTTTGTCATTCTTTTAACAAACAAAATTCCTGCTTTTTATTCACATTTGTTGACAAAACAAATTGCCTTAGTGTAATTGTTCTATACATTGTTCGTCTGAGAAATGTTCTTTGAATGTAGATATTTTATACAGGTGAATCGATTCGAATGCCTGCTATTGACGATGCAATGAAACATCCATCGGTTAAAAAGTAATCAATGCTCTGAGTAGTTTTTGAGAGAGTACTTTGTACTTTTATTTAAGTATTTTTTTTAACACCAGTACTTTTACTTGTAATTGAGTACAATTTAAGCAATGTAACAGTACTTCCATCCATCCATTATCTATACACCGCTTAATCCTCACGAGGGTCGCGGGGGGGCTGGAGCCTATCGCAGCCGACTTAGGGCGAAGGCAGTGGACACCCTGGACAGGTCACCAGTCTATCACAGGGCTACACTTAGAGACAGACAACCAAGCACACTCACATTCACACCTACGGACAATTTAGAATCACCAATTAACCTCAGCATGTTTTTGGACTGTGTGGGAGGAAGCCGGAGAACCCGGAGAGAACCCACACTGCACGGGGAGAACATACAAACTCCACGCAGTAAGATTCCGGTGCCCCCCACCGGGACGGCAACCTTCTTGCTGCGAGGCAACAGTGCTAACCAACTGCGCCACCCTGCAGCCCTGTAACAGTACTTGTACTTGACTTCTTGTTGTGGCTGGCATTCTTCGAGGTGGAGGGACTAGTGTGGAGCAATATCCATGCTATGCCCCAGGTTCCCTTAGGCTGGGGCATAACACAGTATTCTTTCCACCTCTGGAAAACTGTTTACTGTTGATCATTTTAACATTGTTGTCTTAGATTCTGTGGTAAAAACCAAAAGCAGGGGCTCCATTGTTGTCCAAAGCTATTTTAAAAATATCCATTTAGAGCAATACATGATCTTGTGTCTATGAACACTTCTGAGGAAATTGTGTTCTTTAAAAATAAAGATGAAGTTGAAAGCAGAAGTTTACATATACTGTATAAAAAGACATGCAACCTCTTTTCTGACTACCTGACTACCTGATTAAATGTGACTAAACTTTTTCTGTTTTAGGTCAGTTAGGCTAACCAAAATTATTTTTATTTGTTAAATGCCAGAATAATGAGACAGAGAATTTTTTAGAGATTTTTTTTTTTTTACTACTTACTTGAAAGTCAGAAGTTCACATACATTTCCTTAGTATCTGGTAGCGTTGCCTTTAAACTATATGACTTGGGTCAAACGTTTTGGGTTTCCTTCTACAAGCTTCTCACAATAGTTTACTGGAATTTTGGCCCATTCCTCCTGACAGAACTGGTGTAACTGAGTCAGGTTTGTTGGCCGCCTTGGTCCATAGGAATTTTCAGTTCTGCCCACAAATTTACAGGATTGAGATCACAGCTTTGTGATGGCCACTCCAAAACATTGACTTTGTTGTCCTGAAGCCACTTTGTAACTTATTTGGTGGTATGCTTCAGGTCATTTCCATTTGGAAGACCCATTTGTGCCCAAGCTTTAACTTCCTGGCTGATGTCTTGAGATGTTGCTTCAACATTTCCACATAATTTTCTTTCCTCATGATGCCATCTATTTTGTGAAGTGCACCAGTCCGTCCTGCAGTAAAACACCCCCGCAACATGATTCTGCCACCCCCGTACTTCACAGTTGGGATGGTAACCTATTAAAAGCTTCCAAAGTCATGACATCATCATGTGGTCTTTCCCATATAGTTTAAAGGCATAGTAATCTTAGTGTATGTAAACTTCAGGCTTTGAAAAAAAGTAATAATAAAAAAAATTCTCTCTCTCATTATTCTGGCATTTAGCAAATATAAATAATTTTGGTAATCCTAAATGACCTAAAACAGGAAAAGTTTAGTCTGATTTAATGTCAGACAGTGAGAAAAGCAAAGTTATGTGTCTTTTTATATACTGTATGTAAACTTCTGGTTTCACCTGTATATATTTGTGACAAGTTAATCATTCAGCTTCAACTCCAAAGTCAGTATCACTTTGAAGCAAT
The DNA here is from genome assembly GCF_000690725.1 of Stegastes partitus. Classification (NCBI taxonomy): domain Eukaryota; kingdom Metazoa; phylum Chordata; class Actinopteri; family Pomacentridae; genus Stegastes; species Stegastes partitus. Next base: position 205,518 of record NW_007577750.1, on the reverse strand, counting down.
ATAAACAGGTGTTCGAAAGTTTGAGACTGCATTGAAAATCTGACACATTTTCAGAAAAACCTGGAAATTATCAGTTCAGACAGATTTTAAAATCTCAAATAATTAGTAAGTTAGAAAGAATACATATTGTAGATTTTGCACAATTTCTAGGGTAAACTGTCAAATTCGTGGCATTGATCACCAAAGATCAGTTTTCATTGATTATTATCTCTTCCACTGAAACGGCGTTTAAATGACTCAGTGTACTTATCACAGGCTTGTTCATATAAATCAACTTGTGGCCAATGTTCACCTGTTGTGAATATGCTGCACCTTGAAATCTAAAGCAGAACATTGATTACTCAACAGCATTGTGACATTAGGAAGCATGCATTCAACCAAGTGAATGAATCAAGAGGTCAGGGTGTTATTCGAAGTAAAGAGGACGTTCAGCCTCAGATAATGGATAGACTGAAAGCTTCTGAGGAAGCAGTGCCTGGCTCTCGAAAACAGTTTGCAGAAGCTGGATCAGTTGTATTCAAAGCACTATCAGGCAAATCAAATTCATGTTGCAGCAGGTTAATGATGTCAAACACACCTCAAAGTTTTGCAAGAAGTACTTGAAGACCAAGGAGTGCTGATTATTATGCACTTGCCCTCATAGTCACCAGAGCTCAACTGTACTGAACATGTATGGGGCCATCTGAGGACGGAGAAAGACTAACATTGTGGACATTACAAAAAGTTCTTTGGAACACCGTCGGAGTTTTGCACAAACTTGTGGAGTTCATTTATCTTGAGGCTGTTTTTACATCAAACGGGGTTCTTAAAAAAAATACTAAGATCCAAATCATGCTTTCTTCGAGGGTCTGCGGAGGGCCCACATGATGTATATTTCATCATCAAGTCTGAGAAGGACAGTAGGGACATCTCAGCAGCATCCCCTAGCAGGACTATATGCCCTGCCACATTGCAAAAAACCTGCTCCAGAATAGCTCAAGGATCCCATCTTGTTTGAAGTTATCTGACATCAAAAACAGGACTCAGCTATATATCAAATCAAGTTTATTGTCATTGTGCTGTACATACACAGTAGTACAGGCAAGATGAGAGAGCGTTTTTTCAGGATTATTCAACCAGCAAGTTTTGCATAATGCACGTCTGAGATAAGACACTAGACATTCACTGTCGCTGTCTATATATCACTTACATCCAGTCTTGGTCAGTGTGTACATACATGCTTTCAACATGATCAGATCAAGCTGTAATGGCGACTATGCCTTTAAAGACTGTAAGTGTATTTATAATCTAAGTGCATGCCGACCGTTAAAACTTCGAGTGTGAGCACTTCTTTCTGGTGTTTAAAACAGTTCCGTACTCTGATTATGTCATCCTTGACTCTTAACTTCCCGAACTGCAATAGTGCAAAACAATGAGGCAGACATAAATGGAGAGTCATATATCTGAAAACAAATTAGGTAAATATGGTGCTTATTGGAGTCTAAGATACTGAATGTGCAAATGCAAACATCCTACACTCAAAGACAGCTAAAGCTAATGTCACCCTTTTTCTTTAATTCCCTGTCACATCTATTTTCTACTTTTTTTTTGCTTAAATAATGTGGAACTAGATGAACAGGAATAAAGTAGCAAATTAGAGAACATGAATGTGTTTCACGAGTTACCCAGCTGCATACAGAATCACTGTTTATGAAATCATTAAAATCTTAAAGAAAAAAAAAATTTTACCTCTTGAACATTTAAATGCTTACTAGCTTTGAGGTGAAACAAATCCTACATCAGTTTAAAGTTATCTCGGGTCCCTTTGCCATTTCATGATTCTAACGGTCAGTTCTTACGTGTAGAACATCTGATAAATCTGTTTCGATAAAGCGGAAATTACATTCACCTTGCAATAAAAAATATTATCAACGAAACTAAAGTCTCTGATGCTTGCAGATATGCTTATAGGAAGGAGTGTGTGTTGCAATCACACACAGGAAAGAGAGAGAGAGAGAGAGAGAGAGAGAGAGAGTGATTGAGAGATTATTGTTATAGCAGTCAGAGTTATACCAGCTAGAAGGCACTCCCTTTGACTTTATCTGCAGCTCCATTTCTTCCACACACAGGGCAAATACAGGAGGTAAGAAGCAAACTATTTAAATTATCTTTAAACAGTGGGAAGCAGCTTTTTTTTAGCACTGCCTTGGTGACACAGCTTGTAAATCCTGCTTCCTAAACTTCTTGGTTAGTGTAGATTCTGGGGAAGTTTGATATTTGAATCACTAAACCCAACTGCTATCAGCAACTTTGGCACATGTCCGTGCTGCTGTTCTGTGTGGACTAAAGGAGGTGTGTTGATTCATACAGGAATGTATTAATGTTGCCCACAAACAGGCCTGGTCTAGATGTACATTCAGGCAGGACCCCGAGGCTGCATAAATATTCACCTAACAGATTCCTGTCTCCTTCATCATTATTGTTCTTAGAACACCTGACCCAGGTGCTGTTGTGTTTTTATGAGTGAGTGCATTTATTAACCACGCTATGGGGCAGAAGCACCATCACATGGTCAAACTGCGTGGGTACAAAAAGCTGCCCGTTGCATGGTTAACCATTAGATTTTGTAAGAATATGGTTTACAGACAGCCAGGTTGTGGTTATGGGCTTCAGTAAATAATAAAAATTAAAGTCTTCTTAAATGACAAAAACATGTGTGCTGATGAGACACGACTGCAGTGCTGCACTTGCTTTGCTGTATAAAACCAATTGAAAATGTGATCTTTTAATGTTATCTCAAACACAGAACAGTTCCAATTTTCAATAATGAAAGCTGAACTAGTAGGTAGGAAGGAAGTCTGTGGTGTCATGTTGGTATGTGATGTGGACACTTGCTTGTCTCCATTTTTTCACAAGAAACACATGTGAAACACATATTTAGATGCAATCATGCATGTTACATATCTTCCGTTTTTGTCGATTTCAAAATGGATTGTTGTTCTTTTGTTGCGTCACACGTTTGAAGCAAAATTTTACACAGAAAAAAAATCCACAGCATTTGTGTATATGTGACATAAGGTGAATGTCTGTTGTGTTTCTGTTCATCTGCAGCTTGACATGACTTCAATGGCTGATATGAATGGAACACATGCAGCAAAGGAGCTCGTGAGTGGCTCCAGCAGCTCCTGGCAGAATGATGGTTCAAGAGTAGTTCAAATCATAGTTACCCTGCTCATCTTCCTGGTAAGAAATCCTGCATGACTCCAGAGCCAGTCTGTGCCAGAAATATTGTAAACTATCACTGCACATAGGACTGAAACACTGACAAAGGGGGCCGCATAATGGTGTATAGTAATTAGCTGGGGTATTGTTGTTTGTTATGGGGTGTTATTGGAAATAATCCTTATTTAGGGCCACTGATTAAATCTGTCAGTTGAACTTGGGGAGAATCTCTGAATATACAACATAATCTTTATAATAAATGTAATGAATGTACTATTACTATTTTAAAGGTAGAGTTCAACACATATAAGCTGGTTATCTTGCCATCAAGACGGAAAGCAGAGAGAAACAGCCAGCCTTTTCCCATCCAAAGGTCACAAAATGCACGAAAGTGAAAATAATTAAGATGTTACACCTTGTTTGTCTCATCCCTTGATTTACAGGGGTTTACGTGTGAGACCATCTCTTGATTGAGAGCAGTTATTTCCTGTAGACTGGCCAAATAAATGACATATAACATGTTAATTGGTGAGTTAAGGATGACTATACATGTGACCAGAGTCAAGTTAGCTGTTGGCTGTAACTTCCTCTTTGGTCCCAAACATTAGAATGGTATCAGTCTTTCACTTCTCACTAGGGGAAAAAGAAAGCAACTTAGTGTGTTACATGTCAAGCTATTGCTTTTAATCCTGTCAAGCTGAATGTAACTGATGGCTGTTCTCTTGTTACCTGAAGGTGGGCGTACCTCTGAACGGGCTGGTGGTTTGGGCACTTGGATTGCGGAGTCGCCGTCACCTGGTGCGTAGAGGCAGTGGTGAGGAAACACGTGCTGCCAGCAGTTTCCGCGTCTACGTCATGAACCTGGCAATAGCTGACCTGGTGCTGCTCCTGCGGACCCCCCTTATGCTGGGCTACGTCATTCACAACTACAGCTGGCCGTTTGGTCGAGTCTTCTGCCACCTGATTATGTTCCTGCGGGGCCTTGGACTGTACGCCTCCGCTTTCCTCCTCTGTGCTGTGGCTCTGGAGCGATGCTTGTGCCTGCTGAGGCCTGTGTGGGCTCGACTGCGACGGCCCTCCTGGGCTGTTCCTCTCGCCTGTGGCCTCTTATGGCTGCTAGCTACCATCCTGTCTGTCCCTTACCTTCACCTCGCTGTCCTGAAGGAAATCAATGGGACTCACCAGTGCCTGGAGAGTGACACGTTTAACACGGGCTTGTTTGTCACAGAAACTGTAGCAGGTTTCATTTTGCCCCTGCTGGTTTTCCTGGGAAGTAATTTGGCTGTTTTGCTCACCATTAAGCAAGCAGTGCCCCCAACACCCACCTCCTCCTCCGCCCCTTCAAATACCCGCAGGATGACCAGGATGTACCACGTGCTCTTTTTCACCATGCTCCTCTTCCTTACCTGCTGGGTGCCCTATTTTGTTTGTCGGTTTCTGCTGGCTCTGGCCAGCAAACAAGATTCTGCACTATATAAACCAGCACTTTATGGCAAATACATATCTCTGTTCTTGGTGTACGTAAAGAGTGCTCTGAACCCAGTGCTGTATGTGTTTGCTGCCAGAGGCTTAAGCCGTGCAATCAAAGATTCAGTTGTCTCCACTATTGAACGACTTTTTAATGACGACTCCATTGACTCCATACGAAGGAAGTCACTTAAGAACTCGCAGATGTAGCAGAAATGTCCACAATGTTTTGATATTTTGATTTCAAATTTTAACTCAGCATTACTTTGAAATAGCCAATTTCTCAGTTTGTGCAAACTCCTCAACTCACCTAAAACTGAGCTGTGTAAATAAAATATGGATGTTATTAAAAGGGAAAGCGGTTGTACTTCATGCCAATGTTTTCCTAATGAGCCTGAAAGTCACAGACCATCAAGAAATAGATGGCTGTCTTCATTTTTTACAAGTAGAGATGTGATCATGGTGAGTGATTTGACTATAAATACAGTGATCTTAATTGGATCTCTGACTGCACACACTTGGTATTTCTTTAGTGAGCAAGCACTTTGAGTATGGGGATTGCCTCTGATGGGGAAGCCTTTGTACAAAAAATAATAATAGTTTAAAGACAACATCCCATGATTTGTCAGGACACAAAAATGCAAAAGTAAGAACATATAACTCCTCTAAAAATGATTCAGGCCAGGTTTCTTCTTTCATCTAGAACAAGAAACTGCTTCTGTTTGGGAATGCTAAAGGCAGGGTCCTAATGTGCAACAAAAATTAATTCATCTTGTCTACTGATCCATAGGCAGGAAAAACCTTCATGGTAAAATATAAACCAATGACATCATTTTATTGCCTGGTTCCTGGCTCCAAGGTAACATTTTTTACATGGATTCCTCGAAGTTAATGCATCATTAGCTTGCATGAACTGTCTTAGTATGGGCCAGGTCCAAAGACGCAAGTGATACTTCAGTCTGTTAATACCCTGCATACTGGTGATTGGTGGTTTGACCACATTCCAAAGTGTCCTTGAGCAAAATACTGAATCCGAAGTTCCTCCCAATGTGTGAGTGTGAAAAGGTAAACAAAAAAACACTGCAAAGCGCTTTGAGTACTGCTGAGGCAGGAAAATGTTTTTTATGTCTGGACTGCTTACATATCTCAATTTAGTTGTACCTAATAACCCACTGAATGTACTGCAAGCCTGTAGGCTCACAACATGACGAGTATGAAGTAAATGTGTTGCAGGATGCTTATCTCATTTTGAATGTACCAGGTCAATGACTGGACTTGTCTTTGTTCACAGTTTTTGTCTATACAAGCATGCCTAGTATTTTATTGTTAAAAATGTATCCTGATGTGTTTGAGACATGTATTAGCCCTCAGTTTATATTTGTTTACAGAGTGTATAATTTCATTTGAAAAAGCAACGAGTCTTTATTTGCATGTACAGTATTTTTTAATAAAGTTTTTTGTCCTGGTATTTACCCTCAAATGACAACAGGGAAGTTTGACACCTGAGCTTTCTTTTCATTGCAAGACAAATGCATCCATAGTGGACCAGTCCATTCTTATTTAAGTTAAAGCTGTGAAAAGGCAGCATAAGGGAAAAACAGGATGCAGAATGAGAATAACTTTTTGTGCACTATAAGCAGAAATAAACCACAAAAGCAACCACACAAGTGAAAGTAGAGTTAATACCAAGAAAACAGTGCTCCGGACATCAAAGCAACTAGGTGTGAAAAGTTGAAACTACTTTCATTAGTCAATTTCCTTTTTAAAAAAAAATGTAACCTAGTTTAAGGACAACTTTGGCTGCATCCCCTCTGAACTGGTTGCATCACAGTTTAGTTTGGCTGAAGAGCTGATCAGCATGTTTGTGTGCCTGTAGAAGCAGCACCTGGTCATCCTGAACTGCCTCCGATTTCTGCAGGATTTCTCCTAGTTTCCGGGCAGTGGTCTCAGAGTGACTGTCTGGTATAATCTTTCTCAATCTAGCCTGAGGAAAACAGAAAGTAGTATAGTAAATGTGGAGGTTTGTGTCAGTGTTTTGTAAAATGTTCTCTGAAACTAAAACAAAAAAAAAGCTTTGTGGCGTAGTTGATTAGATCAACAAGACTACACTAAACTTGAATGTCATGTTCTCTCTATGCATTTTGCAAGACTCATTTCATATTTTTTTCACAATGTAACTAAGTAGTTGCACCACAGAGCATGTTTAGACTTCCCTGTTGCATTACAGAGGAAGTGCTCACTCAGACATTTTCACAGCTTATTCATAAAAAAAAAAAAAAAACTGTTGGAATGAAACAAATGCCTTTAATAGTGACAGTAGCTGTTGCACAATGTGGTCAAGTCAAGCAGATGCTAGATATTGTGAAAGTGTGTTTTGTGCTATGCTCTGCTTACCTCCAATGATATGCCATCTTTCTGTAGCGGAAGACGGGGGAGGTTGAGAACTGTTTGTTCAATTGTCTGTAAAATCTGAGTGAACACAGGAAGACAGGAACTGAGTAATTTTATATCTTCCTAACCCTAACCTGTTCCATCTAAAGGTTGAGGTTAATGAAAAACTACAAATACCTGTTTTGACATTATTCATTGAAATATTTAATTGACATCTCCTGTGCTTAGGACTCTGGCTTAACTTCTCAAGCTTTCATTATGCCAGGTTCCACAGAATAGCCACAAGCAGCCACATTTCACCAAGTTGTTCAACTAAATTAGCAAGAAAATGTCTAGACACCCTTATGTCAAACTGCCTGAAATTAATGTGGAGAAATGCAGTGTACCACTTCTGCTATTGAGTCACCTCAATTCTGACATCAACAGCAGTTTTTTTAAAAAAAAAAAAGGTCTATTTAATGGGACACAATCCTATGGATACCTTTCTCAGAGTTAGAGTTACGCTAAAAAAAAGCATTTTTCTCTTACCATCTTGATACAAAATGGCAATATGCTGGGCCTACTACTCAGCATTGTTATACATGCCATAGAGTAGATTGGATGTTAATAGCTTAACTGCAGTGCACCTGTGAGGAAGCCATCTGCATTATGTTGTGTTTCTCCACTCATTTCAGTTTTTTTTTGTTTTTTTTAAAATCCAAACACATTTTAAAAACTCTTTACAATAGTTGCAGTTATAACAAATAAATCTAATTTAACTTTGTTTACATCTATTACAACCAATTATAGAGCAGCATAGTGACGTGGGACTCACAAAAGAAAAAAAAATAACACCATTTTTACTTTTGAATGCTTGTGCCAATGTTTTGCACCTGTTTAGCTTTCTCCTCCTCCTCCTCCACCTGGTCTCTAAGCATACTGCATGAGTGCTGTAATGACACAGTCTGCTCTTCTGTCTTCTCCAGAGCACTGACTACAGCCCTCAAATCTTCCTGGAAACACAAAAAATGATCTGGTAAAAATTATCCAACAGATTCAATCTTGAAAATTCACAGTGAAAGCATCACAGTCCACCCGAATCCTACAGATTCTCTCACCTCAAGGGTGCTCAGAGTCTTCTTTCCAACCACTGACTTCTTTGTCTCCTCCTGATGGCGCTGAGATGAATGCTCCAGATTTTTCTGTTTCTGCACTGGAACTTTGAGCTGTGCACATTGACCAAGGAACCTGCAAAAAGGTTTGGGAAATATATCAGAAAAAGACAAAATAACTAAAATCAAATTGCAACTTTGACATTTCTTGACAATCAAATATATTTTTTCATTAATATCTGAAAAAGTGATGTCTGAATCAAGAAAAGGACCCAAATGAGGATTTGGACAGTTGGGTAGTACTTGGATGTGTTTCATCAACTTTCACTGGAATTGTATCATACATGTACACACATGCAAGCGCACACCCACTCACACACAAACAGCTCTTATCTTCACACCATCAAGTCAGGAATGACTCACAAAGGTATGTGAAGAGACAAAAGCTACTGAGATAACTTAAATCCACACAAGAACTGTAAAGTACATTAGTGCCCTTTAGTTACTTGCAGCTTAACATTTATTTAGCTGCACAAAAAAACAGTAACTAAACACATTCAACCACCCCAAAAATATCAAGCATTATCACATCTAATCATGCCCAGCTTCTCCAGTGTAGACTGATAAAGTCCAGTTCTTAAAGTGATGCAGCTCTATAACCAGTCGATAATAAAAAAATAAATAAAATGCAGGAAATTGATAAAATATGTTTTTTGTGCACAAGACTTTCCACATACCTACATGTGTTCTCTGGCACACAATAAATTAAGCTGTCATGAATTAAGTTCCATGAAGATTAAGTATGTATTTCAGTTGTGTCTAGAAATGTAAATTCATTTCTTGATTCTGGGCATTTTGTTCTGGAAAATTAGTGCAATATGTAAATTGAAAATCAGCAGGCTCAGAGAGTTTTAGGCTTGATTACCTACACTTATTTTGTCAGCGCAATATGCACAACAGGACCAAAAGCACTTTACCAACTAGCATCCTTGGGTCCACAGATTTTTATCACAGTCTCGTAAAATAGTAAACTTGAGATTTTACTTAATTTGATTTAATTACATAAAGGTTAGTAATGTTTAGATATAAAGAACTAAGGTTTAGTTTCATCATAATGTCAGACCTATTGCCCACCTGTTTTTCATTATGTTCAGATGTTCCTGGCTCTCTTTCTTCTCTGTCCGCCTCAAAGGAAGAGCTGCACTGTGAACACATTAAAAAGAAAGTCTCCTCACAAGGCAAATTTTGACTCATTGACTAAGTGTAGCGGCTCCATGTTTTGTCAACAAGAAGCTTAAATGAATGACAGTTCACATTATGTGCTATAAATCCGAGCATACTGCTTCTACAGTCTCAATAGCAGCTCTACAAGGAATTCAGCTGCTCAGCTATAAATTAACACAGTGAACTCACAGTATTGCTAAGTCCATTATGTTCTCCAGAGCGATGATCGAGGACCTGAGCATGGGCTTCCAGTTGTCCTGAGCTTTGACTTTCTTGGGGACTGAAGATGAGCTGTCTTCAGCTATCAGAATTAGGGACAGGAGCAACACAAGAAAACAGAAAGGAACAAATCATACAGTTTGCTGCATATTATCCCTTTAAGATCGGAACACTAAAAAGCTACAAGAGCTGTCCTCACCTTTTCTCTTCTCTGTTGGTTTTGGTTTCTTGGCACTGTGACCGTTAATGGGCTTCTGGTCCTACAGTAGAAACCTTATTAAGCGTTTGGAGGAAGCAACAGGCTAACTTGAGCCTACAGAGCAGTCCAGACAACAGCAGAGTTTACCTCATCTTACCTGATTCGCTGTTGTTTCCTGTGTATTATCAGTTTTTTTCCTGTTTTTGACCGTAGGTGCGTTTGTTGGGGCCCGGTTAGACCCTCGAGCAGGCTTCATATTAGCTAGTTAGCATTAAGGTTAATACATAACAAAGGTAACGTTAATGCAGCTAAGGCAAAGCAGCGACGTTTGGCTAAGCTAACGTTTATAAACCGAAAATACTAAAACTAAAAAAAACAGAAGCTTTCTAAATGTGACAACATGGGACAAAAATACACGTTATATAACGTTAAAACTCCAATATGACATATTTTGGTACCGACACTCCAAAGGTAGAAATGTTGTTGGCTGCCGACCTGCTTTTCGCGCTGCTGTTTTCGAAGTTACGTCCACAATGCGCATGCGTTAAAAAAGCAATTCAACCCGGAGTAACGCTTGTCAGGCAGCTGTTCCGCCCATAGACTGAGAATTGCCATCATAATTATAGCCAAACTTGCCAAACAGATACTAAAGCATCAGCGCATTTGCATATCGAGAAACATGGCGGCCCTCCAACAAATAAAAAAGAATAGCTCAAATGAATCACCGGCTAAGATTTAAAAGGAAAAGAAAAAAACTCACCTGCAACAGGAATGCAGGGCTAACTCAACATCTGTCGCTGTAGCCATTTTAGGAAACGACATAGATTTTTTTTTTTTTTTTTTTTTCAATTTAATACCGTTTCCTCCTTACTTTCTGGAAACCATGTGTTTTTGTAGCAATGACATGATAGTGTTAGTATAAGCTTCAGACTCAGGCAGAAATGCTGATGTAAACCTGGCTGTGTTTAAACGGGTGTACAAAGTCTTTATATCTACAAAACACCATTTCTGAGTACAGCACAAAGGAAATTCTTTTTGGAATAAGAAACTGCCACAAAAATCTCTAAGCATTAAACCTTTTCTCTACTGTCTTTGTTGTATAGTTTGTATACAAACTATACAACAAACTAATACTGTATGTATACATACAGTATTAGTTTTTACATGGAAAATGACAAGTCAGCATTGTGCTGGTATAAAATTATGTAACTTACAACAGAAAGCATAAATGCTTAAGCAATTTAGTTTTTTGTTTCTTACGCACTATACAGCTACAGTACAGTTTTCACTCTTTCCACATTTTATTTGCTGCTGATTAGACAGAATGACTATCAAACTCACGTACTCAATAACTCAAACCACCATGTGAAACTGAAACACATAATCGAATTTATTGGTTTTATAAGCAGAAACAGAACAAACACACCGCTTTAATAAACTGTCAAAATATGGTTGCATCCATCCATCCATTATCTATACACCGCCTAATCCTCACTGGGGTCGCGGGGGGCTGGAGCCTATCAATATGGTTGCATGAAAAACAAAAAAGATTTCCAGATATGAGTGAAAGTTGGAGCATTTCAAAATTCTGGTTGTCTCTTCGATGGTGTGGTCTGAATGTGGTCTACAGTATAATACTGTATTCTGTCCCTCAGGCTTGTCACACCCTCCATGGGTAGTGAAATTTGCCTGAGAATCGTCCATGGTTCTTCAGGTCGAAGGGGCTGAGCACCCTCCTGATACCCAGCATGTTGCCCTGCACTATCTGCTTGAATGTCCAGGGGTTCTGGTTGTTCTGCTTCATATCAGCCTGCTTCTCTTGCAGGTCTGCTAGACTCTCTCTGGTCATTACCTGAAATAAAGAAATAACATTAAGGCTGTAGAAATATAACGCAAGGGAATTATGGTGAAAGAAAAAAGAAAAACAGTTAAATCATTGACAACTAAAGTGGCACTAAAGCATTTTAATTGCAACAAGAACAATTGCTGAGAGGTTTCAACAGAGAATTATAGGAAGTCATCTCTCTTGTAGAGTAAGTTAGAATTCCACAAATGTCCCTGCCTGGTTCAGTCTTTCTTGAACTTTTGTTTACAATCTGCTGTCAGTTTACTGGTCAAATCCAGATAAAATTAAGTAGTCCAACACAACAGCCCCACAATAGGTCCTACTGTCATAAAGGTTAATAGGTTACTTTTTTTTTTAACCACTATTTTATACACGAGTTGATGTGTCATTTTCTCATGCACCTTAGTCACCCAACCTGCATCGTCTAACTTCTGTTTCCCAGAATTAAATCCTACTTGCAAAGTCGACATTTTTATAGTGATGATGACGACATCCATGATGTTGACGAGTATCTTGAGACTCAAGATGTGACCTTCTCCACAAATGGATGGCGAAGCTTTAACATCACTGGACCAAGTGCATTAAAGTTAAAGGAGACTATGTTGAAAAATAATGCAAGAATAATCTTTCTCCTGTAAAAAGGCAAAGGCTGAGGACTTTTTGAAGTACCCTCTTACATGGTATGCCAAATACAGACGTCACAGTGTCTGGCACGAGTATTAAGGAGCTCAGGCTGTCAGTAGCACACAGACACATGGCAGCTCATTTCACACTACAGACAGCGACAGATGTATTGAACGTGGCCTGTATCTGAGACCTCACCTTGGCGGGGAAGGGCAACTTCTTTGCCACTTCAGTCAAGATATGCTGAACCTCCCCCAGCTCCACCTTTCCTCCGACCTCCACAATTAAACGCCCGCAACGAACTGGTGTAACATATTGGTCGATGGCTCCTTTGCCACCACCCATGCGCTGACCAAGACCTTTACGTGTGATGGGCTTATATGGGCTGTTGATGCGCCACTGAGCAAATGTTGTCCGGGCATCCATCTTGCGGTTGATTGTTAGACGGATCATCTCTATGTGACCCCAATGGAGGTAGCCCCCTCCCATGGCCTGAGCATCAGAAAGAAACAGAGGAAGAGGGAAGTCACTTCAAATGTTTTGGTCTGACTAACTACTTTGTTTATTTCACTTGCCAATACAGTTAGAAGACGTGTGAAGGAGAAAGCTAGATGGAAAGATGATGCTGATAGTTTCCTCACAAGTCAGGTTATTATCTTAGTTATATAACATTTGACTCACAGGTCATCAAGATTTTTTGCAGGGCTCCAGACTAACTTTTTGACTGGTAGCATCTCCCACCTTGTCACAGGCAAAAACGCATCACTTATTGAACATCTGCTTATCGATAGACGTTACAATTTACAGATGTTCCCAAAACGCCCCAGATTGCAGGCACACTCACCACAATAGCATATTGTCCTTTAATGAAGGTATCTGCTCCCGTAGTTGGGCCTCGAATATCCGACAGTTTCTTCGCTTCTTTCTTGGCCTTCTTTAAGTTAGGCACCTTGTTCAAAAACTTCAGTTTGGGTCTTGCTGGCAGCACCACATCTTCGGAGGAAAAAAAAAAATCATCAAGAACCATGGCATATTAGATAAACATCCATTCATCCATTATCTATACACCGCTTAATCCTCACCAGGGGGCTGGAGCCTATCCCAGCTGACTTAGGGCTAAGGCAGGAGACACCCTAGACAGGTCACCAGTCTATCACAGGGCTACACTTAGAGAAAGACAACCAAGCACACTCACATTCACACCTACAAACAATTTAGAATCACCAATTAACCTCAACATGTTTTTTGAATGGTGTGGTAGGAAGCCGGAGAACCCGGAAAGAACCCACGCTGCACGGGGAGAACATGCAAACTCCACACATATAAATTGCAGAAATTTGTAGTCACAAGTGACTGACAAGAAGATGAATACTTACCACTGTAGTCTGGAGGGATTTCAATTGTCTTCAGGCCTGCAACAAGGACTTTCAAATGGCTGTGCAAAGTACCTGTGTGGGAAAAAAAAAAACATTACTTGACACATCTTTTAACGATGTTTTGAAAAACTCAGCCTTAAGTAGAACTGTTATCACCAATATAATGCTGCTAACTGTAAGTTGCAGTGTAATTTTTTGCCACTCAGAAGCAAACCTCTTAATCATGTGTGCTTTGAAGCTTATACAGACAGTTATTTAAATATAAATCCGAGGTTTGCTTGTCTTTGTCTGAGGCTGATGCTTTTACAGCTTTGGAAATATTGTTTGACCACTGTGATCCCTGTTTTCCGGGTTTTTTTTTTTTGCTTCTTTGTGGTTTGTGGTGGAGGCATACTGCATTTTCTTCTTTAAGGCTGAAATAAACAGCTTTTTGCTGATTCCAAGCTGGTCTGAAATGGTGCTTTCACTGTATCCCTCTTGGTTAAGCACCAAGACAGATGCTTCTCAATTCTTTTCTTTTAGGCACTGTTAAGTAATAATGCAGTTTAGATTATCTGTTGACTTATACAGTTAATGCTAAAATTCACATGACATCTAGTGTGAATTTTTCCATTTCATGACACCATATTTTTAAACATAATTTATTTTTTTATTGAATTTTTACAAGACTTTTCTTTTTAAAGATATTGTTGTTTTTTAAACCACCATAATATATATATATATAGTTTATTGTCAAAGGCTTATTGTGTACACTTTGCAAAAAAAAGGTGGTGTAATGACATTTTCAAACCTGTATGTCTCCACAAAGAATAATGCAGAAAAATGTCTGTGAAGATTCTCAGTAATCCAGGTCATGGCTGTTCTCGTAGTTTAATCATAGCAACCGGACTTGCTTGAGTTTCTTAAAGTCAAATCAAGTCTTCTCAAGTGTTAATGGCTCCTAAAGAATATAAGTATGTGGAACTCCCAACTAGTCAGTCTGAACTGATGAAGCCTCTTGGATGAGAGGTGAAACGTCTTCAAGAAACTCAAGCAAGTCCAGTTGCTACGATTAAACTACGAGAATAGTGCAGAAAAATGATTTATTAGTGGCCAGCTCTGTCATGATGTAAAGTTCTCCTTGCTATCTTCAGCCTGTCTTGTTTTCTTGTCACCAGTGTGTCGTTCTGTAGCCTTTCCATTGCAGTTTTGCCATTTTAGTGCGACAATGTCCTGTTTTTTTTTTTTAAACCAATGTGTTGCGTGCTCTATGTATTGTTTTTCAATTAGTAACTGTAACTATCATTATGTCATGTATTGATGCTCAGGCTAATCCTTTTATAGCACTGCTCTTCACATTTTTAAACTATATTTTTTTAAATGTTATCTTTTTTTCTTTTATAGTAACTATGCAGTATGGCTCTTGAGACTGAAGGTTAAACATATATTTTTGTCTAAACTGTCTTTAGTAGCTAATAATGTCACCCTAACGTCAGCTAGCTTACATTACCGTGTTGGTGACCGTGGACTCGACACACTCCGGTCAATCCTCCGACTGCTGCCTTCATGAGGGAAAACATGATGCTAACGTTCAAATAGCCACTATAAACACCAAACTGTCACTTTGACTGGCTCATATAAGAGCATTTTAGCCGGCTAACTAGATAAGTTTTTACGAACACCACGCTCTTTACAAGGTCGCTGCCATCGCTGAGCTGCTTCCTGCCACTTGAAGAGATGCTGCCTGTAGGAGGGTTTTTCACAATAAAAGCATGTGCTTTTGTTTTGTTTTTAATTTCGTTGATGCAATGATGAATGGTCACATATAGTTGCAAAATGTCAAATATAGCACAATGCAGTTCTATACATATGTCCACTATGTCATTGAGATAAAGCCAAGGTTGATTGTAATGCAAAAGACCAGGTTCAGGCCATGTCATTTCAGACAGCAGTGTTCCTCCACCCAATCAGAATTTGTTCAAACTTAGTTAATTAGTTACCCAAAACTGTGTTCTATGTCAACATTTTAGATAAATTCTGAGAATTGTAAATATTTTCAGAACTGGAAGTTATCACCTAACCCGGGAAGCAGCCTGAAGTGTTCTCTATGTCCAGATATTGGAAGAAATATACAAATATAACCTATATATAAATACAACTGTACTGAGGGCACAGACACAACTGTTTCCAGCAGATGCACATTATTTAATGGCCCCAGCAGACGCCAAGTTTATAATTATTGATGCTTGAAAAAATAACAGGTGCGCAATTTTAAAACTGGGGCCCCAAAATAAAGTAACAAGTACAATACAATTGCAATTGAGGTTATGGATTCAAATCTAACACAACTCTGACTTACTGGGCAGCCAAAACCACTTAAAACAAGACAACTGTCAGGCAAGTGAACATTTTCTTTTTTGATTAAATTTACTTTCTTGAACAAAAACCTGATTACCATCCAGGTTTGAGCACAGCCTCTGTGTTATAAAAATAAGAATATGTATCAACATGTGAGAGAATTTGAAGTGCAACAGTGAGCAACTGATAATAAGTTTCCTGCCATGAATGAAGTGCATTAAAAACATACACACCAGTAATACTGCCCACTACATCGTGGTAGTCCATAACATGCTGATAGACCTCATATGGTGAGTGACAGTTTAGAAACATGTTCATGAAACGGACTGCTGTTCACCTCCATGAGTGAGTAATACCTTCACAGGATACAATGTCCAGTGTTACATTTTTCTTTTTCTTTCTTATCTTTCTTTGTCTTTGTTATGCACTCACAAACACACAGGACTCTGACCAAACCAGATAAAGTTTTGGATCTTGTGTTGACACAAGTGAAACAAACTTTGTCATGCACTTTTAGGTAAATTTAAAAATTAACCACAAAACAGTGTCCATAGTGGAGGACAGGGACCACTCAGACCATACAGTTATATAACACATAGTCTTGTGTAAGAGATCTTTGAAATATACAGTCAGAGACGTCACAGAAATGTCCATACATTCCACTTGTTCAAATATTGCAGCTGTACTATCGGAGACTTGCGACATTTACCCTTTAAAAGAAAGCTGTCCCTGACAGGCTGGTGAGTTTGCTGTGTCCTCCTAATGTTTTATGGGGACTTAGGTGGTGCAGGAATCCATCTCCCACACCATGATGCTATTTCTCCAGTTGTTTTGGTTTCTCTTATATGTGACAAGCCTCAGAGGGGTGGAGGCTCAGTTTCCACGTCCCTGCACAACACCTGAGGCTCTCCAGACCAGGATGTGTTGCCCCCTCTGGAATGGGTCTCCTTGTGGGTTTAGCTCAGGGCGAGGAGTCTGTGCACCACATCCGGCAAGAGATCTTCCAAAACCAGTGGACTACCGGGTGAACTGGCCTCGTGTCTTTTACGATTCAGTGTGTACCTGCTGGGGAAACTACGATGGATATGACTGTGGTCAGTGCCTCCCTGGCTGGAGAGGACCCCAGTGTCTGCAAAGGCACCATGTGGAGAGGAAAGAGATAACAGATCTGAATGATTCTGAGAGGGAGACCTTTATCTCAAGTCTGCATCAGGCAAAACATAGCCCCAGCAGTAACTATATGATCCTTACAAGCAATGACACAACAGTGGAGGGGAACTATATATTTCACAACACAAGTGTATATGATCTGTATGTATGGATGCACTACTACTCTGCTAAGAGCTACGCTGGTTCTGAAAATAATGCTGCACACCGGGGCCCTGCTTTCATCTTCTGGCACCGGGTGTTTCTACTCTTTATTGAGAGAGAGATAAGGGAACTCACTGGGAACCAGGATTTCTACATCCCATATTGGGACTGGACCAGATCCAACCACTGCAACATCTGCACCAATGAATACTTTGGGGGAGTTGGCCAAGACGGACACATAGACAGCGCTTCCCTCTTCTCAAAATGGAAGGTGTGATCTCCCTCAATGTCTTTTCCAGTTGCTTAAGCTTCCTCTTCTTCTAACTTATGTCTTCCTCTGTCTTCTCCCCACAGACCATATGTCCCTTTCAGGAGAGTCTTGGTATAATTTGTATTCACTCTGATGCTGCTGGTCCTGCTCATCTGATCCGCAACCCCGGAAAGGATCCAGTGTACAAAACACTCCCAACCGCTGCTGATGTTGAAGACACAATGGCAACACTGCTTTTTGACACCCCTCCATATGACAAAACCTCTAGGAACAGCTTCCGGAACAAGCTAGAAGGTAGATTCAATTGCCTATTAAACTAATTATATTTCTTACTAATAACATGTGTCTTTTGAATTTAATCTCTGCCTCAAGAATTTAAACAATTTGCCTTTTTTAGAAGTCAGGTATTTACATCATACAGTAATAAAATAAGCAAAAAACAGGCCAAATAAATTGTAGATCTACTTCAAAGGTGCTCCTCTGTACCTTCAGGTTTTGAGTTTCCCAGTGATTCCCGGAACCTGAATGCATCAATGCATAACCTGGTCCACAGATACCTGAATGGCACAATGTCTCTGGTCCCTACTGCAGCCAATGACCCCATATTCATGCTGCATCACAGCTTCATTGACAAGTAGGTCATAAATGATGGATTCAGGTGTTTTGACTGTATTTGATACAATGCTCTTGTTTAGTGCAAAAAAAATGTGTTTTAGGGTTTGCATTTATGTGACTTCTGCAGTCTGTGTTAGACAGAGTGGGTGTATTCCAAAGGTACAATTTCTTAGTATTAAACCTCTTCTGGCAGTGTTTACCTGCTGAAGTACAGCAGAGGAACAGTAATACAAAGCAGGAAGTAGTAATGATATAACTGCACTTTTGGAAGTCAGTCTAATGCTTTATATTAGCTTTGAAATGCATTTTTACACAAAAACTATGACTCTGGATTGTGTCCTCTGCCACTTGTAATAAAATCACTTTAGTAATCTCTTCACAGCCAGTATTTGAGTTCACTGCTGTCCTCTGTGCTGTGTAAATGGGTGTCAGGCTCCTCGAGAGATGGCTGCAGAACCACAGTGAAGCGGCCTACCCCGACAGCGACCAGGTCCATCCGGCCCAGAGAGCTCAGGCCTACATGGCTCCTTTTTTCCCTTTACGCACCAACAACTACTTCTGGGGCAGGGACACTCAGAGTCTGGGTTACAGCTACAAGGAACACAGTCTTCCTTGCTCTGGAACCATGAACAGTGGAGCAAGACAAGCTGCAGGTAGAAATAATTCTAAAAAAAATGTAAACATCTGATAACTTGTGCTTGTATATATCATGGTGCTGGGTGTGAACAAGATATCTTCCCTTATTGGGTTTATAGACAACTCTACAAGTCGTGGCATCCAGTGGCAGTGGCCTGTTCTGGGTGTCATCAGTGTTGTATTGCTCTGTGGTAGTGTTGCAGCTGCTTTTAAATGCAAAGGTAAGAATTCTTATTAATTATGAGCAAACACATTTTAAGTAATTTGAAAATGATAACTAAGTCACATCTATCATGAAAAGGTATATATTTGCATAACCACAATATCTCTACTTAGAGAAAATACAGCAAACAAAAGAAACCAAGACAGAGGAGAAACAGTCAGAGGTGAGCCATGACTTTTTATTATTGTTATACTATATCATATTACCTCTAACTCACTCCCATGCATCTGTCTTTAAATACAGTTTGACTACAGGTCCAACTCTCTGTATGCAGTCTGGATGAAAGAAAGGAATGGGAACACTGACAAGTCATCAGCACGACCAGATGATATTGTTTTCTGTGCAGCTCATTTACAAGATGCAGCACCCAGGCCTTCATCAGAGGAGAGAAGAGACAGTGTGGATGCAGGTGTAAATGTGGAAATACACCTTTAGACTCAGAATGATGGATAATGAATGAACTGCAGAATGTATGAATCCAAGGAGTTCTGGTTGTTGTTTTATCATCTAAGACTGAACTTGGGCTTATTATCCATCCATTCATTATCTATACACGGCTTAATCTTCACTAGGGTCATGAGGGGGCTGGAGCCTAACCCAGCTGACTTAGGGCGAAGGGACACCTTGGACAGGTCACCAGTCTATCGCAGGGCCACACTTAGAGACAGACAACCAAGCACACTCACATTCACACCTACGGACAATTTAGAAACACCAATTAACCTCAACATGTTTTTGGACTGTGTGGGAGGAAGCCAGAGAACCCGGAGAAAACCCACGCTGCAAACATGCAAACTCTATGCAGAAAGATCCCGGTGTCCTCACCAGCAACCTTCTTGCTGCGAGGCAACGGTGCTAACCATAAAGCCACCTTGCAGCCCTTGGCTTATTATGCTTATACTATATACACCAAGCTAAAACTGCCATACCACAAACTTCAAAACATTGCTGCAATAAATCTTGTCAATCTTACTTTCTGGTCATTTTGGTGGTTGTGGTGCTATTAAATTATATTTTGATATACCAAAAGGTCTTTCTGATTTTGGTTTTTGAGTGTGATTCCTTAAAACTCAATGACATTGCTGTGAGGTGACCACTGCAAAATATATGAAGCCTACAAGAAAACAAGGAAAAAGAAATCATGGTTCAAAGTTTATTATAACAGCAGGGCATGTACATTGGATAAATAAGTTACATCTCTCTGCAGAACTACAGTTGTTTTCCATGGGAAACATTAAATTGGCACTAGACATTTTCACAAGAAAAAGATATTTTAATGAATTTGCAGGACCTTGTTTATCAGAATGCCACGTTTATCAAACCTATGACAGAGAAGGGGAGAAGGGCTGAGAAAACAGTAGAGTTGTGGAAAAATCAGAATATTTTTCATTCATAAAAATGTCTTGCTGTGAATAAATTTTAGCATGGAATATATGACAAAGTCAATTATATGGTGTGTATTCATCACAAGTCAACACAGCTTAAATTTGAAAACATTTCAAATTTTCCAACCTGCCAAACTCCTGCATGCTGTTAAAACAATGCTAAACTTCCCTGTAGCATCTTCTTGTAAACAAACTAGATTTACAGTCATTTGGTTGTTTATAGTCTGTGTAAACAGACAGGATAAATTGTGCACATGCCTGAGGTCTAACTGAATGCATATACTTCATAAAACATTTGTAAAACTCCTTTTTGTTCAAAGTTTGCAACTTGTTTGGTAACTTCTATGTTTACTAGCTTGCTCGCATTGTGCCTTCACATTTGTGATTTTGACATGCTATCTGTCGATTAGTGGACTCGTAGAAAACCACTGGCTTGAATGTCACCTACATACAAAATGAGGGCCCACACATGAATATACTGCTCCATAGTATAAGCACTAGTGCTCAAAAACACAACAAGGGACGTTTATCAGCAGGACAAGAAGTAAAATGCAAAGCACTGCTAGTAATTTTCTCTGTATATGAAGATGAGCATTTTTACTAAAGCCTCTAAATCTGAGGAACTTAAACTTCATATCGAACTGTCTTTAAACAGTCGCTTCGTGGCTGA
The DNA here is from genome assembly GCF_000690725.1 of Stegastes partitus. Lineage (NCBI taxonomy): Eukaryota > Metazoa > Chordata > Actinopteri > Pomacentridae > Stegastes > Stegastes partitus. The sequence continues at coordinate 184,432 of NW_007577750.1, read as the reverse complement.
GCTACTTCTAATTGTTAATCAACCAGTGGTGGTCCATGCAAATCATTTTGGTTATAAGGCCACATAGTGAAGGTGTTGATTCTAAATCCCATGGTAAAGGAGGTCGTATTTGGGAATATTTTGAGGATCTATGGGACTCTGGACAATCATTTTCCCCCGCATGGCTCCTCTGTATATCACCTCAATCAAATCTATGAAATCTTGCTTGGTCTTGAAGCTGCCAACAAACTTAGTGTGATCCGGGGAGCTGGAAGACAAAGAATTATCAAGAATTATCAGCATTAGAAGGAGACTATGGCTCTTATATTACCAGTGGTGCGCAGTACATTTATTCAAGTACTATATTTAAGTAGTAAAAAAAACTCTGAAAAATATCTTTTAACCCTAGAACACTAACACCGGGTGATTTTCACCCGCACGATTTTTGTCATGTGATTTTCATTGTGTTGCTGCTGTCTGAGTTGCATGGGTCCTTGGGTAGCTTCAGGCTGCTCATTGATGTCATTAATGGTAAGTTTGTTTCCCACCTCCCATCTATGTTTTTTTCAAGAGGCATGCGTTCGGGTGATTTTCACCTGGCGTTAGTGATAGAGGGTAACATATTTTATGGGTGGAATTTACCCAATGTTCGTGTTTGTGTGTTGAAATCAGGCGTTCTTTGCACTTTTCAAGGGAAACAACATTCAGGCTACATCCTCTGCCCCATTTCATCCACAGCTGTCATCCTGTCACAGGCCTAGTTTCTCTGCAATGCTAACAAGTGATTAACATGTAGCTAATGTTCATTTACATCTGCAATCATTAGCTACGCAGATTTTTTTTTTCTACTAAAGCTAAGCTTTTAGCTAGCTAGCTACAAGTGAAGCTGTAGCACTCAGAGGAAAAAAAAAGAAATGTCCAGAAAATCAGTGAAATTCCTGACTGAGCACACCAACGTTAAAATTAGTAACACCATCACTAACGCCGGGTATATTTTACCCAATATAATAGTCCGGATAAAATATGGTTTTCATCAATTTATGTAAAAGTACAACACTGTATGACAAATGGTAGGACTGGGACATGTGAGCCTTGTCTGGTGAAGGCACAGTTTGGTTCTGGTATGTTGTCTGTCTAAGGAAATTCATGTAGTCAAAAAAATGTGGTAATTTTTCCCCTCTCAAAAATTGCCTTTTTTCATCAATCTCTGCCACAGTTGTCAGTGATGCAGGAAGACTGTGCCTTCACCAGACAAGGCTCACATGTCCCAGGAATGGGTGGAACAAAGAACTAGTTCCCAGCTCCATTATTTTTGCTGTTTGGAAATTTCTCGATAAGGATTACCTGATTTTTCAATAATTTTGCTGCCTTTTTATAGGGTCCCCCATGGTACATTTTTTTTTTTTTAAATTTTATATGATATTGTATATTGGGAAATTAAAGAAGAGTACTACAGTTTGTCATACAGTGTTGTACTTTTACAAAAATTTATGAAAACTAGGTTTTATCCAGATTATTATATCGGGTAAAATATACCCGGCGTTAGTGATAGTATTACTAATTTTAGCGTTAGTGCTCTAGGGATAAGCAAACATGCAAAAGCAAACTCTTAAAATACAAACATTGGCCTTTCATAAGCTAAATAGCTCTGGGGTGTGGGCTGTTGGTTGGACAAAGCAAGCACTTAGTAAACTGAGGTCTATAGCAGTGAGATGGACATTTTCCACTGATTTTTAATTTCATAGACCACAGCAGCTGAAACCATTACTCTGATAATCAACCTGGTCATCGATATAAATTGGCAATTAGTAATCTATAACACCTTCAGTCAATTTCTTTTGGTTTCAGCTATTAAATCTAATGAGGTGGACTTTCTTTAACAGACCAAACAATTATTCGAATAATTAATAGTAACGATTGTCATTTTTAATCCTGTTTTGAAGCATTTTGACAGTACAAACTATTCGTTTACTCACCCATAATCCACTTTCATGTGCTGGCCGTTGAAAAAGAAAACCGTGGAGGGGATGTAACTGATGTCAAAGTACCTCGTGTAGATGGGAGCTTTATCCACATCGACGATGTAGATGGACGCCATGTTACTTAAGTCGTGAGAAGTTTTTGACAGCTACAAAAAGACAGAAATGACAAATTAGCATTAGCAGAGTTGTCGCATTATCACTGAGCAGCCGCTAGCTTGTTAACACAGACGTTAACAGTCCGACTTACAATCTCATCAAGCTGCAGACAAACTGAGTCTTCGTCTCTTCCAAACCTAAGAACGACCACTTTTTCTGCTACCGCTTTGATGACTTCATCTATGTCTTTTTTGCAAGTTAATTTGGGCAAAAACAAACTCATTTTCGAGGCTAACAAGTTAGCTTGTCTCGTTTTACTACCAGGAGGAAGTTATGTCACTAAGGCTTTGCCACACAGGAAAAACTCCGCCTGAAACGGAGACGACACAAATTAACGGAAATGAAAGTGCTTTTATTATAATTTATATCGATATTTAACAGAAAACGGAAGCTAATTTGACATTTTACTGGTGGAAACATGTTGTTACTTTCAGCCTACTAAACATTTAGCACCTGACAGTTAGCAAGGTATTGCTTTTCACTACGACGCATTATAGTGTGACACCGTGTGACAACGTGACCTTCCCCCAAACGTTTGACAAACTTGAACATAGCCACGCGTGAACACAACCTGGAGAGTATTTGGACGTTTAACAAGATGCTGCTGTTGACAGTAATATTTTTCTGACCCCGGAAAACCGCGGTGGTAACGTACTTTGTTCTGTTTCTGCAAAACATAGCGACAGTCTGTGTTTCCTAGTTTTATTATTTTGACGCAACCGCAGTTCTAAGTAAATGTTGGCGATGCTACGGCTCTTCACTACTCGTGGCTGTAACGTACTCTGGAAATGCAGTCACTTTGTGGCATCCGGTGTTGCCAAGAGGCCGGTGAGCAGTTTCCTCAGACATCGTAGACCAACCATCCTTGCTCACCACTTCAGTACAGTGAATCCTGCGGGGAAAGATGCTCTCCAGACAAAAACAGACACATCCGAGCAAATAGAGACACTAGATCTGGACGGATGGAAGTCTGTCATGAGAGCTCAAGCTGCATTTGAGGAGAAACAAGTCAACGATGAAGTGGAAGCAAGCGGTGATGGTGAAAACTTGGCAGGACCAGAAGGTGATCGAAAGGATGGTTCTTCACTGGAGGCAACCAGGGACATGGTTATCATGTGGAGGCAAGCTGGGAAGTTTGTACCTCAAGAAATGACAAATGAGGAGGTTGAGACGCTGGAAAAGCTTGCCACCAAGACCGCCGCAAAGAGCTACCTGAAGTACCTGGCTATCAAGGAGCGCTACAAACTGGCCCGGAAGGAGAAGCAGCAGAAGAGGGCTGAAGAGGAAGCTTCATTGCAGGAGAAGAGAGAAGACAACTACGAGGATGACGAGGAAGGATGCAAATTAAAAAACGTGTTCCTCCTTCGCTTCTGGACTCGTTCTCTGGAAAGACAGCTGGGCTGGAAGGCTGCTCAGGCCATGCAGTTCGGTCAGCCTCTGGTGTTTGACATGAGCTATGACTCCAAAATGTCCAGGCGGGAGCTGAGGAACACAGTGAAACAGCTGTCAGAAGCAGAAAGTTGGAACCGGCGTTCCATTGAGCCCTTCCACCTCCACTTCTGCAACCTACAACCAGATGGGCCCTACAAGCAGGAGCTGCTCAAACGATATGGTGCACAGGCCTGGGACCGCCTGCTGATCACCAGCACTGACCAGCAGCATGTCAACGTGTTCCCACGTGAGCAGCTCGTCTACCTCACTGCAGACTCCCCCAATGTTCTCCGCACCTTTGACCACACCAAGGTCTACATCGTCGGAGCTCTGGTGGACCGGACGATTCAGTCAGGCGTGTCGTTGGCGAATGCCAAGCGTCTGAAGCTGGCCACAGCCCGCTTGCCACTGGATGAGTTCCTCCAGTGGGCGAAGGGAGCCAAAAATCTGACTCTGGACCAGATGATCCGCATCTTGCTCACACTCAAGGATACGGGGAAATGGGAGGAAGCACTGACATTTGTGCCTACAAGGAAGCATGATGGCTTCCACCAACAGGAAGCACAGACTCAAATGACCAATAACAGAGCTACAAGTGTCACAAATCATAGAGAAAGAGATGGAGCCAACAGGTCTATGAGATTTGAAGATAAAAACAGCGGAAGGACATTTAAAACCCAGAGTACTTACAAGTCCCATAACGAGTCTGGGTTCTTTGGTGGGGACAGAATGGCTGGACAGGCCGGTGACAAAGAAAACAAACAAGCTGCACCCAAAGTACGGACATCATTTAAAAGCGACATGGACACGAGAAAAAGTGCAGGCAAAAACAAAATGAGGTGGCAGAATGAGTGAATCCAGCAAAAACTGTTAACTGTTATGAACCACTGTCTGAGGAAATGTTGAAAACTGAGAAATGATGAATAAAATGTTGTAATATGTGCTGTGTAATATGTGAGTTCTAGTACAGAGTTACAAACAACAAGAGACATTTTAAAAAAGTAGAAACTACTTTGGTCTTTATTTTACACTGAAACAAATGATGCATAAATATTTTTATGGTGTGCTTTCACTGTTAATGACACCATTGCAATTACTGCACAGAGCAAACTTTTTCAGATAGTTCCTGATATAAACCAAAAGCTTGAAAACGAAGTATAGCATTGTCCTTAAGGTTTTTCTTTTAAATAATGAATTGCAAATAAAATAAAATAAAATAATTACCCAAATGACATGATTCAGTAAAAACAAATCAGTAACACCACTGCACAGTAATAATCTGTTATACCATCAGTCCACCTTTAAAATACTGAACATATATTATGCATTTACAGTATGTAATATACAAAATATATTCATAAAATATAGTCAAAATGTTTTTAAAACACAATAGAACCATCACACAGAGAAATTGGGGAGGCATCCTGACTTAATTTTGTGTACTGTCACAGTGCCATTATCTTTTGTTTAACTTACTGGAGGCTATTTTGTGTCTCACACATTTCATTACAGCTTGTTTGCTCAGTAAATTATGAATATCGGCATGTGCAAATACAACTAAATACACACAAGCAAAAGTTCAAGTTTGACTAAGCAGACCCCATAACAGTGTCTATTCATCTGGTAACACTGATTGACCCTGATATCTCACTCCACTGATACTTTCCGTGGTTTAAACCGTGCTGCAATGGCTCTCAAAAGCATTCTGCTTTCATTATTGTCTCATCATGCTTCCTCAACATCAAGTCCATTTTCTCACTTATCTTTTTTTCAAGTCTGAATACAGAACAACAAACAGCAAGTTGATGTGAGCAGCTAACTTTTGCCTGCCGTTCGATGAAAAAATCACTAAACACAGAGCATTAACATCACCCAGAGTACAGTCAGTTATTTAAAATAAGCCTCAATGCTGCATTTGTGTCAGAAGAGGACGTTTTGATTCTCTTTGACTACTACAGCACCAGGATGTCTCCAGTACAGCGTTCGCAGCAGCTAAAAGTAATGTTCTCATAGCGGGTGTAAGGGTGGAACCTGCCGATGCTCTTCTTGCTGTTGAGAAAGTTTGAAGCTGTGGCGTCGCCAAGCGAAGCTTCTGCCTTGTTTTCTGAGCAGGATATTGGATCTAAAATCTTCAGCACCTGATAAAGAAAACAGGTAACGCATTTGTGAATCTCAGAATTTTTCCTACAAATATCACTACATTATAGTAAGTGGAATTTAAAATGTGAGTAAGATTTGTACAGGGGTATAGGTTCGGTACCTTCTCAGCCATCTTCTCGGCTGGTGTGCTGCAGAGGTGTTCGGCTGCTGTGCTGCTGCTTTTCACCGCGCTGCTGCTTTTTACCGCGCTGCTGCCGCCGCCGCCACCACCCTTGCCCAGCAAGTGGGAGTTGATGGCGTCTGCTAGCTTGTGATTTGCTGCAGCCATCTCTCCTGTGCTGAGGGGTTGCGCGCTGGGGTAGTACGTCTGCAGTCTGCCCCACTGCAGAGACACCAGAAGCTGCTCCAGAGATCTGATGGCACAAAGGCAGGCAACGTCAACACAGGGTCTCATCATTATCTGTGCAACAACATAGCTGAAACCGGGGTACATATACCCTTGAACAGTCTTTACATTTGGCCTTTCAGTTGTACCTTATTGGCACTACTGGCTCACATTGTAGCTTTCCTAAATGGAGCATCAAAGCTGGTTGTCACTCTTTTATTTATGTTTTAGTATCAATGTCATACCTGTGAACCTTATGTGTTCATTTTACTGAGTTTGAGTGCACGCTGTCTAAGCTTTAAGCTTGTGATCTATTATAACAAACACTTTATTCAATTTAGTTATGAGTCACTGGTTATGTTACCTGTGGGTGAGCATCATGTCCCTGGAGAACTCTTCTCTCTCTAACAGCAGATCCTGAATCGCTCCTTGTGCCTCTCTTGTCTGTCTCTGCAGAGCTGCTCGAGCATTTGTCAGTTCCTCTGCCATAACTCTGAAAACACATCATTGATGCAAATGTTTATTAAGTGTGAAAAACATAATCGTTTCTTATTGATCTCTTTAGAAGAATGATGTTTGGTATTTACTTGTTTTCCTCCAGCTAATCTAAAATGTCCTTCATAAATGCTTTTTTCAAAAATGAGATGAATGGCAGTGAAATAAAACCTCCCATCCCTCTCCATCTTTCCTTGTAATTTCTAGTCTCTTTTATTTATTTATTTTTAAAATCACTGTATTCCTTTGTACATTTCATACCTGCTGGCCAGAAACTTGCTCCTCCAAACATCGCACTGGATGCTCATTCGCTCCAGCTGCTCTGCAGTGTGTGCCAGACTCCTGCCCAGAGCCTCGTTTTCTAAAATCAGCTGGTTTTTCTCCCGTGCCAGACGCTCAAAGTGGTACTGAAGGTCATCACCCACTGAGGCCACCAACAGTTTCTTCAGCTCACGGTTTACCTGGCATAAAGAAAAAATATGTCAATAAAAGCTTTATTCATAGCTAAAGATATGGATGAGAAAATGAATGATTTATTTTTAATTTTAAGACTTTATCACAAAAAAGTTTTCATAACACTTATTTCAACAACCACATAACCAAAGAAGTCATGTTTTGTTGTGTTAAGGATCACATTGGATTTATCCATACAACGTCAAGAAATTTTACATGAAACATTAAAATTCATGGATAATGTTACAGATAAATAGTGTTGAATTTTAAAGCATTTTCTGCATATTTTCAGAAATGAAACAGCAACACATGTCTGTGCAAAGGCCAGTATGTCTTATATTTGAACAAGTCCACGAGGGCCTTACCTCTGTCTGCACACGGAGCTGATTGGAAAGGCCTTCTTTGTCCTGCAGCAGCCTGCGTTCAGAGTTCTGCAGCTTCTCCAGCTGTCCTCTCCAGTCCTCCACCAGAGGCAGCGGAGGGGAACCCTGTTCCTCAGCCTGTTGCCCTGCCTCACCTTTGCCCTCGACAGGTCCTGTACGGCTGCTCCGGCTAATTGCAGCACGAGGGACGACAATCCTGACAGCCTCCACCTCTGTACAGGCCTCTCGACTCACCTTGCCCAGGTGGAGCACCCCGAGAGGCTGGGGGGCCACAGGGGGTGCAGAATGGACAGATTTCGGGCTGTGCTTTGGGCTAGCTATCTTCAGGAGGGGAATCTCAGATGGACCTGGTGGCAATGCTTCCGTGTTAACCTCTAGGGTGGTTGCTGGTTTTTCAGTTTCCATGCCATCGCCAGCACCCCTGACAGGAACACTGGCTGAATCTGGAAGACATATAAGGTAGTGTTTATGCTTTGCACCTAAATGTTTTCTGAGTATTCAAATCACCAATGTGCTACCCTAAATGTAGGTGTGATAATTCCTATGTGTGTGTGTATCGTGTATGGTGTGAAGCAGATGTCAAAGGGTGGTCTTGACAGTCTATATCTATTAATGTGTAGGACTGATCAGACTCAAAATCTTGCATAACATTTCTGATTTAAATCAAAATTGTTCCAGCTTTATAATGCTGTGTCTCCAGGCAATTGTGTTTGGACCAGGGCTGCATTGATTATTTTAATTGTTGGTAAATCTGTCAATTCTGTCTGTTTGGTCTATAAAATGTTAAAAAATAAAATAAAATGACGAAAATGTCAATCACTGTTTCCCAAAGCCCAAGATGACATCTTTCTGACGTAGCGGAGTAAAGGAACCCCCCCCCCAAAAAATCACATTTAGGTACATGAAATTAGAATCGTTCTACTTTTTTTTTTTTGTTTTTACAAAAATACTCAAATACTTGACCACCAATCTTACAGTTGAATGCATTTCATTTAATCCACTAATCATTGCAGCTCTAGTTTAGACAACTTTAAACACGGGAGAATTTGGTTTGTTTTATTTAGAAGAATGATGAGATACCTTGATGTGAGGTAGACAAAATTATGGTTTTGATTACAAGTATAAAAGATCATCTAATCCCAGGCCAGATGCTGTTGGATGAGTGCAGAGGTTTCTCTTTTTTGTTTAACAGTAGCCAAACAGTCTGAGAAGCATTACATTAACTAACTATGAAGCTGGGCAAGAAGCCAACGGTTCCCTGGTTTTCAATCTTTACAAATATCAAACTGTATTCTCTGTTAAAAAGTAAAGGAAGACAATGTATGACAATGGATTACTGAGGGTATGTCCTGAACAAACGGAGTCAGGTTACTCACACAAGGTAGACATTGTATAGACGATTGCCCATAGCTTTATTGCAGACAAAATTGCGTGTAAATTGTAAATACTAAAAATTCAACAAATAATACTTACTTCTCACAGCGGCAGTCATTGTGGAGGTGGTGTTAGTCAAGAAGGAAGTCTGTAGTTCAGGTAAAACCGCGGCGAGTCTTCCTCCTGTGACAGTTACAAATGGGGAAAGTGTCTTGTTGTTATTCTGTGTAATACATGTTGTTTGTCACTGTGATCAAAGAAGGCCGCTAGTCAAATATGAGGGGAAACAGCTGAGGTAGTGATAACGTTACGTGATAACGGCGGCTAGCTGATAAGCTAACTTGCTAGCGTTAGGGCTTTCCCTGAGCAGCGTTGATCGAAAGGATCAGTTAACGGGACATTTAGCGACACAAGTTATAGTAAATATCAGGGTATGTTAACAAAATAAATTTCTCATTATAATGGGATCTAATTCATGGACTCAGACTAATTATTAGATAACATACCGGGTGAGAATGCGCCCAACCTTCTCGGTTAATTCGTTGTAGGTAGCGGGCTGTTTATTTTGTCACCGGACACAGTTGGCTTTCACGAGAGTTGTAAGGCTGTTTTGCCCTGCTGTTTGTTTGTCAGACAAGCTCTTCCGTGAAGACACCGCTGCTTTCTTGCAAAATTACTAGCTGGAAGGGATTCACTGTTATTAAATCAAACCCAGAGTCCATATTTTAACCTGAAACATTAGAGTTTGTAAGATTATCCATAAAGTACGGATTTTGTCGAGACAGCACCGTCATACGTGGCTACCTGACAGACGCTACCCCGGAAATAATACCGCCTTTTACGTCGCTTAAAACCCCATGCTCCTTCACATTTTTCAGTACTGATCTGCAATCGGTTTTTGTGTTATCTACTGTCATACTCACAACAGAAACCACAGTTAGAACTGATTAGAAATCAGATCATGGATGCTAACGAAAGCCGGTGGTGTAATAGGCAAATAGACCCGACTTAAATTAACGCGGAACCTTTGTGCGCAGTCGGTATTTGCTTTACGGATAAAAATACGGTTACAACGAAGGTAGATAACTGCCACTGTGATGATTTCTTTTACTACTCTCATGGTTTTGGAGCAATTGTCTAGATTAGTGGAGCAAATTGAACTTGTTGTTGTGTATTTTAGTTATTGAATTTCTGTGACTTTTGGACCCTTGCTGCTGCTTCGATGGGAGTTCACGGACTGTGGAGACTGCTGGAGAGCACAGGGAAACCTATCAACCCTGAGACACTGGAGGGAAAGATCCTTGCTGTTGGTATCCTGACCTGAAGAAGATCTTTTAATCTTTCTGTTTGTCTAACATTGTAAATGTATTGTCTTGTCACTTTTATTTAATCCGTGTATTGTATTGGTGCTTCTAATTTCTGTTAAGCCAAAGTAGTAACCTTAACCAGACACCCTCAGACATCAGTATATGGCTGAACCAGGCAGTGAAGGGGGTGAGGGACCGTGAAGGCAACAGCGTCCAGAATGCCCACCTCCTCACTCTCTTCCACCGCATCTGTAAGCTGCTCTTCTTCCGCATCAGGCCAGTGTTTGTGTTTGATGGGGACGCACCTCTGCTGAAGAAGCAGACCCTGGTAAGCCCAATGGTTGCTGAAGAATCACATTATTCTTATCTAGTGGATTCTAAATAAAATGAACATAATCAGAATTTTGCCATCACAAGTGTGCGATTCTCTTTTGTCATTTAATGTTGCTTTCTCTGGGGCTCTGCTGCAGGCTCTGAGGAGGCAGAGGAAGGAGGAGTTGACCCGTGAATCCAAACAGACCAATGAGAAGCTTCTTAAGACGTTCCTGAAGAGACAAGCTATCAAAGCGGCACTTGGAGATTGTAGGTAAGGGACAGGTGAAGGCTTGTTCTCTGGGACAGCTAAGTAATCCTCTTTGACATCCCAATACTAGTTTCAAAACAACTTGTGTTTCTGCTCTGTCTTGTGTCTACCAACCTCCTGTCTAAATAGAGCATTTAAAAACACTTTACTGTCCTAGTAGAATCATTATAGTCTCTGTGGTTTTTGTCTAAGATATCCCACATTTCTTCCCTGTTATAGTAAGGATCCTTTGCCCAGCCTTTCGAGTGTGAGGAGAGATGAGGTGGACGACATGTATGTTCTTCCAGCCCTGCCCCCTGCTGAGGAGAAGGACAAAAGCAGGTCAGTTGGCTGGGAAATGTTGCTGTTGTAACACAAAATTCAGCCATAATAGCACCGGAGATTTCCATCCACCACATGTGTTTGATTGTAGTGTCAGGTGCTCTATAAATACAAATGGCTTTTAAGAGTACTGTTAATTGTACACAATTAACTAAACATTCGTTTTCTTGAATTAACAACAAGGTAATATTAACTGTGCATGACAGCATCTATTTTAACTTTTTTTTTTTTTAAATTACTGTATTCAACACGATTTCACCTTACATACTGGCGTTATAATAAATTCAATGTTGTCCTTTCTCCTTGTAGTTCTGAGGAGGTGGAAGACAGTGAGGAGGAGGAGACAGCTGACAGTTATATGTATCAGGTAAAATAATCACATGCTCAAGTGCATTCACTTATTTAACATTCCAACCACACAATAGTTTGTTTTGAAGGGTGATGTATCAATATAATTTTGGTGGTAAGAGGTAAGATGTTACGTAGGATTTGGGTTTTAACGTTGGTTCGACCAGCTGTGGTTCTGGCTGTGACACTGTGTTACGATACAGTTTATTTCTAAATCAACAAAACCAAAAACAAAGTGTCTGCTATTTCAAATTGTTTTGTTACGAAACTATACTGTATGTCAAGTTCACAATAAATGATCACATTATTTCTGTGTTCTTACATTATTTTTGCATGAATGCCGTCTATGATAACAGACATTTGAAGTCAAACTGTTCGTTGTGTTTCAGGGAGAACTGTGTGGAGAAACAAGCTCGGTGGACATCAACTCAGAGGAGTTTGAGAGCCTGCCTCCTGAAATGAAACATGAGATACTCAAAGACATGAAAGAGTTCTCCAAAAGGCGCCGAACCTTGATTCACAAACCTCCAGAGGTACCGTTCACCCCCATTTCGATCCCTCGTCGCATCCTCTCAGCACTGACTCCACTTCACTCATTCGCAGCACTCGGGAGATTTTTCCCAGTACCAGCTGGCCGGCCTACTGCAGAGGAACAAGCTGAACCAGCGTCTGGAAGGTGTGGAGAAAGAGATGAGCCAGCGAAGTGCAGGCAGCGTTCCACAGCTCAACCAAGAAGATGGAGATCAGCAAAACCGGAGCGTAGAGGCAAATCGACTGGTTTCAGAAGACCATTCGCATTATATTCTTATTAAAGGTGAGATGGCTATGATGTCATGTTTACTCAGTCTGTAACAGTATTTTTACATTGTTATAGTGGTCAGATGTCTTGTGAATTCTTACATAATTTGTATTTGTCATTTGTATGTTAGTGAATTTATTGAAATCTATAGAAAATAACAGTTGCCTGGAAGAAAGGAAATAAATCTATAACCCTATGGTGTGTCTTAGACAGTGGTTGTTGTAATTTGCAATTTTATTGCCTGAAATTTAAAAATGCAAGCTTGTTTTTGTTTTCACATACAAAATACCTCTCCACTTTGTCTACGTAGGCTCCAAAAAGAACGAGGCTGCCCCTGAGAGCCAACCTGCTGCTTCACCCTGGTCTGGCAGCTCCCTGTCAGGCTGCAGAAGTCGGGTGGCGGACAGACCCAAGCCTCTGTGGCGTCCTATCTGTGAGGAGGACGAGGAAGTGACTCCCTCCTCTGAAGACTCCAAACCATCTGTGTCAAAACCAGCTCATGAAGACACATCACCACCCTCGCCTCGGACACTTAAGGCCATCCAGGCTGCTATGAACAATAGCTCAGATGAGGAGAACGTGGACCGGGATAAGGAGGATGGCAGTGTGTCCCCACGTACGCTGCTGGCAATCCAACAAGCTCTGAATGACGAGGATGATGGAACAGCTGAATGTGTGACCCAAATAAGTAGCTTACCCACAAAAGTAAAGGCAAATATTCATCACCCGGTGCCCCAAGTGGTCATCAACAGCTCAGAGGAAGAGACAGAACGTTCACCTAAAAGAAAATCCAGTTTTAAGAGGAACCCAGCTGGCCAAAGTTCAGATGTCAAAGACAGTTTATTAGTTAGTAGCTCTGAGGATGAGATGGAGGAGGTGATTGGACAGAGAAGTAAAGCGCTACGATCCGCAGCGCTGCAACAACCTACCAGGACAGTGATGGAGTCAGAAGAAGAGACAAAGACAGGACAGCTGATAGAGGATTTAAGGACAAAAAGTAGGGGACAAATAGAGAAAGAAGAGCTTGTGAGAAGAGATTCAGACCACAATCCACAGCATGCTGCTACTGCTGCTGCATCCAGTCAACCCAGATTATCCATCCATCTCTCTCGTCAGCTATGTGAAAAACCTGTCGGTGCACTAACTGAAATTCATCCTGTGCTTGTAGAGCAGAACAGTAACAAATTCACTGAAGCTCCAAAGGAGAGGAATGGAAATGATGTGAAGCCAGGCAGCAGTGAGGAGAGCGAGTCAGAAGGTACAGTAACAGTTGGTTTCAAATCACACTCTACTCATAACGTCTTAAAACAGTAGATGTTAGAAATGAGCTTGTTTGTGTGTTTTCAGAGAGCTTCATTGAGGTGTCAGAACAAGAATTTAAAGAGGAGGATACAGATGGTTCTGTTGCATTAACTGTAGAGAAAGAACCAACAGATGAAGTTCACAATGATGGGATGAAGACTGAAGAAAAGTCAGAGGAAAGTTTGAAGGAGACTCTCAGCCATCCAGCTGCTGCTCTGAATTTAGAGGAAGACAAAAAGAGACAGAATGAGGAGCAAAACAAGGAGACGGAGACGGAGACTGAAGCAGCGGAAACTCCAGTGATCAACGAATGGGAGCACATTGATGTGGTTTGTATCTCGGTCACAGCTGTAGAGCTGAAATTTTTAGTTGATTAATCAATTAGTTAATATCAAGAAACTTAATCGGCAGCTATTTTGGGTCATCCAGTAAAAGTTCAAGTCATTTTCTTACAAAAATGCCTGACACTACCTACTTGTTCTTCCTGTGAGACAAAACAAAGAATTCAAAAATGTTATTTTCATGTCACTATGGAGAATTGCAATGCTCATGTTTCTGTATCCTCTGGCATTTAATATACCAAACAGCTAATCAATTAAGTTTACAAAATAATTGTCAGAATATCTGATATGGAAAATAATCATTATGGTGCTCATAAAGCAACCATATTATTTAGAGCTCATTAATTTATACTTTGATGCGTCATTTTAAAAGATTAGTTGCCAAACATTATACAAATTATACTTTCTGACAATACTTCTAGTTTTGTCTAAACTTTTCTTGTACTTTACGTTTTTAGTGCTGTGTGCACCTCAAACCAATTTCAGTTATTTTCCTCCACAATGAGGTGGATTTGAAAACTCCACCTTACACTAAAATGAGAAATTACACTTTTTGTAAAACCAGGAAATTGCCCATTAAGAACAGTGATAGGACTTTATTACAGAAAACAAATAGTTATGAAAGGATTATTTACCCTGCTGGCCTGAGGTCTGGACTGTGACCAGAATTTGCCAGGTGAAAAATGAATATGGTAACCTTTTCTGGTGATGTGGCAACTATAAATAGTACATTACTTTTAACATATCACTGACACATTTATTATTTACTTACTTGTTTGATCACATACAGAAATATCAGTATATCTGCAGTATGTTAATATGGGCCTCCTGATTCGATAGTCTAGTTGTAGTTAAGGGTAACTTGACATGAGTGGAAGCTACCGTTAAAAAAAAAACAACAAACAAAACCAGAATCCACTCTTCTGTGTGAGTCACCATTTACGTAATGTTTCAGGGAGCTGCAACATGGCAAATCGGAATCATAGACATCTTTGAATGACATGTTTCAACTCGTCACCTGCATTGTAGACAGAGCTGTTCAACAGGTTAACATGTATGAGGCAGGGCTGATGCCGTGTGTTTTTTTTGTTGTTGTTGATGATGTGCTTCAGGATGAGCTGGAGGCTCTAGAGAGCTCTCTACGGGTGGAGCAGAGCAACCTGAGGGAGCAGAAACAGCAGCAGGAGAGAATGGCGAACACAGTCACCGGGCAGATGTACCTGGAAAGCCAGGTAAACTGACTATACCAAGATTCAAGATTAACTTTATTGTCCCAGGTGTGGGAAATTTGGCTTTTCACCCATGTTGCAGTCAACACAAGCAGACACAAACAGGGAAAACACAGTTAATAGCTAGATACATACATCAGGTAAAAGCAGAACAAAAATGAATATCATAGTTTAATTTCATGAGTCCAAAACATAGTCCACATGGAGCCGGAACAAATGAATTTTTAAATCTGTTCAATCGGCAGCGTGGGACTCTGAGCCTTCTTCCAAAAGGTAACCACTCATACTCTGAGGACAGAGCGTGTGAAGGATCACTCATCACCACTATAAAATCACACCAACACATACAAACACACTTAAACAACAGAGGCTGTCGTTGATGTTTGAGCTTGTATCTGAAACAACAAACTAAAAATCAACATGCAGAGGCTCTGTCACTGGACTGAGGTCTGATAACCCAGAGCAGGTGCAAGACTGATTGGGGGTTACATTTCCCTGAGGTGCCTCTGCCAGACATTCCCAGAACCATTCCATCAATGTTACTTCACAGTCTTTCCTGTGAATCTGCAAGGCTGTGTGCGAGCATCTGCATGTGGTGGTCAGTTCACTCACACTCTCAAAAATCGCAGCATTTTGGCTTCATAAAGTCACCACTGATATAAAACCTTGAAAGTGGCTGATGTTTGTTAATCTCATCAGCTGTTTGATAATGATCTGCTAAGAGGGAAGGAATCTCTCAGATGACTGCAGTAGTGTGTAGATAATCCCCAAAGCCTGTTTAGATAAAAGGTGTATAACTGTGCGATGACAGTTCAAAACGTATTTAAAACCCTGTAAAATAGTGTCAGTATCATTAAGAAATCTGAATAAAGTTATTAAAAAAATCACTAAGTAACAACAGTGTAACCTTGCTGGGAGCAGATGGAAGCACAGATCATCAGCTATGATATGTTGGGGGTTGTGCGACATTTTCTTTGTGAGTAATAGAGTGTTTGAAACCAGGAGCTTCTGCGGCTGTTCGGCGTGCCGTTCATGGTGGCACCGACGGAGGCCGAGGCTCAGTGTGCGGCACTCGATCGCGCCGACCAGACGAACGGGACCATCACAGACGACTCGGACGTGTGGCTGTTTGGAGGACGACACGTTTTCAAGAACTTCTTCAGCCAGAACAAATATGTGGAACACTACCAGTACAGCGACCTGCAGAACCAGCTGGGTCAGTGCACCTCCAACATCTGAGTTTGAATACGACTGGTTGATTTTATCTGGCCGAAAATCAGGTCTCGTTTAAAATTTTGGTCTCGGTTTTACATTAGTTTCTAGAAGGTTCAGTGAAGTTGAAAATGTACTTTTCATGAATTACATTTTCTCTCTTTTGGTAGCAAAAACATGTAGAAAGTATACAGCATTTTTAAAAATTATTTTGCTTCAGGTCTAATCAATTATAATAAAAACTAGTAACTCCTCAAGTTCCTGTTGAAAGTAGAAACACACTAAACTACAGCAAAAATATCTTTTCTGGTGGCCTCAGCAGACTGTCGTACATCTCTCTCTCTCTCTCTCTCTCTCTCTCGCTCTCTCTCTCTCTCTCTCTCTCGCTCTCTCTCTCCCTATATATATATATATAAAATCTTGACGGTGTTTGCAGACTATATATTTATTTAGCCTTATTCTCATTCACATGGCCGCTGCTGCAGATGGTGTTATTTTGTCCACTGAAACAGGAGAGCAAAGTGCTGAAATAGTGCTAGGATAACACATCACAACAGGAATCTTATAAACGAATATCACACATGTCAGAGACAGGTGTCAGTGTTGGTGATGGCTGACAACCTGTCAGCAAAATCAAATTGCACAAGGACTAATCTGTTTTTCTCCTTCTCCTCATTCGTCAGTTTCACCTTCTGACAACCTGTAAGCTCACCTCTTGTGCTCTCCCCTCTCTCACTTTGTCAGGTCTGGACAGGACCAAAATGATAAATCTGGCCTACCTGCTTGGAAGCGACTACACGGAGGGCGTGCCGGGGGTTGGATATGTGACTGGCATGGAGATTCTCAATGAGTTTCCAGGGCCGGGGTTGGAGCCACTAACACAGTTCAGGTGTGTGGGTTTGTTTAGCATTTTAGGTTAATTTGGTCAAGAGATGGAACAGTGCATTTTTAAATAGTAGCTAATAGAGGTTGTTGATATTGTATTTTTATGGGATTAATAGATAAATACTTTCCTGGTCAAAGTGTTTTCTTGATATGGCATTATCCTAATTAATCCTATACTTTAAACAATCTACAGAACCTCCACAGTTTAAACATTTAACAGTAAAATATTTTTTCACATACAATGACTATTTTTAACTAAATATTGCATTTCTTACTTGTTTTCCAAAGGCTTATCAGTGTCTGGTTTTTGTGTCTTCCCTGTAGTAACTGGTGGTCAGACGCTCAGGAGAAAAAGCGTCTCGTCGCTGATCCTCGGGACTCAAAGGTTAAGAAGAAACTGAGGGAGCTGAAACTGCAGCCCGGTTTTCCCAACCCCGCAGTGGCTCAGGCTTATCTGCAACCCGCTGTCGACCAGTCGGACAGCTCCTTTAGCTGGGGACGCCCACAGCTCGACATGATCAAAGAATATCCTTCCTCAATATGCGTGGATTTGTGTTTGTTCTTAAGTTTATAAAGTTTCTTTAACCAGTCTTCTACATTCTGTCTGAGTCGCTTTGGGTGGAACAGCCGGAAAACAGAGGAGACTCTTCAGCCTGTGATCAAGCAGCTCAACACTCAGCAGGTAACTGAGAAATTTTCAACAAGGATGCTTGTATCCAAAGAGGAACCTCTCAAAATAGAAAAATCTAAATTTAATTTTTAAAAAAAAGGCCAGATATTTGTGTTAAGCAGGACAGTGAACAGCCAAACTGGATTACAAAATAGTGTTACGCTAAAATTTGACATGTTTCCAATAACCAGGATACAGGCCATCAACCCACACTCAGTTGTGACAAATAAAGAAGTGAGCAGAAATGTTGTGACACTGAGTTAAAAGCATGCTTTATTGGTTGCACGTTAAAAGTAGTGGATAAATAGGTGTTTCAAACACCTGAAACAATGTCTGTTTTTTTTTTAATTTTATTTTTTTACTGCTGTTAATAGTGTTGATTAGCAGCTTCTAACCACCACATTGGTAAACAAGGCTGTAAGAAGTAACAGTATAGGCTGCAATACTGTCATATGAATGAATAAATGACAGCTAATACAGCTGCACTAGGATCTGAACTATAATATCAATATCATTTGCAATATGACTTTTCTCAATAGTTTGTGCAATATCAGTTTCAGTATCAAGTGTAAAATTTCATTTTCATGTTTCAAAGTTTTACTTTCATGCACAATATGTGGATGTAATGTGCAATATTTCACTATCATGTGTGATAGTACTTATTAGCTTATTTTATTTTCAGTAATATATTGCACCTATATCATTGCTTTTCTACTAACTACTGCATTTCTTGTGATTTCTCATTTAGTCTTTTCTGAGCAATATCTGGCAAAAGAATTTCCTTCCAGATTATTAAAGTTTTATCTTATCCTAAGATATCTTCAGTCCTGTAAGCACACTAGAATCCCCGTTTCTTATTCTGTGTTGCACTTTCTTGAATATCCCCACCTTGATTGTGTGTCAGTAAAGTCAGTAATGGCGGAAATAAAACCACCTTATATTCTGGCACCATTTCTATCTTGTCTGTCTCTGTTTTGGTTTAGACTCAGCTGCGTATAGACTCATTCTTCCGCATGGAGCAACAGGAAAAGCAGGCGATCCGCAGCCAGCGACTCCGCCGAGCAGTGACCTGCCTGAAGAGAAAGGAGAGAGAAGGAGAAGAGGAGGAAGACGAGGACAGTGAGGAAGAAATGCATTCCCCTTCCAAATCTAAGAAAGAGAATCTGAAGAAAGGAGAAGGAGATAAGGGAGAGGAGAGGGTTATGGCAGGAGGAGGGTTTCTAGGTTCGGAGGTAGTCCTTGAATCTCCTTTTAAGTCTCTCAAGGATATCAGCAGCTGCAACAGCAGCCAGGAGTCTATATCAGCAAAGACTGTACCTCAGTCTACGAAGACTCGACCTCAGAGGACCAGGAGCAGCAGCAGCAGCTCCAGTGAGGACAGCGATGGCGGTCAGAAGGTTGCTATGGTTACTGCCAGATCTGTGTTTGAGGGCAGCCGACGAGGCCGTGGAGCGAAAAGCACAAGAGGAAGAGGAAGCACGAGAGGAAGGGGCAGGGCGAAGAAGTTGTGAGGACTTAACATAAACATAAATTGTAACACTGAGTGCAAAACATGTTACGCACCCTCAAATGTCTGTGAAATTATGTTTGATATTTATGGGATTCACTGATGAATTGAGCTTTTGCTATGATGTAGAACATGAATTTTGTAAACTATTGATGTCATTGAAAATATTTTTTCCTGTGCAGAGGTATACGTATGAAATAAAATGGCATTTTTCATAAAATCTTTGAAGTACATTTTCTCATCTTTTGGCATTTGTTGCGCTGATTTGTCAACAGCATAATTGAGAGAAGTGCAAATCTTCAACACCATACATCCCTTAAATTTCTTTTTAGGGACTCATCTTTTACATCTGCATCTACTCACACATACCCTGCCTAAAACACAAGCATGTTTAAGCTTCTGCATATACTAAATCATTTTGGTATCTGTGCTTTAACTTCAAGTGTGGGTATTTTTGCATTCTGACAAGCTTAATTTAAAACCTATCACTCCTCCTTTCTCCAGCTCCCTCTCAGCTGCTTGGCATGGCAGCTGCTGCTGTCAGTCAGCCTTACTGCTTTAGATGGTGCTTTAGGCATGCCCAGCGAGAGCTAAAAATGTGTTGGTGGACTTGAGGTTCGTGGGGGGATTGTTGCACAAGAAGTTGGGAAAACTCGTGTAACTTAAAACCACAGAAGGTGACCGTTCACAGCTTGCCAGAGATCAGGATCTACGATGACCTAAATTTATAGGACTTCATTCTGGACCACAAACCAAGAACCGCAGTGTGCTGATTTAGATCTCCCGACTTGGGTGTCCTTGCCTTTGTGCTTGGACTCCTTCAGACATGGAGGCTCAGCCGTCTAAGGGAATGGACGACTCCAAGACCGAAGATAAAGGTGAGAATTTGGAGTAATGCAAAACAGAAAATTCAGTTGCATTAGCTAGTATGACAGTAGCTTTACTAAGTAGTATGCATGCATAAGTTTGTAAATCTTGTTCATCAGCTGAGAATGAATGAAATCTTGTAAGAAATGTCTGTTTTGAAGTATTTCTATTCTGCATACATCTGTTAATTAGTGACAAACTGAGAAAAAAGCTAGGAATTGAGCTTCCTGACCTCAGTCAACCTTTGCGTTGTCGTTCTGTGGGCTCCCCTGACCTTTTCTCCAAACTGGCATTACATAACTGAAGTTGTGGCACAGCCATCAGCGCTGAGTGACACAAGGCTGGAGTTACAAAACACAGCAGGATCAGAGAGGCATTATGAGCCTGAATTTATAGCGCACAGAATCAAATGTAACCTGTAATGTGATATGAAAGAAAAACAGTACGATTACTCATCTGTTTAAATGAAGACCGGAGGACTTTAGTGCCATTTGAAAGATCAATGAAACACCTGCAATGCTAGCCTGTTGTTGCTGTTTGATATTTTCTCATAAAAAATACAATTTCCCTTTGACCCACTGTGAGACCACAGCGTGTTGGATTGTTAAAGGACTCATTCACCTAATTACAAAAAAAAAAGATATTCATGAGATTTCTGCTTTTGCTCTTCTACAATGGAGAGACATTACATTTTGGTTGATGCTTACATTGAACATTTGCATTAGAAAAAAGAGTTGACAGATTCAACATCCCTGCTAATCTGGATGATTCACGGACTTCATTGTGAACTGTGACATCTCATTGGAACTATTGTAGTTCTAGCGCAAATGAAGCAACTGTCTTTAAATCAGAGTTGGTAAAAATGTTTACGGCACTGCTCAGTGCCACAAACATCTTTTTCAAAATGATTTAGGATTCAGCATGATTTAGGAGTTTCTTTTTTATTATATCTTTTTTTTTTTTTTTTTTTAAATAGTGACCATTTAGGCAGTGAATTATATAATTAGTGCTTAAAACTAGAATAAGTATAAATAAATGGAGGTCAGATGACAACCAACTGCATCAAATCAATGGCTTTTTAAAGTAAAACAAGACAATCAAGGGTTAGAGGAAGGTGCTGTTTATGTTGCTGCAGCATCAGTGAGAAAGGTCTTAAAATAATGAGGCAGGGAGAAATCTCATTCTGCAAAAAATCTGGGCGTGGCAAAGAGAAATAGTTGACTTTCACCAACAAACACAGAATCTCAGAAAATACCAGAAAAAAACATTCCAATCTTTGACAAAACTATTATTTGCTGGAGACCATGACACTGTGAGTCATTTTGGTAAATGATGTTTATTGGGTCTTAACAAAGTTTTTCACAGCAAAACTTGTCATCACAAAAAAGTGACAGGTGCTGATAACATTATTTACAGCTTATTGCCATTTAGACGTGCCTCCTAGGGATTGTAAGTGGCTTTCCTATATAAAACTGAACCATTGTTGTGATTAATTACACTTCTTGGTATTATAGGTTCTGCATTTTACTTGCTCAATATGCAACATCACACTTAAAAAAAAGAAAATAAAATAAAAGTGGATTTTTGTTTTAATACACTGTCTGTCTGTCTGTCCTGTGGATGCAGGCGCTGCTGTGGATGCAGAGCTAGCCAAGGCCATAATGGCTCGGCGTTTCTCCCCGTCTCTCATCGGCACGGAGACCTGGGAGGGATACATCTTTTCTGATATGGAGATCCGCATCAAAGAGTCCACAGACCTCTATGGAGCTGTGCTCTGGCCTTCAGTGTGTCTAAATTCCATTTTTAATATTCAGCTGCAGTGCATCTTCTTAATTGTGAGCCCTGTCACTGAACTACAAACTTATATCCCCCAAACAGGCAATTGTGCTGTGTCATTTCTTAGAGACCAACCGAGACAAATACAACCTGATTGACAAAAATGTTATCGAACTGGGAGCTGGAACTGGACTCGTCACCATTGTGTCCAGCCTGTTAGGTACTAAAACTAAATAATCCAGTGATTAACTTTGATTTTTATCTGTTAATTATTTTCTTTTTGCTGTTTATATCTCATTTAATCATAAGCTCAGCTGCACTGTCTCTCTCTCCAGGTGCTAAGGTGACCTCCACTGACCTCCCAGATGTGTTGGGGAACCTCCAGTACAATGTATTGCGCAACACCAAGGACCGATGCAAGTACATCCCTCTGGTAGGTTTTATATTTCAAACTACAGGTTTGATAACAAATGGAATATAATCAATGACTGGAAAAACATGCAAAATCCGTTGTGTTCTACAAAAAAAACAAAAAAATAAAACACCTTAAGAATGTGTCACTTCTGGATGTGATTTATTGGTTTAATGCTTATCTCTGTTTCCAGGTCACTGAGCTTATCTGGGGTCAGGAGGTGCATCAGCGTTTCCCTCGGGCCACACATTGTTTCGACTACATACTGGCAGCTGACGTGGTGTACGCTCACCCTTACCTGAAAGAGCTGATGGACACCTTTGACCACCTGTGCCAGGAAAACACTCAGATCCTTTGGGCCATGCGTTTCCGCTTGGACCCAGAAAACAGCTTTGTGGATCGCTTCCGGCAGCATTTCCACGTGGAGGAGCTGTATGACCTCCCTAGTCTGAGTATCAAATTGTACCGGGCCTGGAGGAAGGACAAGTGGACAAAAGACCAAATAGAGGCTGCTGCCTGAACTGCTGAACACACTGAGAATTCTGCATATTTGTTGTGTGTTTGTGTGTCAGTGACTTGACAATCAGGCCAAATATGTAAAATAGTCAAGAATCACCACTGGAGGGTCATGTTCTGTGTTTTTTCTTCCTAATTGGATGTCATCCATCAACAACATGCTCACTTGAGCTCTTGGCTCACTTTGTTGTTTTTGGTTGAGTGCGCTCACAACACTATAATGTGGTCAAATGTGGCTCTGGATTTTTCCACTGGATTTCTGATGACAGAGTAGATTTTAAATAAGTCTGTTGCTGTGTGACTTCACATGTTCAACACGTTCAGGTTTTATTACAGCCAGAAGTGCCAGTTTCAGCACTGAGACTGAAGAAACATTTGTGTCAGTATCGCAGTCAGTTTTGAAAGGCTTGCCTATAAAGTTACAATCAGGCTGGTTCTCTTACGATAAATCCTCAGGGGACGATGACAACAGAAGTGCGACCCTCATGCCAGACTTTACAGTTTATGGTAATTGTTTAAAAACTGCCACATTTTGCAATTTTTCATACATCTAAAGATTTTCATTTTCTGATTTCTTTAAGCTGCCATAATTGATATTCATATAATGTATCAAATAACAATGTGAAAGCAGTGTCACTGTCATTGTCATGAACCTTCAGCTCCAGAGAATTATCACTTGAGTCACTGTTACGAATCTTTGTGTTGAGTTTCAGCCGATCATTCAGTTTCAGCAACTTTGCCATTCTGGTTCACTCTGACTGTTCTCATGATGTCATTTTCAACCTAAAATCTCTAAAAATCCTCTGTGGACTACTTGTCCATCAGTTGACAGCAGGAAACCACAGTTAGCTGGTGAACATAGTGGAGTATGTAGCTGATAAAAAAGCCAAATATGGAGCAAAAAAGAAGGTAAATATTGTGTTTACATGACTAATGTGAATGATGTTGTTGCTCAGCAGCTGCTGGATGTATATAGCATCTGTTTATGAGTTGTCAACTTAAATAGTGATGTTAAGTCAATGTAGTTCACCCACTGTCCCTAAGTGCCCAAAACAAGCAGTTACTGCAGGTTTAACATTAAAGCTTAACAAGATGACTGCTTGAAAATAGACTAGGCTATTAAATTATGTTTTTTAAATTTTATTTTATTAAAGCATTTAATAGCTGAGACAGCAACACAATATAAAAGCACAAAAAGGTGTGCTTTAACTAAACCGTAAGTCAATGTTTATTATGCTTACAAGTTGTGGCATGCATGATGAGCCCAAACATTATAGCAAGATAGTCTAAACCAAATTTACCAGTGCATAAAGATAATAATCAAACTGCATATTTAAAACTTTAACCACAACAAATTCTTTAAACACATACCTTCTTTGTAACATATAACTTATTGTTGTTGCTATTTTTATTTACACTTAGATAAAACTTCCTTAAGGAACATTTCACCAGCAAAACATTCTAAGGAGGTCACATCCATATTCAGTAACACGAACACTGGTGTCCCACACAAAGGTCTCATGTTTTGGAAGCTCACCAGTTATTTTGATTATCTTGGAAGGAGTAAGTTAGAGTTACTTGCTATTAATGTGACCTATTAAATCTGATATCTAATTTATGATTCAACATTTTCAGGGTCATTTTCTGTCTCATCCTTCCTCGTCTGTTTGCTTGCGTGGAGGATATGTGTTGTTTGGCTACAGAATGAGAGGAGCCGTGAAAAGCTGGATTAAAGAGGAACAAGAGAGGATACCAAAGTGAATGTCACCACCATTGTCAAGACAAACAAATCCTCAACAGCTGAAAGTTGTCTGTGGCTTTGGAGAAGTATCAGCTAACTTGGTCGCTCTTTCAACAGCTTCGTAATGACAAATAACCTTCCACTGAGAGACACTGCTAATATGCTACCTGTCATCAGGCTTAAAAACTCCCAGCTTTTTCTCCAAATAAGGCCACTTCACATCAGAAGCACAGCTGACCACAATGACCTAACCACTGCTTGTTCCTCATTAACGTGTCAAGGCACCTTGGGGTCCTGGATGGATTTCAAGGTTTGTGATGTGAGTGAATTTAGATTGACGATACCTGAAACTGGGGGCTGATACTTCATGGTTGGAGGCTGCTGAAATGTAACTGAGAGAGGTCTAATTGAGTTTTATGTTACTGTAGCTCCCTTCTTTTCACAGGGGCTTGATACACGGGGGCTGCATGCTGGCACGATCCTGTTACTTCCCATTTCTGGTAAAGCAATCGAGGTCATTGCAGGAAAAGAGAGCAAGTAAGCACAACACAGACACGTTCCAGACTGAGTGAGTCATTTGTAAATAGACTTTTGATGGGCTCTCCTCTCAAGAATTGCAGAAGAAGTGGCACTTGCTTAATAGTGATTAAAATCAAGGTGACACTTGCCCTTAATCTCCTATTTTAAGCATTTAATAAAAGCTTTGTGATGCACAATCACACAATTAGCTTGTGGTATAAATGTTTTACTAAATGCACATATACAGGCAATAACTACTTCATAAGTGTTTTGAAGCCAGTGAGGCTTTTAGGTTTTAAACTGTTTAACGCTCACATCCAGCAGCTCTCTGCCAAGAGGCTTTCAGGCCAAACACAAATCATATACCGGCCTGCATTTCAATCCGGCTTATATCCCTCCGTTTCCCTGTACAGTCCCCAGACTATTTGTAGACTACTAAGGATAACTGATGCATTACCAGCATAATGTGCAACATGTGGACTCATTTCAACCCACAGTCGTGTCCAAATCATGAACAGTTCAAGATTGTTGCAGCAGAATTACTTCAAAATCAAGTTTATGCAAGCATGATTTCATATCATATCCAGTAGGAGGTTACAGACCGTGTAGGCTTCTGCAAAGCAACCAGCACAGAAGTCCATAAGCAACAACTGGAAGCAAAGATGCATAGCTGTTGATATCATAAGATTCCCGTCATTCTCTCTCTCTCCTTCTGGCTCTGTCCACGACTCATCTTTGTTGTGCGTGTTGGTACCTACGTGCGCTGTGCTCCCATATCTTGCTTGTGTTTATTTCTCAGGGGAACAGGCTCTAAAAATACCCTCATGCCCTTGTGATGATGATGGGTGTGTCCAGCAGGATGCTGAGTCTCTATAACCTCGCAGCCGGAGGTCGCCAGATGAAGTTAGATCGCTGTCGAGATCTTTTACTGAAAAGTAAAGCAGCAGCAGGTGGATCAAAGGTCACATGTGGTGAGTCTGAACTTGAAGTTTTTACTATATCTGCTAAAATAAGGAGGGAAGTGCTTGTAAACTGAATTTTTAACCAAATAATGACAATATAGATTTTGGAAATATGCAATCTTTACATATTCTTTACGTGAGTTTGTGCATGTTTTTATTGTGCTACCTTTATGGAAAAATGCATGCAAACAAGGAAATATAACAGAACAACACTGTGGAGAGAAAAAGCTGAAATCACAGTAGGAAGTTACAAAATATCAAAATAAATGAATAGAACATCTTATATAGTATATAATCCTATATGCCTCCTTTCTATTCCTGTATTCTTGCTTTAATAATGATTTAGCAAAAGAATCTATAAATGAATTTTAATTTTTAATGCACTTAACACAGTTTTTCTTTTTTTCTTTCTTCCTTTTTTTCTCCACCCATTTTAATTGCAAATATCTGCCTGTCCAACATTATAGAGCATTTAGTATGGATACTCTGTATAAATGCCTTTTGGAGGAAACTTTAATGATGGATGAAGAGGAGGAGGAGGAGGAGGAGGAGGTTGACAGGAGTGAAGAAGACGAAGATGAAGAGGAGGAAAAGGGTAAGACGAACTATTGCAGTTCCACGTTTGACTCTGATTGTACACATCTGACATGTATATGTTTCAAATGATACAGAAACAGAGGATTCAGCTGCCGTGAAGCAACAAACTCCAGCCTGGGCTCCATGTTTCTACTACAGAGTGGGTAAAGAGGTGTACAACTATGTCGGCCAGGAGATCATGATCGAAGAGGGTCTTGACTCGTTTGCAGGCATGATTTGGCCAGCGGTGAGTAGCACTGTTTCTGAGATTTGAAACTTTCTATCTATTAATTTTTGCAAAATATTCAGGAAAGGACCTGTGCACCAGGAAAGTGTCAGTACTCTTTTACTTTGAAGGACTTCTCTGTTTACTAATGCAAACAAGACCTCTGAAAACTCAAAGCTATATAATGACACTTTCTTTATCATATCAGACAGCTTGCTACATACATTGACCAGCATTTTTACAATATTTTGACAAATATAAGCTTTCAACCACATTACATGGTCTTTGTCATCCCGTTAGATGGAGTTGACATATGAGCTCAGTAGCTGTTATAACATTTTAAGCAAGCCACGATTTGTATTTCTTTTGTTTAATTTTTGAGCCAACACTGCTGAGGAATCTGAAAAGTGAAGTCAGGGATGAAATCATGTCATGACAACTCAGCAAACTCCAATCAGCAGATGGAGGTTATGAGTCGAAAGCTCAGGAAAAAGACAGTGGTTCCTGATTGCAATGAACTTCCATTTTAACTCCACATGCAGTACTGGAAAGGTTTTAGGCTCTGAGCGTAAAGTGAGGAAGCTTTCAAAAATAATCCCATGAGTATTTTTAGTTTATCAGTTAACTTCATGCATTCAGTATTTTAGGTAATGCTGAGATCATCAGTAAAGGGCAACTGGACTTTTCTTTTTGGCTCTCCAAGAGGTTTCTCCAGTTCTAACTGACTCATGGGGAGTCCCAGCTATGTCTTGTATCCCCCAAACCCCAGGGGTACCAAGACTCACATGCCTCGAGGTGTGAATTGTTCTGAAACTACCAGATGAGGGATGAGTCATGATGTTAGTGGTGGGGAAACTTTCTCAGGAGAGATCTCAAGACTGCATTATATGTACCCGATAATTGGTGTCATAGATCCCATCTCTAATGAGATGTTGCTGTTCCGATTTAATATAGATGGCTTCCTTCACTCCTCTCAAACTGTCTGTCCATAATGTGAACATTGCTGTCCTCAAAAGAGTGTCCGTTATCCTTTGGATTCAGGTGGACTGCTGAGTTTTGTTCTGATGAGCTGCTTTCCTGTCCTGAGCAGTTCTTTAGTCTCCCCTACATACAAGTTTGTGCACTCCTTACTGCATTGAAGTATACAGCGTTGCTCAGCTTGTGTTTGCCTGTTTTGTCCTAAGGGTGAACCAGATTTGTCTTAGAGTGTTGTTGGGTTTGATGTGCAGTTCATTGTGTCTGGGGAAAATCCTTCAAAATTTCTCAGACAGTCCAGCTACATAGGGAACGACAATGTTATTCCGCTTGTTGCTCTTTTCTTCCCTGGTCAATGTTGCCTTGTTTTTCTGGAACAGACCAAGTTAGAATAGCCATCAAAGAAAAAGCCAAAACCTCAGAAAAAAAGCAGTAGTCACCAGCAAGAATTCTCAACCAGTGCTGTAAGGTTCTGATAACACCCTGCTTATGCTCCAGCGGGTGGTAGGCATCAGGTTGAACTGAAAAAGCCTCTTGGATGAGATACGGAGCATCATGAAACATCAAGGACCAAAAATAGAGGTCCATTTGCCTTTCACTACAGCTCTTAGGATTACCATGACCTGTATGACTGAGAATCTACACAGATAGTATTTCAGATACTTGGCAGATAGATTTTTCCAAGCATCTTAGAAAACTTGCCACAGTTCTTCTGTAGATTTATTGTCTTTGAGTGTCTCCATATGTAATCTCAAACTGATTCCATAATGATGAGATCAGGGCTGTGTGGGGGCCATATGATGTGTTGCAGGACTGCTTGTTCTCCATATTGCTAAATATAGTTCTTCATGACTTTGAATGTATGTTTGGGGTTGTTGCAGATTGAATTTGGGACCCATCAAACATCTGACTGATAGTAATGTGTGACTAATAAGAATCTGAACTGCTGTATATATATATATATATATATGACATTAAATTAGTATAACATATAATGACAGGCAAACCATTTGGAATAGTTAATGCAATGAAATCTGCTTGTGCCTCACTCTGTGTGAGAGGAGAGTCAATTATATGAATAACTGTACTCTAATTTCATCATGAGAAGTGTCACTATGAAATATAATGGCAACAAAAACAATTGGTATTGATAAATAAAACTAGACTTTAGAAAAAAATACAAAAAAGTGGCTGTAATCAATTAAAAATTATATGTAATAATGGCCTGTGTTTAAAATGCATTGCAGTATTTCACATTTTTATAGTAGTAGTATATATTTGTCTGCAATTAGTTTAACTGCTATTTTAGGAGGTCTTCTTTATAGATTTTAAAATTTTGAGTCCTCGCAGATTTTTACTTTAGACATGATGATGAATGGCTGACATGGCTATTTATCTTCATTGAGCTCCTCACATCTGAAGTACAAGCAACTGAGACATTACAAACCTTAATCTTCACCATAAAGATAACAGTGACTAAATGTCACAGTGCTGGGTGTATACACTCACTGTAACAATACTCTTGGTTGTCCTCAGGCTTCGGCCCTCTGTCACTACCTCGACACTCACCGTAAACAGCCAAGTCTTGTGGACAAAACAGTCCTGGAGATCGGAGCAGGAACTGGGCTGGTGTCTGTTGTAGCATCACTCCTCGGTATGTACGAGGAGACAAACCTGTGTTTAAATACAAACCTGCAAGGTTATAACAGTTTTTCCCACTGTCCTCAGGTGCCTGGGTCACAGCCACAGACCTCCCAGAGTATCTAAACAACCTGAGAGTCAACCTGTGCAGAAACACCAGGAACCTCTGCAGACACACTCCCCAGGTGGCAGCTCTGTCCTGGGGCTACAACCTGGAGAGCACCCACCCTTCATCTGTCTACAGGTACGACTACGTGCTGGCTGCTGATGTGGTCTACCATCATGACTTCCTGGACGAGCTCCTGGCCACCATGAAGCATTTCTGCAAACCAGGAACCACTATTATCTGGGCCAACAAGATTAGGTTTATGACTGATCTGACTTTCACTGAGAACTTTAAAAAGGCCTTTCACACGAGTCTACTGGCTGAAGATGGAGAGATGAAGATCTTCATGGCAACATGCAGAGAAGAAGAGAGAGAAGATGATGCAGGCTTAGGAATCCAGGATCTCCTGAGAAAGGAGGAGGAAGAAAAGAGTGGTGATTCTGAGGATGAAAGGAGTGAAGAAAGGCGTGTGGAGCAACAACACAACAAGGCTGAGCTCGACTGTGAACAAAAATGTGAAGGAAAAGAAAATAATAGCGGCATAACACGGGAGTCTGACATGTTAGAGGCTGAAAAAAGGGATAAAAAGGAAGAAATGGAGAAGATGGTGGCCCTCAGAAATGATGACTATGAAGAGGATGAGGATGAACCAGAGGACACAGATTCAGGACAAGAAGACATAGCAGGTGATCCTCCATTTAACAGCAAAGATGCACATTTGTGAATCAACACATGTATTTGCGTCTGCCTATTGCAAGCATAAAAGTCCAATTTGCTTCTACTTAAAGGGTTAATTCACCCAATATGCCCCCAAAAAGACATTTTCTTTACTTTGCTTCAAATTAAACAGACATGAAGAGAGTTTTTGAGATGTCATAGGAACTACTTCTTTAATTCAAAGTAGTTGTAATGAAAAATATTCATAGAAACAAGGAAACTAATTATAACAAGTTATTGATGTTGAATTTTTATTTATTTTTCAAGACTCTTTGGATGTCAGTGTGTTGATCCTCTACACAGACTGTATACAATCTGTGATCCCAACAACTATTGGCATGACATTTTGTACAAACGTTCATGGTTCCCAGATGATGAACCCTCCACAGGTGAACTGTATCAACAAGTGCTGGATGAAATCTCAGAAAATCTGGCACAAAAATAATTTCCACTCACTTTTGGAAATACTTCAAAGATGCATCAAGATCAAAATTGTAAATTCATCCAACACTTTGTTCACGTCATTTCTACAAAATTGATAAGATTTACATTGGTCTCAACTAAAAATTGAGTGTATTGCTAGATGGCAAATATTAGCATGCAAATGCTAAACTAAGACAGTGAACATTATAACTGCTTAACGTTACATTATGTCACAATATGTCTACATTTTCAGTGATGCCATGCAGCATGTTGATATTAGAAGTTAGTTCAAAGCAGCACTATAACTAAGCCTCACAGAAGCAGAAGCATGAAGGCAGATTCATAGTTGCGTTTTTAGTATTTAGACAACACTGGCAAAATGAATTTCCATTGTGTAAATGTTGTGCTTAAAAATCTAAAGGCAGCTGCCCGAAAACCTTGCCAACCTCCCATTACTATTTGCATAACAAGATAATAAAATGAAATGAAATGAAATGAAAAATACTTTATTTATCCCAGAAGGGAAATTCAATTAACCACTAAGCGACAGCAAAATACATTTAGGGGAACTAACTGGCACAGCAATTGTTTTCTTGCAGTCTTTAAATCGGTCAGTTTCAGCTGTCCGTGCTGTCTTGTGGTTGGTCTCTTAAGTGAAATAACAGCTTCATGACTTTAAATGGCACTGGCAAAACTAGTGGGATGACTAAATCTGAGATGCGACATATGAGACACGCATGTCAAGGCCAAAAGGTGGTGAAGCCAAAATTGTTTCAAACTTTCACTGAAACCAGATGGCTGATGCATTGCGCCCATTGGTGTAGAGCTTCTGAACTGAATTAAACTGAAGGACAAGAGACAGTCATATTTTTTTCATTGCAGTGAGAATATTTGGTCCACATATGAGAATATTTGGTCCAACGATGCCACATTTTTACCTGTACTGATGTTTAACTACAGATGGCAAAAATACTCAACAACAAACAAAGTAACAAAGTACAGGTTCAGAAATTTTCTTAAGTACAAAGTAAAAAGTAAAAATGAATATTTAGCTTCAATAATATGCAATGCCTCTTTTGATAACTTTGCAAAATGAAAAAAAGTTTTAAGCAGACAAAATAGGATTATTTTCATCCTTTAAGAACCTGCACAGTGCTGGTACAGAGAAAAACATCACTGGACAGTTTTCCCTTTCAGCAACATTATTAACATTAAACATCATAATCAACATGGAAACACTTATCTCTTCAAGACAACCAAAATCTTTTATTGAGCCTCAGTAGAAACTGGTTCTCAAAGTTCTTAGAAGGAAGACATGCCCTTTTGGGTCTGAAAATCAGTCCCGCAGTGCTAAAAAGCCTCTCGCAGGCAGCTGAGGCAGGCAGGGCTGCGCTGAGCTTCAGTGACAAATTGCACACTGCTGGAAAAGATAAAGATGTTTGTTGTTACATCTTTTACGTCATGTCGTCATCCGCAGAGGTTGAAACAAGTAACGAGCCAGTTTTGAGAGTGTAAGGAGTAGAAAGTACAGATATTTGTGTTCAAATGTAGGGAGTAAAAGTAAAAAGTCGTCAGAAAAATTAACACTCAAGTAATGTACAGATACCTGCAAAATCTACTTAAGTACAGTAATGAAGTATTTGTACTTTGTTACTTCTCACCTCTGTGTTTAACTACTAATTTATTTACCTTTAAAGTTAAGCATGTTTGATCCTACAATGGGAAATGTAACTGTATGACATCTCATATTTTGTTTTCTTTACTGTGGTTGACTGAGTTGCAGCTCATTTCTGTTTCTTTCCACAGGACAGGAGTCCATGAAACACACAACTGTACCGCTGGACTGGACTCCCACCCACATCAGCAGCTTTGGTAGAGACATCTATCATTACGTAGGGCAGGAGATTGCAATTTCTGAATCCATAGACTCCTACGGAGCAGTGATGTGGCCAGCTGTGAGTGTTTCTGAGAGCAAATACTTTTTAAAAATGATCAAATGTTGCAAAACCTCACCTGACTATCTTTTCTTTTTGTCTGGCCTGCAGGCGTTGGCTTTATGCTCCTTCCTGGATAACAACAGACACTTAGTGGACCTGCAGGGGAGGACGGTGCTGGAGCTTGGAGCAGGAACAGGACTGGTGACCATCGTGGCCAGTCTGCTGGGTGAGCAGTTATCATGGCACGGACCACAAAGTAGGGCACAAAGGGCCTTTACTGCCAACACATATACTAAATATAGTGAAAAAAGGAAGTGCTAATATGCGGCACGTGAGTGGATGTTAAAAATGTCAGAATCAGAATCAGAAACAGGTTTATTGCCAGGTATAGTTTACACAATATGAGGAATTTGTTCTGGTTGGTTAGTGCAACAATAACATAGAAAAAAGAAACCAAAAAATAGAGGATGCAAATATAAATATAAAATATAAAAAATAACAGTCAAACATGCCATATATCCAATTTGAAATATCAGTTATTTTGTTTATTTTCCAATGCATATTATCAATACATTTTAGATTTAGTTGTTTCTCTTCGGATAGCGAATGATTCTCACAATTTCTGATCATATAGAAAATGACAGAAACCTTTTCTGTCTAATCGATGTGTTACAACCCTACTCGGTTAATAAAGGAAGTTTAGCACTTGACGAAACTAAGCTGAGTGAGGCAAACTACAATGTTGTCTACGATGTTTGAGTCCTACATGGTGAAAATCCACTGTTATTGTGTTTTGCATCTTATAAACGCGTAGGTGTAAAAAAGGTGGGACAATAGGAAGTTCTCCCTCAACTATGCTAGCCTTGCAGTCGACTGTTTTGCTCTGTGCTGTCCATCACAGATGCAGAGAGAGTATTCTTCCTGAAATTGGCGTGGACAGCAGCAGCTCAGCTTTATTTAAAGCAAATGCAGCCTGTTCAGAACAAGGCTACAACCAGGAGTTACATAGTCATGGTAAACTGAGGAATCTTTGCAGTATTTTGAACTGAGTAATTGAAATACACATTCTGAGGACATGTGAGAATTTCAAGAAATTATTGTAACCCAAAAAGGACTTTCAGTATAAGAGTTCCAATGCGTCGCCTAAAAGAAATCCTCACTGCTAAAGCATACCTTACCTGAAACCCAAAGGACTGTCAAACAGTGCCCCAATGCTGCTAATTAAAGGAATACTGTGTGTGTGCAAGGGTTGCAGGGTGGCGCAGTTGGTGACCACTGTTGCCTCGCAGCAAGAAGGTTGCCAGTTCGCGTCCCGGTGGGGGCACTGGAATCTTTCTGCGTGGAGTTTGCATGTTCTCCCCGTGCAGCGTGGGTTCTCTCCGGGTTCTCCGGCTTCCTCCCACAGTCCAAAAACATGCTGAGGTTAATTGGTGATTCTAAATTGTCCGTAAGTGTGAATGTGAGTGTCCTTGGTTGTTTGTCTCTAAGTGTGGCCCTGCGATAGACTGGCGACCTGTCCAGGGTGTCCCCTGCCTTCACCCTAAGTCAGCTGGGATAGGCCTCAGCTCCCCACGACCCTAGTGAGGATTAAGCAGTGTATAGATAATGGATGGATGGATGTGTGTGTGCAGATCAGGTTAAGTGTCTGTGTCTAAACCAGTCCCCGTACAGCTGCCCTGTAGGTCGAGCTGAGCAGGTTTTTGCATCCCTCTAGTCCCCTTATGCATCTACTGGATTTGGGAGCTGCTCCAGTCAGGATCCAAAAGATACAGTCCTGTTTAGGGGACCACGCATCCCAATCTGCATACATATCAAACACTACAAAAGAGAGTCATACATTAGGGTCTGGTCATTAGCTGCAGCAGTAACATTATGCCATTTTGTGGGAGTAAAAGTTGCAAAAGGGGCCCCACAGGCTAACTGTCCTACTGTAGTGTTGGTGGTGACCACCGTCGTATTTCTGCATCCAAAGGAGCTTCAGTCACAGCTACAGACTTACCAGACGTGCTGAGTAACCTCCGGGCCAACGTGATGAGGAACACCAAGGGCTGCAGATACACTCCCCAGGTGGCAACTCTGTCCTGGGGCTACGACTTGGAGAGCACCCACCCTTCATCTGTCTACAGGTACGACTACGTGCTGGCTGCTGATGTGGTCTACCATCATGACTTCCTGGATGAGCTCCTGGCCACCATGAAGCATTTCTGCAAACCAGGAACCACTATTATCTGGGCCAACAGAGTAAGGTTTGTGACTGATCTGACTTTCACTGATAACTTTAAAAAGGCCTTTCACACGAGTCTACTGGCTGAAGACGAAGAGATGAAGATCTTCATGGCAACGTGCAGAAAGTAATAATAACAGCAATAATACATTTTGTTTATAAAGCGATTTTCCAAACGCTTAAAGACGCTGCACAGTGAATAAAAACAACAAGAAATAAAAACAACATGCAAAAAAAAAAACAACGGCAGAAAGCAAAAAGCATTAAGTGCATTTAGAAACAATCACACATTAAAAGTATTTTTGTAGAGATGAGTTTTGGTGAGTGATTTGAAGGTGGACAGGTTCGGGCAGTTGCGAATGTAGGAGACAGAAAACATTTTTAACCCTATTCAGGACTTTCATGTTGCCATATATAGAAGGTCTTCCGGGGTCCATTGGACTCCAAGAAAGAATATGTGCAAAATATTAGTTGGTATTCATTAAAGACTTATTTACTATGTTAAATCAATGTTCTGATAAGTTGGTGTATTTTTGGTTCTAAATGCATGACAAATGTCCCTCTTTTTTACTTAAAAAAAATCTTCAAAAATAAAAAACAATACCCGTCACCTAAACCAAATGACCTGGGGTCCAAAAGACCCCAAAAGTCCTGAATAGGGTTAGAGCAATTAATATCTGACAGTAGAGAAGTTCTGCTTAATAGATATGCTACCTGCATTGAAGATGTTTTTTTTGAAAAATGTTTTGCAGAGAGGACACCGGGATCTTTCTGCGTGGTGTTTGCATGTTCTCCCCGTGCAGCGTGGGTTCTCTCTGGGCTCTCTGGCTTCCTCCCACACAGTCCAAAAACATGCTGAGGTTAATTGGTGATTCTAAATTGTCCGTAGGTGTGAATGTGAGTGTGCTTGGTTGTCTGTCTCTAAGTGTAGCCCTGTGATAGACTGGTGACCTGTCCAGGGTGTTTCCTGCCTTTGTCCTAAGTCAGCTGGGATAGGTTCCAGCGCCAAGGAGGGCAGCACAAAACCAGTTTTAGTTTAGCTGTTGTCTAGATTTAGGCTTTCTGTGTAGATGATTTTAATCGAAGGAAGGATCCTGCAGTTAAGTGTGATGTGCCATTTGGCTGCTCGTCATCCTTCACTGTTTGTTGTTTATTTGAGTCATATGAATGATGTCAGTACACAACTGAACAGCGAATCATTTGATTACCAGGAAATGAATTTTTATAGAAGGCTGTTTCTGTCAAGCACAGATGATAAACCTCTGGTGGCTCCAGGTTCTCAAATGTGAGGATTTTAAGTTTTTCTTTGCTATATATATATGACAGTAAATAAAATACAGCTGGTGGGATGAAATGAGCCATCTGAACAAGAAACATTGGACTGTGGGAAAATATAAAAAAAAATCTAATGTAACCGTATCTCACTGAGTCTGTGTCCGTTATGAAATGTCTGTCAATTTTTGGCATGTGAATTTTTTTTTTTTTTTTTAACATTTTTATATCTACACACAGGTATAAATAATAACTTTAAAGAAAACCCTTTGTCTCAGCATGTTCTTGACCAGTCACTATCTTGCAACACACAATGTGCAATTTATTTTACAAGACACAACAAAGCACAGAAATTGCAGTCAGATGGGTTGACTCCTAAAAATCTTATCCGCCGTACGTACAAGTGACGACCCGTGAACACTTTAATTCTTCCAAATCATTTTTATTCAGTGTCCTGTTTCTGGTTTGTGACTTAATTCCATGTGACCACAAAATAGTGTGACAGCAGTTTGGGTCTTTCCCACGTCACTGTGGAAGAATGGGTATAAAATAATACTAAGAGCATACAACCTTATTCTCGCAACATTCTTTAAAATATTGGCATTTACTAGATTTTATGACTATAAATATAAACACTCAACATCCATAAGAAGCAATTTCTGAAGTCTTTCCTGACACCAGCAGAGCGAGAGCGACAGATATGAGAAGTCTGTTTGGTGCCAGAAGTGGACGGCAAAAGTCCCGTGGTGAAAGTTAAGGCCATTTTCGGAGAGACTGTCATTGGCAACGTGTACTGGAGATAGATCTGTCTGAACAAAAACCCAAACACAGCAAGGAGGAAGAAAAAGAAAAAAACAAAAGAAGTGCACAAATTCTGTCGAAACTCGATTAATCCCAGCAAACCCCTGCGCACCTGGAGAGGCTTGTGCTGGGGCTGCAACCGAAAGTGATACGAGAAACACAGGGAGCTCTTACCCCCGAGTAAACACGAGTTGTGACACCCCGTTTCACTCCAAGAAAAGACTCTTTACTCCCATGAGGACGGGAGGCTTGCAAAGCAGCTGCTTTTACATTCTTGAGCATGGACCTTCCACTGGTGAGAGGGCTTAAAACAACACCAGTGTAAGATGAAACTGATAACTAGAGCCACATTGATATCTCATCCTTGGAGAAGAACCTATTTTCTTCTTCTATTCAAATTTGTTATGCCCTCACGCTTCTGCTGACACTTAAACCAGCTTAACACTAAAAATCATTCTTTGGTTAAACTGATAACGATACAGATGAGACAGAAAATCACACTTTTTGCTTTATCGATTTAAAAGTGAGAAAAATCATGAATATAAAAAAGATAAAAACTGATTATGTCGTCCCCATTTGTTAAAGAGTCAGGTGAAGTACTTTATAGGACCAAACAGGTGCTTTTGAAAGTTTTAACTCCTCAATTGCAAACCATGCATTATCTTTACATTTTACCTTTGATTCTGTACAGCGATTGTCTTTCATGAATTTCCAAAAACTAGAAATACAGGGAAAACACCACAGATTATACACATCAAAGCCTTTTCACAGGTTTTGGGAAATAGCCACATATGAGAAAACATATGGAACAAAGTTATATACAGCCTTTTGCTATTCTAAAACTGTTACCATGATTGACAGGTTTAAGAATGAAAGAAATCTGGAAGTAACCAGACCTTTGAAACCGGCTCTCTCAGGATCAAGCTGCAACTACAACAACAAACCTGATTCTTGAATCAAACACTTGGCTGTTGATTTTCAATGTGATAATAGGTGCCATGTTGACAAGACTTGGTATTGGCCAGAAATTTAAACTGAGATCTTGCAAACACATAAAAGAAACAATGATTATGGCTTCCTGCACATATGGATCAGTCATTAAAAAAAAAAAAAAAATCCCATAACACGTTAAACAATAGCTGTGATGTAAAGTGTATGTGATTTGTGTTAAATGAGTGAAAACAGGCAAAAACACTTGCGCGGTCCTCTAAAGCAAATAAGGTATCTGAAGAACCCACCCCTCCCCCATCTAAATGTTTCATTTCTGTTGGGAAAAATGTTCACGTACAGAAAATATGCTCACGAGTACATGTAAAGTCATTCACAAACACACACCCATGAAAATAACAGTGGATTATTGTCAGTATCTCGCCTCAGATTAAAAATCTTTCAAATTGAAACAAACTAAAATCTGCTTCCACATAAAAGTATTTTTCCTTACATCCTAGAAGACATGCATATATGCAAAATACATCAATTAGAATAATATTTGTATTATATACCTATTGCATCTTAATATTCTGTATGTTACGTGTGTATGTACATTTTTTTCTTTTTATGACACTGTGTACAAGTGCAACATTCTGAATGCTGCACAGAAACATCTCTAATACTGTGTGAACACTGGGCTGTGAAATCTGACCTGAACATCTCACTGCTGCCCACAACTGCATCATTATGTTAGTGAGGTCTGTTAGGTGGTCGTCAAGCGTGCCGCTCAGGTAACTGCAGCGTGAAGCAGGTGGCCAACACCTCTGGAAGTAAGAGGGAGCCAACAAAGTGCGGCTTCCTGTTACCCAACAAGTCACTGACGGCCTGCATACAGTGCACGGACACATCATGCTGCCGGTTTTGAGCTTTGAAACCACATTCGACACCGAAGATCGATAGGTGAAATGACTGCAAGTCAACAGTCAACCAGACTGTTGCCGGACACAACTGACTGCGCAGCTTCCTGCGATCTAAACCCTTGCGCTGTTTTTCATCCCATCGGAAAATGTAAGGTACATGTAGAAAGGCACCTCAACACTGTTTTGTGACGTGAGACAGACAAGACTAAACTTTATCAACCCCGCCTGGCTGGGAATTTTTTTTTTTTTTAAAAGAAAGAAAAAGGAGATCACGTTCTGTCCCTTTTAATTCAGGGATCAGGCAGACTCGGCATGGCCTCCTATGTCAGAACATCTTGCAGCAGCCAGTCCTCCTGTCTTCTCACTGCAGTATCATAATGACTAGCTTTGAGTTTTCTGCCGTTTTCATAAGTGGGGTCACAGTTACTTTTTAAAGACTTGGGATGCATCACTGGAGTCCACACTGGCCCTTTTTTACAGTATTTACAGTTATTTATATGATATGGATTCTGGACAGTTGAGCATGGGTGGATGTAAAAGCCTACAAATTAGTAGATGACAACAAAATAAAGGACAACACCGAACAAAGACACCACCGCTACAGTGTCAACTAGTCTCGGTGAGTTTAGAGCGTTAAACATTTTAACTGACTATTGTTTTTCTGTTGGCAACATTCAAATGAACAGCTGAGACAGAGAGCTGTGACACTCAGCAAGACATTTACAGGTAACCTCTGAACAAACCTCCTCCACTTCACAAGGTGTCAAGTGCAATAAACCATTTTAACTCGGTGCTATCCTTTATTTTGGTGTTCACCCACGTTTGTATTTGAAAAACAAAACAAAACAACAAAAAGTCTCAGGAGGCAGCTGGTTGGTCAGATGCATAGACCATGTGACCCTGAGGGACATGATATCAAAGTTACCACGTAATGGACCGTGTGTCGCCATGCTGCCTATGCATGCACGTGTGTGTGTGTTTGTTTGTTTGCGTCTAGAACGGTGTGTAGTCTGTGGGGTACATGACAGGTAGCCAGTTCTCACTGAAGGTAGCGCAGTGTGTCCATCGGAGGTGACGCATGAGCTAAAAAAAACAAAACAAAACAAGAAATAAGAGATGATTTCAATGGAAAAAGCGACATAGCTTTTGCAAAGTAAGGAGTCAAAAATATCTAAAGAAATCTAACATTATGTCAAACAG
This sequence comes from Stegastes partitus, assembly GCF_000690725.1. Taxonomy (NCBI): domain Eukaryota; kingdom Metazoa; phylum Chordata; class Actinopteri; family Pomacentridae; genus Stegastes; species Stegastes partitus. The sequence goes on along the minus strand of NW_007577750.1, from coordinate 144,449 downwards.
ATATGAACCATTGTTGTTCTCATACCTGGATGCAGTTCTTCATGTTCTCTTTGCTGGGCTTCTCCTCCACCATCTTTGACGCATATTTTAAGGCTCGGCCATACATCTTGTTCACCAGAGCATGCTTATATGAAAACATCAACACCTGAACAAAGGAAAAGACACAGAACAAACATATATAAGGTTTACTGAACTAACAGAGAGCTTTATTACAACATACAAACCATCTACCAAATCCAAGAAATAGACCATCAAAAATTATGGTCCATTTAACTGATTATAATTTTTTTTTTAAACTGATGAAAAATCATTAAACCATCCAGCAGATGTAAATCTACTGCAACCAATGTGTATGAATCAGTGGGTGACAACAGCCCTCAACAAATGAACCATTTACTCCTGCTTCATTAAAGTTTACTTAAACCTACATTTCTCAGCAGTATTTATTATTATAAACAATAATAATAATAATAATAATAATAATAATAATAATAAAAACTTTAAAAAGTGATATATTTAACATTTTTTATCCAGAATTGTCTTCAGCAGGAACAAATGAGCCTGAGGCTGACAGTCACAGATAAGGATGGAAATTTAGAAAAGTAATGGGATCAAACACAGTTTCTGTGGTATTTGTTGACAGTAACATATATAAAGAATACTGTCAGACTGGAACATCCATATATATATATATCAGCATGCTTACAGCTTACTATCAACTTAGTTTTCTTCATTTTCTGACAACGTTTTCCTTACCTTGGAGTCAGTTAGCTCCGCCCACTTCTGCACCTCCCAAAACACATCCGTGAGTGCTTTGGCTACATTCTGCAGGGTGTCGTCAGAGCTGCTGGCCACCTGCTCCACAACCTCCTCTGCTGCTGTTTGTCCCGTGGCAACAGCACTGGCGCCGTCCTGTGATGCAGGAGGCAGCAGGAGCTGGTCAGCCAGAGCACAGCCCTTCCTGCACAGAGCATCCAGCAGAGATGACTTCTGCTTCTCCATGTCACTGAAACACAAATTTAAGACAAGTTAAAATTAGGGGCTTGAATTCATACAGAAAATAGAATCTGTTTCAAATGTGACTAAGACTTTTCCTGAACAGTTACCACTGCGGTCACAAGTAGCAATTACTCAATGTTGCTTAATGCTAAATTGTAGTAACAAATGTAGACAGGAGTCACATAGTCTTCAAAATAACTCACAAATGTCAGTTATGCAGCAGTTATCTAGCGTTTGCTAACATCATGCCACATAAATTTTGGTGCGGACTGACACTGAGTACAGGTGTGTTCGCTGCTCATAAATTCAACTTTTCCTTTGTAAGAGACAGAGTCCATTATTTCTTCTTTCACAAAACGCCACTCCAATCACTGTTGCTATTATATTGGCTGTCAAATATTCTTTTTTTTTTTTAATCACGAGGGGAGATGTGTCAGGATCGCATAAAAACTACTGAGGGAAACCCTACCACTGTATTTAGGAGTTCATGCTTCATTATGATACAGAATCCTTTATAAACAAACATTGTTCAGCTATTAATGTTGTCTTTCAGTGCGACATACGTCTTGATAGAAGCAGCTTCCGGCCGTGGGTCTGTCTTCATGGTGAAGTAAACAGCCAAGGCTGTTTGGTCGATGTGTGAGATGACGATGTCTGCCGCCGACCCCACCTCTCTGAGACGTTTTACACGCTCCTTGACAAAAACAGGATCAGGAGAAAGGACTGTGAGCAAAGATGGTTGCATAATTCAGACTCCAACTTCTGCCCAGAATAAAACACTTGTAATTCTCCCAGTATTTCATGCTGACAGAGCTTCCTCCATTTCCCTTTTGTCCCGCTGGTGTGTACCATTACCTTTTCTGAGTCCAGCTGGTGTAGTCTTTGCACATGTAGTGGAAGGTAATCAGAGTAATTTTCCATCAGTTCATCATAGATGGAGCTGGAGTCCAACCTGAACAGCACAGATAACAGATGGTTGACAGAGAAATTAAGAAAAATAAGGCAAAGCAAAAAATTTGTTGCAGAACAAGACGGATGAGAAACTGTGCTCACTTTGTCATCCACTGAATCTTCAAATCTCTCATGGCTTCGGCAAATTCCTCTTTGACGTCTTTCTCTTTGTCTCCTTCTTTGTCTTTCTCCTTCCCTCCATTCTTTGTTTTGTTGGGAGCAGGAATTAAGTGATAGATGACTGGAACAATATCCTAAAGAAACACACACAATAAATAGTCAAAGTCAAAATCCAGTAACTGACATAATTAACTAAAGCTATGGGCGCTTTCACTACTCTGTATCAGCATCCCAAATGCTCACCCTCTTCCTAACAATGTCATGTCCTAAGACACCAAAGTTGTTTATTATCCATTTATAAAAGCTTAAAGTAGTGCTCATTATCAAGTTATGTTGTATTTATAGATAAATTTGTAATTTTACTGACCACCAGAAAACTTTAACTCCTCCATCAAAGTGAATAACGATTACGATAAGACTGTTGCATATTTCAGTACAGAAATATCGACATGCTTTGACATGATTAATGCAGATATTACAAATCCCATCTTAAGGTAAAGAATAAGCCATTTCCTGATGGTAGGAGAGCAGTGGACGCTCTGTTGTACAGTGTTTCTAGCTCATCCAGTACCTTTTTAAACTTTCCTTGTCGTTTTGCAGAGGCCTGCCCCTGGTGGTCAGAATAACACACAGTAAGGAAGAGACAACACAAACACACCAAAAAGGATTCTCTCTTTGTTCATTTTATTGTTCATCCTCACTCAGAAACTCGGAGAGTCTACCTACCTACCTGTCACCTATTAAACACACGGTACAGTGATAAACAGTGGAGTAATCCTTGTTGCTGACAAGCTCAGATTTCACATCAAACAAATTTAATCTACTTTTTTTCCAAGGACACTTTGTGTGAGAAAAAAAAAGAAAATAATCACTTGATTCAGAGTGAAAATTTGCCTTAAGGTTAATAAAACTGTTGTGTGTATAGAGCTCAAACAATGCACACTTCTTCACGAAGTGAAAAATGTCAATTTGTCAATAGCTGCTGAAGAATAAATGAAAGGTCTTTGCATTGGACCCACAGAGCAAAGCCACAAACACACAAGAAAAATATGAAGAAGTGAATACAGAAGCAGCTCTTTAGTGATGTGGCCCTTACAGGCCAGGAAGACATCAAGTTTAGGTTCTGGAAATAAAACATTTGCCATTGTAGTGCATATAAAAGTAAATGTTTGATTTTGGTTGTTGACTTTTACAGACATTTTACTCATTTGTGTTTTTTTGGCAAACACGTCCCTTTGGCCCTAAAGTAAACAGCAAATACTGTTCAAGCTTCTTGTAACAAGTCTCATGAGACAAAAAAATAGACAGAATATAAACTAAAAGATTGCTTTATCTTTTTCAATTCATATTTTTTCCAAATTTTGATCCTGAAGTCCAATAATAAAAACGTGGTCTAGAAGTTTCAACTTCACCATGTTAACAACCAAAGATATGCTCTAATATTGCTCTATTACTCATCTAATCACACAACAGCAAAATCAGATCCAGTGTGTGTTTGATCTGTCATTCGCAACGTCAGCTGTTTTTTTTCTGGACTGAAACAGAAGCATGGACAACGGCAAATGAGAAAAAAAGAATATGAAGGGTCATGCATTAAGTAAGAGGACAGCAGTCAGTTTAACAAGCAACAGACCCGACTGACCAGCTTCGGTCTGAAGCTGATGAGTGATACATTTCAGAGAATTTTAAAAAGTAAAAAACTGAGAGTAGCCAACTACCGGTCTTGTCCAATTGTCAGGACCATGAGTACTTCTGGCATTACAAAGTTAAAGACTCAATGTCAGATTTTTCATGATTGACAAGGCCAAAGTAATCGTGATGCGTTCTGCATTAACATGACAATGTGTAAAATTCACCGATTTGGCAAATGTGAAAACCAGCACAACTTTAGGTCCTGATGAGTAGAACTGACCACTGCTCTGCAGTATAGGGATTAAGAAAAAAAAAAAAAAGAGGCACTCACAGCTTTCTTGCCATACTCGCTCTTGGGTACAACGAGAGAACCTGATAGGTAGCATCCTGGACTCGTTCCCTTGGGGATCCTGAAAAGGGAGAAGCAATGGGAGAGAGACAGCAACAGAGAGCATAAAGACAACTATCACACATTTGACATCATTTATATAGCAAAACATATATTCGAAGATTGTTTTTTGATAAATAAAGATTATCTTTTTCAGTGGTTTAGCTATAGTGGATTATTGGGGTATAAGTGTCTCAGGAGAATACATTGAGAAACGAGTAAACATCGCTCATTCCCAGCGTAACTCCAAAATACCTCTGCCTTGCAATTGATCAATGATCCAATTTTTTTCTATTTGCCTCAGATGCAATCTTTATCTCAAAACAAATTCAATCTGTCTCCTGTCTGGCAGTAAACTAAAAATACTTTTTTGCTTCTCCTTTTGTGCAATTAGGGGGAAACCTCATACCAGTTGAGTAAGGCAATTTTTTTTGTAAATTAAAGACTATGCAATACAAAAGAAAATCATTTTGATAGATATACTCACTTGTCATCTGGCAGGGCCGTGACGTAGAAAGGCTGGGTAGCCCCCGGGCACAAGGTGACAGAGTTTGCCTTCTTCTTGGACATGAGGGCAGCGCGATGTGTCTCGTACACATCCAGACTGAGGGTGGTGGATAAACGGTGAGAAACCACGAACGGCAGGTCTTTAAGGCGCTCCAGCTCAGTGGACTGCTCGTGGCGAACCTGCAGACGTACAGTGTAGTCTCCCTTTTCCAGCTTCAGAGAATACTGGAGAGGTAAAATTGAGGGGGGGGGGGGATTGTTAGCTCACTGTGTGTACACCAGAAATGTCTCATCCTTCTTTTTATTCACACTCCACTCGCTGACAGTATTCACCAGCTACTAATATGAAAACATATGCAATCGAAGGGTCAACTCTTTCATGTGGCTAAGCGTACCTGGTGTGGGTAAGCATCCCCTGAGCCCAGCAGTCTCTTGTTCTGATCAAACAGCATCCAGAGCTGACTGTCAAACTCAGACTCATACAGCAGCTCACACAGCATTGGACAGCTGGGTGTAACCTCTCCAGTTTTAGGCTGAGGACAGAACCAAAGAAGATTTCACATGCACACAAAAATGTTAAAAAAAAACAAACAAAAAAACAAATCTGAAGAGAAGCTTTCTTCTCACGAGTTGTGCAGGTGGCTTTGCAGTACCTGGTGAAAGCTGTAGGTGAGGACAATCTCGTAAAGTTGTCTGTTGTTAGGCAGAACATCTCTCACTCCCAAGGCTTTTATCTTTGAGCTTAAGGGCCTACAACAACAACATCAAGGATTAAACAAGGAACTAAAATCTTCTATAATTGTAAGACCACATGTTCACATGCACTCACCTCAAGGGCTGAACCCATGACTTGAGGGTGATAGTCGGGGACACCTCCTCATATCTCAGCGGCGATGACACATCGAAACTCGTCACTCCCTCTGAAGCATGCTACGCAGAGACAAATGAGAGTGAAAAAAACAGAACACGGTACATACAGTCTGGATTGCAGTAGCTTCTTTTCTGCTATTGCTAATCTGTATGCCTGTGCTTTTCGTACTATGTGCAGCGGTGAAGGAGAGGTGTTGAGTCCATGGAATGAGATGCTGTAGTCCACCGTGACTTCACCCAGGCTCGCCCACCAGCGTGCAATGCAAAATTCTACTACTCTACCCGACTGGAGGAGACAAGAGACAAACAAAGAATAAGCGGTCATTCTAACATTTGTTTTACACATGCAGCTTTTATATGTATGCAGCTAATGACTTCCATTCCTGGCACTTATCAATGGCACCTAGTAGAGAACTAAAGATGAAACCGGGTTTGTTTAAGGTACGTTTTCAGAATGACATTCCTGCAAAATCCCAGCCAAAAAAAACGTATAGATTTGAAAGTAATTATTAGACTATCTGCTGTATTCTTTGCAAAACTGAGTAAGTGAATATTTACATCTTCTAAAAGACATGAAAAAAGTGTCTCAGTAACTTAGAACAATTAATTTGATTCGGATCATTTGTTGACTTTACAAATACAGTTTATGCTAAAAATAATGGTGACTCCAAAAAAAAATATATTAAAAAATCACTTAATTTGCCTTAATTAATACCTTAAAGAAGAAAGAATTGTGAGATGACGAGAAAACAGTCATCTCCAAACGGGCTGTTCATTACAATCTCAAGAAGATAAAGTACAGCTTCACCAAAAACCGCAAAGGAAAAAAAAGAAAACAGTGCTCACAGTAACCTTATAATCATTTCAAAAGCTGTATATTGTGAAATGAAACGAAATACGCATACCAGAACGGGGAAAGCTTCGGTTAGTGAGCCTCTTTCCAACAGTGAGGAGAACTTGTAGAACTCATTAGCTCTGTAGGCTCTCTGCTTGACCAGGTGCACTGCGTGAAGAACAAACTTTGACGACACATCTCCTGAATGAGAGGTCAGTGTGATTTCTGGAGGAAAGAGACGTGAACAGAGAGGGGTACAAAACAGGGGAACAAGGAGAAGAGAGAATGTAGATGATGGGGGAAAAGCAAGAGGAGACATTGGAATGTGGAGGAAGAAGAGACAAAGAGAAAAAGTTAAAAATTAAAAGGTCACATTTTGATTATGTCAAGCTACTTCTTAATAGCATGTAACTTTAACATATATGTGATTTCGAATTACATCTTTTCAGTTCTGATTTATGGGCCGGTTGACAGCTAAAAAATCTCAGGCACCAAGGTATTAGGAAAATCTATTCACTGTGGGGTTTGCAGAAGATACCCTCAGTGACTAGCTTACTACTACTACACCAGCCAGACCTTATGCTCCCGACCACATTAACATTAAGAATGCTATGTATAATGTTTCAGAACACTGTTGACTCATACACATAACCTAATGTGACATCAAATTAATAAAATCCAACACTAGGACGCCTTTAGCAAACACATATCCTCATCAGTCATACTATCTGTGACTGATCACCAATACCTTGCATGAAAGCTGTCACATTCCCACCTTTCCACTGCAAGTATCCCACAAAGAGACACTGACCTGCCCAGGAGGCTCCCTGAGGAACAGTGATGAAGTGGCGTCTGATCTGGCCCGGTCTGAAGTGGACGTCTGAGAAGCACACTTCCTGATTACGACTATCTGTCACTCTACCAGAAGGTAAAAAAAAAAACAGCTGCTTGATACACACAAAAACACACTCATGCAAACCTCTCAGAAATACAAAAACACTCAGTTTGAGAACTTACTTGGCTGGGATAATGACTGTAATTGGGACTCTGAATAGTGGGCCACAGCTAGGTGCCGCTGTATCATACCCGCACACCTGAAAAACACAATCACAGTGAAGATTTAAAAAATAACATTAATTAGTTCCATCTTTTTTCCTCTTTCTCTTATTTATCCCCACCTCTGTGTAGTGCACTCCCTCCCTCAGCCCCACAGGGTCGATGCGGACGTTGACATGACGACACTGGTTCATCAGCTCTAGATGGGAGGGGCACTGGACCCACGGGGCGGCACATGTGAGCGCCAAGTGTAACTGCAAAGAGATTCGCTCAGAGTTTCCTGTGGTGGATGAAGAAGACAGATGGTGTAAATGGGAAAAAAAATTACACACATACCAAAATAAAATGCAGTTAAGACAAACAAAAGCTAACTTGTACCTGTGTTCTCTGGGAAGATGGGTTCAATGCCTACTCCATGATCTGAAGGTGCAAGAATCTGGCCTGGATCCCTGAGGTAGATGCCTCTCTGAGTTCCCACGCTTACTGAGAAGCCCAGGTGACTCGTGGGTAAAGAGGCATGCTGAGTGAGGTAGTCTAAAGCCCTGTCCACCTGAGAAGAAGACAGGATGCAGATTACTGGATGGCACTCAAAATGTAACTAATACTTGAATACTTATAATAAATACAACATAAGACAAAAAAAAGGAAATGTATCAATGAAAGCAGCTGTAGTAACGTTACCTGGATTATTCCATGGCCCTGTGCAAACACCTCAATGTCATCGACCTTCAGAGCTGTGTTTTCCAATGCTCTCCTCACAGCAGGAACAGAGGGAGTGATCCCATTCTGTTTCAGTCCTTTATCAAAGAAAAAAAAAATCCCACAATGGCATCAGATGTTCATTCAAACACACTTTCATGCATGCAATATATTCCCGAGTCTAGTACGAGTCCGTGAACCTGGACACACCTGACAAGACAAGTGCAATGCCTCCACAGGCATTGGGGGATGACATGGAAGTGCCGTTCATTAGCTGGGTACCACGAAGGGTCCAGTTGGGTACAGATGCAATGGCACCGCCAGGAGCACTGATGCTGACCCCCAGAGCCCCATCAGTACTGGGGCCCCTGGACGACCAGGTGTACTGGTTGGGAGGCAGCTTCTCCCTCAGGGAATACTCTGCCACCATCATATCGGGAGTCACATATGCTCCAACACCTACGTAGAGAAGGAAGCAGGAAGTAAGGCGACATGTAAAGAAAATGAATACATCTATATTAGAGCTAAATAATGTATAACTTTGTTACATTCAGTGTTATTGGAATTTTCATTTATAAAAAACATGCTAATTACAATATTTTGCATCACAATGGCCAAGGTTCCTCAAGCTAGTGTGTTTATATCTTTACTGCTGTGAACAATATAAAGTATACTTCCAGCTCTACCCCAGTGGCGCCATGGCTGAAAAAATTTAGAAGTTATAATAATGTTGGTGTTGTGTGTTTTTTTGGAACTTTAGGTTGATGCAGTTTGAGCACTTGATTGGAGATTTAGGGGGAAAAAATGATAAAGAATGTTTTTCAGATGCAGGTTGTTTTTACTGAGCTTGGAAAATCTGTTTTACTGACTGTGGTCCTGTAACCTGGAATAACATACAGAATGATCTAAAGCTTGACTCACTGTTAACCTTCGGGGAAATCTTTGTTTTCAATTTTTATTTCATTTTATCCTCCTTCCAGCTGCTCTTGTTTTAGTTAACTCATTTGTTTGTTTTTAAAACTAAAATGCTCTAATTAGTGTTTTTATTATTTTACTAACTTTACTCTTTATTATTTTATGGCTACCTAAGTTTGTTATTTGTGTACCAACATCTTTTATTGTCCTACTCTGCTACATTGTAAATGAGGCCTTCATACCTAAATGTACTTGGAGTGTAAATAAAGTTCCAATTAATAAATTAATATCTTTTTCAATTTTCCTCCAATTCAAGCTGTGTTTAATCGAAACAGGTACCTATGACACTGCTGGTGGTTCCTCCTGGGCAGCCGACTGTGGACAGGCAGGGACCATTGTTCCCCGCACTTGAAACAAATATCACATTGTGTTTCTGCACAGCTTCTGTGATCACTTCACAAATCCTCCTGAAAGACAGATTGATGATGACAATCAGTCACAGTGTGCAACAACAAATGATAGAACCTTCATAATCAAATACCCTGTCACAATGCTTACCCTGAATTGGGCCAGTGAGTGGCTTCCCCATAGCTATAATTGACCAGGTCACACTTGTAGTTGATTACTTCGATCATCTTAAAATGACAGAGATATAAAGAAATAAGTAGTGTAAAAAAATACAGGAGAAGTGACAGCCTGTTAGTTAATCTACATTTGACAGAGACTTTGGGGAGTGTACCGCGCGAATGAGTCCTGTGCCTGTCTCCATGGTGCTGAGGCGGGTGTCTCCAATCTTCACAGCCAGAATTTGGGCACCAGGGGAAACACCATTACGCTCAGGTTCCTCTGGGAAGTAACCTGCTGCAATGCTTGCCACATGTGTCCCATGAGCGCCTTTGAAAGCACACAAGGAGGTTATATTTGAGACTACACTCTGGACGTCTACACATTATGCAGCCTTAACTTCCGAATCTGCAATAATGCACTCTAGAAGAGCACATGACTGACTGAATCATATGAACACTTCTTTGCAGATAGGATGGATTTTGTGTTTTAGTTCCTTACCTCCACTGGTGACAATGCAGAGTGTGTTTCCCTCATCATAAATATTAACAGAGTAGTTAAGCATCTCAGCATTTCCTAACGTGGCATACTCTTGTGTCTCTCTGTATGAGCTCAGTACAGTGCACTGGGACAGTTCTCCACACTCTGAAGTGTCGACGACAGCCCTGACAGAAACAAACAGAAATGGACAGTATGAACAATGAATATATAAATGGTGAACTGTAGCACATAGTGAAGAGGAAAGGTAAAAAACTTAATGACTAAAGAGGCTATAAAGAGGGCAGGGCTTACTTCCATGTGATGCCATCATGCCAAAGCACACAGTCATACACAGGACCAGGATCGCTGTACTTCTTTTCTAGTGATGCTAGCAGCTCGGACTGACTCTGCAACTCTTCTTTCTGCAACTTCTCAATCTGTAGAGAGCAAACAGGTTGAATGATACAAGTGAGACAGAAAGCACAGAAAAATCCTGTCCAGATTCAGTAAATTACTGGGAACTGAGGGGGAACAATGATGAGTACATTAAGAACTCAAGTTTGTAGGTCTGACCTGTGAAGGTGTAGGATGAGTGAGGTCAAACTCTTCTGTCTTGCGACAGACCTCAGCAAGTGCTGCTCTGTGTGGTGGATCCCACATCTTCTCCTTTCGCTCTTTCTAGAAGACCATAATAAAGTATCTCTTAAAATCCAGAAACTTACAACAGATTTCAATTTATTTTACCAACAGGATTTTGGCAATATTCAGTACACACTTTTTTTTTTTTTAACTTATCAAGAATAAATCTCTTTTAAGTGGTACCAAAACATTAGTGAGGAGGAGCCATTAACATAACATACAACCATACTTTTCAAATCTTTATGTGATCGCAAGTCAGTTTTACGTAGCTCTTATCATGGATGAGCTTGTTTATGGGATATCAGTCTCTGTGCATTTCGCACTGTGCAGATGTCAACAGAGCAGTAAGCTCTGTGCAATGCACAATCAAAACTATGGCAGACCTAGTACAGTAATACTGCCATGTCTTCCTACCTGTATTCTTTCTTTAAGAGCCTTAGGGAAGAACTCATAGCCATTTTTAACTCCAATGCGATACTTCCCTGATGGATTGACCCAGGCAGGAGGGATCTGGGAGACATAAAAAGACACAGTGAGGCAGATAACACATCACTACAAAATTACTTCAGATGTAGGGCAATACCTGCAACAGAATATGACAGCTGTTCATTTCTTTTTACAAGTCTGAACATCAAAAGGTTTCTACCAACCTTAAGTGTTCTGCCAGAGAGGGCGGCGATTGTCCCATCTTTAGGTTCGGCCATCGTGGTCATGTTCACGTCACCGCTGCCTGTTGTATCAATGATGTCGACAATCTTTGGCTTCCCCTCTGTTGTGACCTAAAGAAGCAGTAATACAGAAAGCGATCAGGTAATTTTGCCTAGAACAGATGCAGAGTACATATTCAGTAACTTATACTGACCAGGGGAGGACTGCAGGCATTGTGAACTGATAATAGCACAGCCTGTCATTTTAAATCTGGTGATGTACAAACCATTCTAAAGGCAAAAAGGCTTCCAAAGCCTTGTAACAGCAATGTCTCCCCGTAAACGGATTTGTTTACTCACAATTAAGGAGTCAGATTCAGTGTCCGCCCTTCACAGCATGACTGAAGCAAGGTGACAAGATTAAAAATAAATGGTTGACCTCAATTTAGTATGAAGACGTGCCACCTAACCCCGCGACAAGGACATATCTGTATGAAAACGGGCAGATTCTTGTTAACCTTTTTAGTGCTGTGTAGCTCGCTAACTAACTTTATCCCAGTGTGACTTGGCAGTTAAAGTGTAGTTACGGTTCACTTACCTAACAATTAACTAACCGCACATCATTTTAGCTAGCTACTACAAACCGAGTCGCAACATTCAACCCGTTATTAATGCTAACAGAGTGACGAGACAAACTGTAAACACTGGAGAGACTGAAGGAAAACAAATTCAGCTGTTAGCTTCCCGGCTATCGTACTAGCATGTATGCCAAATTAATAGCTAACGTTAAGTTAGTTAACTGTCCGCTAGTTTAGCACCGAACCACAATTTGACAGCAGGAGGAAACACTTGTTGTTAACTACTTTGTCTTTAATTGGTTGTCATAAAAGCTATAAACCTAAATGACATTATTAGTGTGTCTGTCTGCGGGTGTTAGCAAGCTAGCTAGCTAACTGATTCCGCTAGATGACTGCGTTCAGTTCGTGTAAACGAGTCGGGCCTTTAGCTTTTACTAGCTTCCACCGACTAGGTCGTAGCTAACACGAGGCAGCCGGTCGGATTTACCTGCATGCCGGGGGCCCCGGGATCCACGCCGGTGTCGAGGATGGCGATGAGCACCCCTCGGCCATCATACTCGGGGAACCTGGTGAGGTAAGAGGCGGCGCCGGTTTCTTTTTTGGGAAGCAGCCCGTGGAAGGGGAACGGTTCCTCGGTAGAATGAGCAGCCATGATCAAAAGAGCGACAATGAAAACAAAGCAGCGAAATGGGGAAGAGAGCAACACGGTGGGAGAGACGGGGAGGAGAGCTCTTTAAAGGGGCAGTGCTGCAGTTATTTGCCCTGCCACAACCTCCCTGTAACCTTTACACGAAACAACTAGTCTTTAAAAAATCGGTTCCACACAATACTTGAAGTGCTCTAATGAATGACCTCATTATTTTGTTGATCACACCTGTTTCGTCTAACAGCTGGATTCTTTGGTACACCATGTACCAGCTGATTTTTGGAAATGTATTCAAATTGAAATTAATTTGGAGATGAGGACCCTTCAACACCACAAACATAGACAGGATAAAGTTACTACATTTTATCAGTTTGTGGGACCTTGTGTCGATATCTGATTTATTTGTCAGTAGAGGGAATTAGCAGGTGTGAGTGTACCAACATTTGCAGTGTTTTTGTCAATTACTGTCACCTGTGCTGTCTTTCACCGTCAAGAACTATAAGCATATTGGAAAATCATCACAAGATAATAAGTACTTCTAGGATCCACTCTGCATATCACACAATCAAAGCCAAGATGTTTGCTCATTTCACCTTAGTGTCTGAGAAAGATTTGCTCATAAGAAGTCATGGGATGTCATGGGTTTTCCATGTGTATGTTTGTAGAATCTAACGTTAATTTTCAAATTAGCGAGGCAAGTGGCTGGCATAGTACACAATATTGTCGCTTTTTAACCCTGATATTTAAGATGGTACGGTACATTTGCATTATTTTTCATTTGGTAGGGTCTTAACTTTGAAGTTTAAATTAATCAGGCAAGTGTATATAATGAATAATATTGGATTTGTTTGGAAAATTAGTAACATCAGTCAATATGTATTGTTGTAAATGTGCTATATCTGTATAAAGGTGGTAATGCACACCCACACAGGTGGACTAATTCGATGAAATCTCAGAGGTGTAACAGCATGCAAAAAGCTTTACTTGAATTGAATTTCTTTTGCATGACTGTTGACTTTTGATTGGGGAAAAATACACTTTTTGTCATTATTTGGGTTAGGTAATATTACCTTTTTCTTAGCATCCAGTTTCAACCCAAGCCAAGCTCTCAGATAGAATAAGTGACACCACCTGTATGGGTTTACAGGACCTATTACATTTATCCTGTACCTCCTGGCTTCACTGTCTACTAAGTGTTCACTGGGTGGTGCTATAGTACTGATAGTTGCATGGTTGCTGCAAGTTGCACTGAATTCATTCATGGCAAAAGCTTGACAGTGCTGCTGCTGCTGCTGCTGCTGATGCAACTAAAAATGAAAGAGTTTTGTAAAGCAACAAGAAACAACACAATAGTTTCAAAACATTTACCCTTTAAACAGGATTGTGAAATCCAGTCCTAATGCACACATCCAGCCTTTGAGGAAAAGTTGCTCGCACCAGCCACAAGCTGAAAATATAGTTACGCTATGTGCTACTTTTGATTCTAGAGCTCATGATTCTACTGATTACATGCTGCTTTATGAAAAAAAGACACCACTAAAACTCTGTAAATTGTTTGGATGGTAAGGCAATTAAACATAAACAAGGATGTTTTCTCAGTGTCAGGATAGCTTACATTTTTAGGACACAGATTTATCACCTAAACAACTGCCATTTGCTGGTTTTGGGCGTATTTTGGCAGTCCTGTGCATCTGACTTCTATCTCAGGTTGACTTTGCTCGGTACACTTATCCTCTACAGTGTACTGCTCCTTGTTAGCTTGTATTTTTCTGTTAATACCTAAACTGAACATCACCTCTGACTCCAGAAAATCCTTATTTCCTGTCAGAAACTGTGGCAGATGAACAATAAGCTTGTGTTTGAATCACTGGTTTAACTGAAAGGATGGAGACAGTAGTATTTCCGCATGTGTTGCTCATTAGTTTTTTCTTTTTTTTGTTTCCCCTGTACTATTTTCTACAGATGCAATGCAGAGAAGGGAGGAAAGTGAAAACAATTTATCAGAAATAGCCAATATGATCAGCAAAGAGGTGCTGCTCACGTGAGTTTGATTTATTATATAACTTTGCATCTAGAGACTCCAAATTAAAGTTTTATTAGTCTGCCTCAGACATAACACATTGCATACGTTCGAAATTGTTTCATTCTGTTTTCAGAGAGTTTTTATTTGTCTTCTCCATAATACCAGGATTAACTTTGCACATGTCAATCGCCATCTGTTCAGCTCAGTCTCACATATATCAAATCCATATACTTATCCACACTGTAGGTTGCAGCGAGTGCTTGTACTACAAAAAAAGCACAAACCACAATGGGGAGGGGTTAGTTGTACACGCGCAGTTATTTTAAGTGTGCCAACGCCCTCAAACCCTGCTCTGATGGCTGACTTGTGCATAATAAACCAACAGCAAGCATCCTTTCACTAATCTGCTTATAATCAGCATCTGCCTTCTCTTCCTCTTTCTGCCAATGGCTCTGCATTGTCACGTATACACAAAGAGACATAAGATCACGTAAGATATGCCTTTATTTATTTCGCAGTGGATAAATTCACAGTGTTGTCAGCAGCAGTACACACAGAGATACATACATGCTAGACAGAAGAAATTTACACATAAAAAGCAGTGCAAATATAAGTACAAAAATACACATATATAAAGAGACATATGCACACTTTCACACAATCATTGTTTGATTTGACACTAATAGGACATATTTTTAAATCTTTGTTCTTTTTTTTTGTTTTTACCAAATGCGAGGGGCTTGTCTTAGTCTGTTTTATACTATTAACAGACCCTCACACACTTGCAGTTACACACACACACACACACACACACTTGTGGTTTACCACAGGGCGTAGCCACTTCAGCTGAACTGAAATAAATGCACGTTATAAACATCTTTAAAGCTTTATTTCCCTATGTGATGCCATGCATTCAGCGACAAAGTACTGCATTCTGCTTCTCTTGGTTTTGTTTGCAGATATGATACTACTTTGCTTGTTATGTCATGGCAGCGGCAACCTTTGACTCTTGCATTGTGCTCTTGTATTATGCTGATTTGACTGGCATTACATCTGCAAATGAAACTTTACAGGAAAGAAGAGAGTTCTCGATGCAAATCCTGTGCTAAATGTGCGCTATAAATTAAGTTGGAGCCCAAATCACTCATCTCTCTTGCTACCAACTGTACAAACATGCAGCTGACAGGATGTGGCATAAATGTTCGCACGCAAGCTTTCCTTCAACATAAACTTGTCTTGAGAGTTTATTCATACAATGTGGGTAACACCACGGTAATTATCTATGAAAATAGCCACAGAGTTATTGAGGTGATAGTCAAACACACTCAAAGCATGCCGGTAACTGCGTCACTGATAATACACCCTGAAGCACAGCATGCACATTTAGTCAGTGGTGGAAAAAGGCAGAACTCTTGGTTAAGTGAAAGTCCAATACAAGTCAAGCTTACAAGATAAAATATAAGCATCAAAAAGCAAACATGCTCATTTGGCAGTGTCCCATTTCCAAATAATATGCATGTGTGAGCATCGCTTTGCAGTCGCAGTCAAAAAATTAGGAATAATTTTAACTGCTTTAGATAATGCCGGGTAGTTTATTCTATAACAATGTAGGATAACATGATTAGGGTCCGAGGACCCCTTCTTGCTGCAGCAAGAATCGTTTCTTTCTTTCTTCTTATTTGCCTGATGAACACTAAAACCTTAATTAGACCCCCAGAAACACGCTCAAAAACTCACCAAAATTGGTACGCACCTCCGACTTGCTGAAAAATTTAATAAAATGAAAAAAAATAACCCAAAATGGGCTCTCTAGCGCCCCCTAGGTACAAAAACCACACTAAAACGACCCTAGCAGCCAGTAGGAATGTTGTACAGAGATCAAACCAAGACCAAAGCATTTGTCTCAATGAGACCCACAAATCTCATGCTGACACCCCTGACCTATTTCAAACAGGAAGTCCGCAATTTGCCTTTCAAAGTAAAAAAAAAAAAAAGAATGAAACCATCTGTTTGAAAAAAATTAACTTGTCTGACATCATAAATGGTGTCAGCTTGAAAATCACACAGGAGACAGAGAAGGCCATGATGAGCAAAAGTGCTGAAGGGATTTGACGTTTCTCAACCGGTTTCCGAATGACGAGTCGCTAAAGTTGATGAGCTGTCGCAGCCTCGGCTCATACTTTGTATGGCTGTCTATGGTACATATCCAGACATGCTGTGTCAGTTGGTCATCTACACAAAAAACTAAAGGTCCTACAACTTTAAAAAATGACATTGAGGGCTTTCAAACAAGATTTACCACAAAAATACGCTGTTTTTACACATATTTGGTCAAAATTGTGGCTGTATGGGAGAGAGAAACTGAGTAAAAATGTAACTGTCTCAGCCAGGGGCATGAAGAATGATGACTCATCATAACATCATCACCTGCAGCTTTAATCCTGATTGGCAGCTCAGTGCAGCTGGTCATGTGACTCACTGACAGTCTGAGGCTGAGAAGAGAGACTATGAAAATTGTCTATTTGTAGGTCAAAGTCTAGTGAAGGGGAATAAATTGTCAAAATGGAGGTCAGACGGGCAAGAGGTTGCAATACAGACCGAGGACCCGACCAACGCTGCTTGCAGCTTTAATTTTTAATTGTATTTAGTATTAAGAAATGAAAATCTTATTATTACAACAAGGTGAAAGTATTCATTCTGTTCAAAAAATTATATTATCATACAGCATGTTACTTGTATTGTTATTATTAGTATAATACTCACATATCATCATGGAAGTAGAAGTTTGCTGTTGTACTTTTAAATACTTTATATGCAGTTAAGCAGTTTAGTCTAGTGGCTCCCAATCTCGCGGTATGGCCCCTTTAAACAGTCCCAAGATAAATCTGAGGGGTCATGAGATGATTAATTGGAGACGAAAGAACAAATAAAGTTACAGCATGTAACAAAAAATGAGAGAAACATCACGCCACATATGACACAAGTTGTCAATTTTGATTGGCCATTCACTGTCTTATGGCTCCTGAGCGTAGCTTGAAATTTGATGTTGCCTCCAAAGATGACGTATCCTAGATTTTGCCAATAGATACAGTGGTACTACATGCAGTAGTTTTTAATTTGCCTACAAATACGCATGACAAACAAAGCATGCCGTGGGAGCGGATCTTTAGGCTACATCAATGTTAATCTGTGGTCATTTTTTGTTCTCAAATTTTTACCGTATTTTCTTTACGGAGTTTAGAGGTGAAATGTCTGTTTGGTGGAACAGCTAACACCTTATAGATGTATGAAAGGGACTGACAAGAGGCCTCAGCTGACCAAGCAAGTGCATTTATATCAGTAACTGTAGAAAGCTAATTTCCACCACTGAACCTGTGAAGTAGCTAGAAAATAAAGAAGTCAAATACTGCTGCTGAGTAAAGAGTCTGGTATTGAGGTATAAGTAGCACAACATTTAAAGTCCAAGTGCAAGGCAGCATTGTAAGGTCATGTGTGTAGTTTCTGTTCTTGAACACACTAACAGGGACGATGAGACGTGTAGCCTAATTAGATTTAGAGCTTTTCTAAAGGAATCACAGCTAATCCCAACACAGAAGCACTGCAGCGGTTCCTGGTAGAGAGTCTGTCCGACTGTTCTTCAGCCCCACATGCTGTATTGGGCTGCAGGGTTTGTAGAGCGTTCCAGGCCAGAGTCGGGCTATTTTGAGGAACGTGCGTACAGTGATGTCAGGGGCGTGGTCCAATAGGCTTGAGGGTGAGCTGATGATGCACCTTTCCCCTGAATGGATCTTAAATCCTGTCCAGACTTCTCTTCAACTGGGCAAGCGGATACCTCGTTCGTTCTTCCATCTGTTAATTTGACCTAAGATCAATGTCAATAAGAAAACAGGGACCACTTACTTACTCTGCCCAGGCTTGCTGTGGCTGACTCAAAATTTTCTCACCATAGCTCTGTAATTACACTGACAATGGAGGTTATGTTTCCATTCACTTTGTTTTCTGTCTGTCACCAGGATAGTGATAGGAGTTTGGAGGTGATTCCGATAAATTAACAGCATTCTGGAGAACTTTGTCAGAAAGAAACCAAAGATATTTGCCTGAGGTTGATTCCTCCTTTAATTTATTTAATTTTTTGTGTTGTTTTGTTGTAACCCTTGTTGCTGCCCTCTTGGCCAGCCCTGGCCAAAGAGATGTAAGAGATGTAAAAGAGATGTCAATCTCAATGGGACTCGTCTGGTTAAATAAAGGTTAAATAAAATAAAAAATAAAAAATAAAAAAGTAGGGAAAATTTGCACACTTGAACTACCCCCTCCTGAGCAAAACAATTTCTATCGATTGCAAAGACAATTAGAATAGAATAGAATAGAATAAAACTTTATTAATCCCTTCGGTACAAGACCTCAGGGAAATTGCTACACCAAAAAAACAACACAGCACCAACATAAAATCAGCAGCAAAACAGCAACATTCAAAATTCAAATCAAATCAAATCAAATCAAATCAAAATCAAAATTCAAATCAAAATCAGCATTCAAATTCAGTGTACAATATACAGATACAGTAACATAATTAATTAATTAATTAATGCAAAATATGAAAATAAGATGGCTTATGTTGTTACTCACTGTTGTTTTTGTTCATTGATAACAGAAAAACAACAGATGACCAAACAAATTAACAATTTAAGTTCCCTACAAACACTCATGTTGATGTTTAGGTAGCAAGGGACCTTCTTCCTTGTTCATGTCTGCTCATTCTGTAAAAAAACAAAAAAAAAAAAAACCTGACTCGATCCAAATTTAGCTGCAGGAAATAAAGTGGACCGTAGCTGAAGATGATATCTCTTGATTGGCTCTGTGAAAATCGTAAATTCTCATTGTGTTTCACACGTGACAGCATATTATCACGTCCACCTGTGTTACCATGGCAGTCTGGCAGTGTCCATACAGCACAGTTGTAATGAAAATAAAGCTGATCTCTGGTGTTTACAGCCCATAAAGCTCAGCTCATGGGAGCAATGAAAAATAATTTGCTCTACAGAAATAGCTAAAGGCATAAAGCTGTTTTGTTGCTTTTACTGTCTGCAGTCTGTTTGATGTGACGTTCACTCTCTGAGATGATGCATAAACAAAACTCAGCGAGGGAGAAAGGAACACATAAAATACTGACGTATAAAAGTATCGTGACCTATCTTTGCGAGCAGCTGATATTTTATATTTTAAATCATTCATCATTTTGTGTTAGTAATTGACAATTCAGAGACTTGCCATTCTCATGATGCTGTAAGAAATGTATGAGGGCTGATTAATGCCAAGCAGCAGAGAGAGAAGTAGTGCCACAGCTAATTTTTTGCTGCCAGTTTTGAGGGAATTTTGTCTTTGGCCACTGGGTCTGACACTAGATGGTACTTGGCATGTGTTCTGATGAATTAATTGCTTCTGCACAGTTAAGAAATATAAAGTTGCATGTAGCACACTGCTCTTTAGGGCATTGTGATATTTTGTTTATCTGCAATATGTATTGCAATATGAACAAATATTTTCAACAGATGACCTCATTAACTGTGTTTGGAAAGACTTTCTTATTCTACAGTGATTGGGGAGATTTTGTAGCGGATAGCTATATAGGCTGATAAAAGCTGTTTGTAATCTTTCTCACATAGTTTAGCACTGGCAAAAGCTTTTGAAAGATATTTTCTTTGGATGACCATCAGCTCTGGCTTTGCCCTCATTATACAGAGATTTATGGCACTGATTTATATGGTGCAACAAATAGGTTGTGTTGCCTTGTATGGAGGCAACAATTACAAGACACTGCCAACAGATTTATTTTTGGTAACATGATTTTTTTTTTGTAGCTGAAATATTTCCTTAACTGATGATACTTTGCAACTAAATCTTCCTTCTAAGTGTTTCTGTCCTGTTCTTCACTCATTTTGCTATACAGCCTGCATGTCACCAAAATCCAAAATGGTTAAAAAAAACATATTACAGGACCTTGTTCAAGAGGGCAAACATTTGTTCCTGTTACAGCATATGTGTTAGGGCACCGGGTGGCCTGCAAGGGGTTAAAATCCACTGTGAGACTAAACTTAAAAGACTTAAAGGCCGATAAGATGGCAAGTTGTTCCTAAAGGTTGTGCTGGATTAGGTCAGCTTTGCAGTCTGACCCAATGTACCCTAAGCGTAACAACCAGTCATCCCAACCCACCCTAACCATAGCCACCAATCACAATAGAGCACAAAACTTTATTGAAATGCTTTTGTTTATTCATGTTTTACTTGTGTTTAATTAAAAGTGAACCTTTCAGCATTTATCCTTCAGTGTGCTATTACTTGTGACATTTAGATAGTGCTGCTGGCAGGACATTGCTCAAGATCACAGAGTGGTAACTAGATCAAAAAAGACGGCTGCATCAGAGCCAAAGTAGTGCATTTTTAAATGACTTCGTTTTATCAGGAAACAGTTTGTAATAATAATTTAAAATAAAAAATGATCTGAAGAATGCTGAGAATCTGATTTGATGACTAACGCGGCTTATTATTGTTCGATCCCTAGATTGAATCCATGGTTTCATCAGTAAAAGTCAAGTTTTTTAAAAAGTTACTGGGAGCTCATAACAGTTTCCACAGTTTATGCTGTTCATACACTGTTTTGTACAAGTCCTAGTTTCACTAAATTACTACAATGAAGATGAAGAATACAAAGTCAGCATCCCCCTTGAAATCACAGAAGCCACATTATTAGGAAATTCACTAGGTTGAAATAATCCAGAGGGGTGTACTACAAAGCAATATTAATAGGTTAGTGTATGGTGTTCCTGGTTGGAACACTATTATTTTATATGTCACTTCCGGCTGTGCTTGGTGTAGGTGTTGTGTGCTTTGTGTTTGCAGGCTGAGTGAGCTCCGACCAGTGGAGGTGATTACGCACCTGCGGCCAATTGGCAATCAAGCACTGGTTAAAGCCTGGCGTCTCCTGCTTCCCAGTGCCAGAAGATTGAACTCCTCTCACGGGGTGTCTAGGCCAGCTCTCAGTCGTGTACTAGAGTTTTGTAGTCTCGAGTTTTTCTGTGCAAGCGCAGTCCCAATCATGTGTTTTCCTCCATCTCTCCAGCTATCACCTCCACTGGATTCCTGTCACAAGTTCCACCCGCTCAGCAGCAGTGCACCACTCCGAGCACAGTCGTCCTTCCCCTCACGAGCCGCAGCACTGATCCCTCGGATCCCCTCCCTCACCTGGCTACAGCGTCTGCGTCCCGAGCACCTGCACCTACTCCCTGCGGCATCTCCTGCACCAACCTTCCCCTCTGGATCACCCCCCTGCCTCTGGGCTCACCCGTCACTCTCCCTCCCTGTTTTTGTAATAAAAACCACCTTTTCCACTATTCACCAATGTGTCCCTCCTCCTTCCATCCGGCTTGTCATCACATAATGTGGTATATTTAGAGTTTTCAGTGTCACAAAGGTCTCGATCTTTTTACCTACTAGATCAGGGGTGTCCAATCCTGGTCCTCAAGGGTCGCAGTCCTGCATGTTTTAGATCAGGGGTGTTGACATCCGGTCCTCGAGGGCCGCAATCCTGCATGTTTTAAATGTGTCCTTCTTCCAACACACCTGATTCACATGATCAGGATCGTTATCAGACTTCTGACTTCAGGTGTGTTGGAAGAGGGAAACATCTAAAACATGCAGGATTGCGGCCCTCGAGGACCGCAGTTCGACACCCCTGTTTTAGATGTTTCTCTCTTCCAACACACCTGATTCAAATGATCAGCTCATCATCAAGCTCTGCAGAATCCTGATAACGAGCCTGATCATTTGAATCAGGTGTGTTGGAAGAAGGAAACATCTAAAACATGCAGGTCTGTGGCCCTCGAGGACCAGGATTGGACACCCCTGTGCTAGATCATTATTGAGAATTTATGCAAAACATCTAGCCTGCTCCTGCTGAGGAGGTTCTGTACAGAATTTAAGATTGAAATTTAGTTAAGGATTTAAATTATGAGAAGCACCACCTATTCACCACCTCTTTTCCAAGTCTGTTCTGCATTGCCATGGTAACTTACATGCATTGAACTGATAATGAAGAAAATACATAAACATGCTTTTGTGTTTAGATCTGATTTGCTGCCAAGTCTGTTTTACACTGCTGCTATTGCAGTTAATAGATCACAGATTTAAAACTGTTTTAGTCTACTGCTATTTATCAAACTTTTTTTTTTTTTTTTAATGTTAATTTGGCCAAAAACTATACTGACTCCCATGTATTTGTTATGGAACAGTGTCAGACCTCAATGTAATTCTGTGTCATCATGTTCAAATGTATGACGTTTAACAGTTCTAATGAGCAGCTGTCATGTTAGAAATAAGCAGCAGGCAATGAGAGTGCACTGAGTGGGAAAATTAATATATTAACCTAAGTAATTAACAGTTTCCTACCAGCATTTCTTTCATGCATTATTTGTAGTAACAGGGCTTTTTACCGTAATAACTGTTTATATTCAACATAGCTCTCCATTGCATAACAACCTGTTCCACTTGACTGAAGCAGGCAGCATGCTATCGCTCCATTTACACGGCAAACACCCCTTTTTACTGGAGCACACATAGAGCGTCATGAAGGAAACCTGGGTTATGTTGACATCCACTGTTGTGATACCCATTACATTGAGTTTAGGGTTTAGGTTTTGTCAAGTCAAGCTTATGCAAAGAATGCCTGGCTATTCCAAACTCAATTATATTTTGAGGAAAACATACTTTCTGTTTGACTGTTTGTAACTTATCCAAATTACTTTTCTGATCAGCATATTTTTGCCATGCATTTTAATGCTTCACTGCTGCTCCTTTTAGCCAAACATCATGTATGAGACGGGGCGGGTCTTGATAACCCAGAAAATGGAGGAGAAGCTTCAAACATGGAGTGAAAGGGTTTTATTTTAACCAAAACATTTTTCTTTAACCTAACCAAATAATTTCTGTGTGTAGCTAAGCTTCTCACATATAAAAGTGTCTGATGAAGGGTGCAGAATCAGAAAAGATACGAAAAGTAAGCAGTGACAGAAAACAAAACTTAATTCTGAGAAGGAACATGAACCCTGGTCTTTAGAGAGAAAGTCCGGCTTCTAGTTCACACACCTAGTCAAAGTAACTACATCATTTTTGTGGCTCAGACTAACCGCAATGCGAGGGAAAAGTAAACAGCAACTAAAAAGAAAACTTAATCCTGAGACGGGATGAAAACCCTTGAGCTGTGTCTGAAATCAGTCACTACTCACTATATCGTTTGTTCTCCATTTTGTAGTGCTGTCCTAATGTTAAGTTAGAATTGTTACACCCTATATAGCGCACTCAAAATATCCCACAATGCAAGTTAGTTGGCCACTAACTAATCAATATGTCATGCATTGCAGTGAAGGAGAATGGCAGACGGACGAGAGAGCCTGTTAAAATTAATAATAAGAATTTGTATTAGTATGCTTAATGGAACCAAAGCTATGCTTGACAACACAAACAAAGAAAAAAATTATTTTCCTTTGTTAATGTTGGAAAGTACGTTTACTATAATATAAATTTAGCACAACAATGCCAGTCTGTTCACTCCCACAACCACAAACGCTCTGATATGTTTTAATTCAGCGTCAGCAGTGAAGTAATTAATAACGGCAAGACTCGAGTAGCGTCTGAAAGTGTTACTTTTATATAGGAGCTCCCTGTTTAGTTCACTATTTATTAGTCTCTATATAGGAAGTAGGGAGTAGGGAATGAGTGACTGATTTCAGCTCTTGCCACCACCTTTATCCTCCTAATGCAAACTTTGTCACTCTTTCAAACTGGGTGCCTTTCCCACCAGATCACAAATTATTTTAAAACAAATTTTTTTCCTCTTCAAAATGTAGTTAAGAATGCAGTTGAGTAGTGTAGGAACAAAATTTTAAGGAGACAAAGTTGGGCCAAACTTTCTTCGTAGTTCTGCTCTGACTCACCCTGTATTTATTTATTTGTTGTCATTTTGATATTTTGATTTAGATTTTTTTTTTACTGCATTTATTTTATTGTTCATTTTCATTCTCTTCTACCCTTTATTTATTTACTTATTTATTTTACTTATTTACTATTATTATTATATTTAGCCTTGTGTTTATGGCTTTATCCTCTTTTTTTAATTTATTATTATTCCCTTTGTTGTTTCCCTTACTTGCATGTTTAATTATTTAAGCCGGTGCTAAGATAGACTTTATTGATCCCTCACCAGGGAAATTCACATGTTTCAGCACCAGTATACAGATAAGACAAAAAAGAAGCAGGACAAGAATTACAAAAAGTACAGTAAGCCTTATAAAATAAAAATATAATAGTAAAAGTCTCAGAGAGACAATACACCATGCATGATGAATCGACATGGATATGTACATATATGACATAGTAAATTTACATATGAATACGTACAAGGTGAGCTGAATCAGAATCAGAAATACTTTATTTATCCCCGAGGGTAAATTCTTTTTCGTTACATGCACGTTTACCGCCCAAGAATAAAGATAGAAATATAATAAGAGTAAAATAAAAAATAAAGAATAAAAAGATACATAAAAGGTAATATAAAATAAATAAATGTCAAAGTACAAAAAATATCAACTTCCAAAAAAAACATATTTACACAGATATACAGTTAAGGTGCAGATTGTTTGAAGATTTGTGCAAAAAAAAACGTGTCCAGTATCATATTTAAAGTGTGGAATTTATCAGTTTGATTGCAATAGGCAGGAATGATTTCCTGTGTTGCTCTGTGGTGCAGCATGGCAGCAACAGTCTATTGCTGTACTAATTTACTTTGAATAATCTTTTTACTATGTTTAGCTTTATTTCTCCACTTTTGTCTCCCAGCTCTTTCTCCTTCTGTGTTGACTGAGCCGCCTTCTACTGGTCTATTTTTTGTTTGTTTTTGCCCTGTTTGCAAAGTTAAAGCAGCAAAGATAGTGCAAACATTTAGGGTAAGGGTTAGATGTTAAATGTACCACAAATGTAAAAAATAACAATAAACCAAGATACACATTAGTACTTATTGTAGAAAACACAGTATTGCACATGCCAGTGGCATTGCACAGATTCTTTCATGAATGGAAATATTGACACAAGTATAAATATTGCACATTTTTTTACATAAGCAAAAAATAAATAAATAAATAATTGTGATGATAATGCGCCCCCCTCCAAAGTCACTTAAGACACTTGAGTGTGTGTACAGTGCAATCATTTAACTTTTTTTTTTTTTTTTAATCATTATTACAGTCTGTCTGCAGTGCAGTTTCTTCAATGGTACCTCCTCCTCCATGCCCGGGGCCCCGATCAGGGCACGGATCACACTCCATACCCCGGTGTGGGCGGTGTTGCTCGGAGCCACACCTCCACTGGCGCTGCTGCTGCCGCTGCGGGACTGAAACTGAATCCGCTCGCTTGATCTCAACCAGCCAGCAGCAGCAGTGGTCGCGAGAGCCTAGATGTGCAAAACCCCTGGAATATCCGTGCGCTGGAGAGGCCAGAACCGACCACCGTGGGGGAGCGTCTTCATTTAGTCGCCACAAGAGAAAGAGCCGCAGTGAAAGCATGGCGGTAGAAGAGGAAGGTCTCCGGGTTTTCCAGAGCGTTAAAATAAAAATAGGTAAGAGAAAAAAAGAAAAAAAAAAAATCCCTACCCCCCCTTAAGTGTGAGCGCCTCAATGGATGGCTCCATGTTAACGGGCAAAGCAGGCATGCAAGTGTAGGGGCAGGAGGCTGGAGGCACCCAGAGCTGTGTTGTTCTGCCTTATTATTGTAATTCAAATCACACGCTTCCCTCTCAGCGCACAGATTCAGACCGCAAATTACAAAAACAAAACTAAACAAAACAAAAAAAATACGGGGGGCACAGAAATCGAGAGATTCAAAGCCTTGTGTGGAGATTGTGGGAATTTGGCAGCTGGCAATCGGATCCAGATCATGTGTTTTTAGAGGTCTACACATGCAGACTGAGTCCTAGCAGGCTGTTGTGCGGTATAAAGGCTCCACATCTGCACATATCCAGATGCTTTTTTCTCTACATAAACCTTTATTGCACCTTAACTGCAGCATGTTATTGCACCCCCCCCCCCCCCCCTCTTTTCTCCCTCTGTACTACCCCTCCTCTTACCCCACCTCCTCCAAAAAAGCTTCATGCATGACTGTCTAGCTATTGATTGTTAGCCCAGATTTCTATATTTAGATGTGTAGCTCCAGTCTCCAGTGGGTACCCCTGGTTTGTAGGAGGCATGTCGTGCATGCATGTCTTGTGAATGGAGCCATGAGGAGGCTGAGTACAGTTTGCAAGGCCTTGCTGGAGGGGACATTGTTTTTTTTGTTTTTTTTAAAACAATGTAATTCAGAAATTCTTATGCCTGTGCAAGAAGTTAATTCACCTTTTAATCTCATTCATGTAAGATTGTTTTCATTACATAATGGTAACTGCATCTAACTGTACATATACTTCTATAGTAAAAAGAGGACAGGACAGGATAGTAGTGCTTTTTAGTGACACAGTTGCTCTTGCCATGTACATTATTTTCATTATTGATCTATCTTCACATTGTTTTCTTGTCTGATAATCAATTTGGTGGACAAAAGTCACAAAAAAGATATCAATCACGGCTTCCCAGTGACAACTCTGAGTAGTTTGTTTTTCATTTTTTATTCATATAGAATCAACTAAAGCTTACGATTCTTCCCGAGAAGTCAAAGAATCATGTGGAGATTCCACCGATTATCAAAAGTGCAGATGAAATCTGTTTCAAGTGTAATCAGTGTGAATGTCTAAAATGCTGCAGTCTGACCTGTTTGACAACGTGTTTGTATTTTTTATTTTTTTTCCCTTCAAACCATTCGGAGCAGACAATCGCTTCCTCTGTGTGCTCCAACTGCTATCTCGGGTCAATATGGCACATTTGGAACTGTCTCCCTTCCTTTTCACTGACATCTGGCACCCAGTTCATTCTGGCTGTGCTGTGTGGTTTGTTTTGACTCCAAACATGCGACAGAAAGGATGAGCAGAGGAAAAAAAAAACATGACAACAAACACACGTAGAAGCTGTAGGGCTGCATGTTGATGCCATTCAGCATTGGACAGTAAAACACTGCAGTCGCCACAGTTTTTTTTTCCCCAGGGCGAGCTGATCTCCTAAGTGAGGTTGTATTTTTAAGCTCCTCTCACCTGCTGTTGGAATTGGCTGCAGAGTCAGCTTGAGCCGACCCAAGTAGAGTTTATCAAATAGTCCGGCCTCATGCAGTCGGATAATATGCTGAGACTCCAGGGACGGTTGTAATGTTTAAATCACAAAGGCCTCATTAGTTTGCTGCCCTTTCTGAATGAACGTTCAGTCAGCCAGCAGATCTGAGTTCATGTGAATAAAGGTTGAATGACTGGAGGACCGTCTTTCCGAGATGCTGTAGCACTACCTCATTGTAATGTACTGAAATGTTACATAACACGACAGAAAAGTATCCAAAGTCAGTGCTAGTCACAATTATATTACATTGCGTTACTGAATTATTATTAGTATAATAATGGGTAAGCAGTGTTTTACTTTTAGTTGGTCAGGGTTCGTATATGCTCTGTTCTCTGTCTTTATTGGGTATAAAATGTTATTTTGTACAGTAACAAGCAAAGATGCAACATTAGCTTGAGCAATAAAAAATAATCTGCAACTATTATCACAGTCCATTCATTTAAGAAGTCTTTTTTTTTCTTTTAGCGAAAATGCTGTTTTCATCCTCTCAAATATGAACATTTTCTATTTATATTTGTTTGATGGTGTTATACACTGAATAGCTTTGGGTTTTTGACTGTTGATTGGACAAAATGAGGCATCTGAAAATGTCTGACTTGACATTCTTCCGTTTTTTTTTATCGTTGTACGTTATAATAGTCATTGATTTATTGCGAAACCCTCCCAATGTTTACATGTATATAATTCATTGCATTTTGCACTCACGCTGTTTTACCCTTCTGGTTAGATGTCAAACTGATTGTTGTAGAATTTAGTGTGTCTGAAATGAGTAAGTGAAAGACTAACCCATTGAAGTTGTAGTGGAGGACTGAAATGTACAATCTCAGCCTCTGAAATGTCATAAAGCAGAAGTCTGAAGTTGAAATATGAATAACAGAAGTTTCTAGTTGAGTAAACGTTGCATTCCTCCACATGGACAATGCCTTTACGTTACCTGGAAAAATA
Source organism: Stegastes partitus (assembly GCF_000690725.1). Lineage (NCBI taxonomy): Eukaryota > Metazoa > Chordata > Actinopteri > Pomacentridae > Stegastes > Stegastes partitus. Next base: position 115,657 of record NW_007577750.1, on the reverse strand, counting down.
AGTCTTATCGGTACGTCATGACTACTAAGAACATTTCTGTTGCCATCACTTCCAAGACTCTGAGTTTCCTCACTTTCTGTATGCTGCACTGTTACCTAGCAGCAGTCGTACTCGCTGTCAGTCTGATCCCCATGGTGCTCTGCTCGCAATAATGTCTGTGCAATGCTTGCATCACATTGTTTTCATCAAAGTCTTGTCCTTTGGCATGAGACTGCGGTTGGCTGATGACTCAGAGCTAAAAATCTGTCACATATTTGGATTCGAGAAAAAGAGCGAGAAAGAGAGAGGACTTATTATCGCAACGCTCTGCCAGGTGATGACTCTTCTCGGCTTCCTGGACGAACACATGAATGTCGGAAACTGAACGGGGCTACTGGGCCCGAGTCCGCACTGTCTGGGGAACACAGGAAACAGGAAACTACCCCCAATTCACTTCCTGATTGGCTGGAATAGACTACAAAAAGAATTGTGTTTTTTCCTGCATGGCAACAAGCTAATACAAAGCAGATGTAGGGAGACGCAGTGCGAGGGACAGAGGTGGTGTCTCACATACAGGAGCAGGCTGTGCTTCGTCTATCAGCGCTCGGAGAGATGGGAATTCTCAGTGGCACAGCTGGAGTCGGGACTTTGCACTAATTAACAACAACATATGTGCATTTGGCTGCGCTGTTGCCGCTTGAAACATCATTCGACAAACACATGAAACACATGAAATGATATCTCGCCGTGGGTTACCGTGAACCCTTTTCAAGAAATGCATGAAACCAAATTGCCTTAAAAGCCGCTGTCAGAAGGTCAGGTGATTACAAACCCACCGAACTTCAAGGTACCCCTTGGAGGTTTTGGCCACCAGTAGCACTGATGGGTCTCTCTTTTGTTTGTTTGACGGCGCACAAGCCGGCAGCTCATAAAGCCTCAACAAATGTACCATTGCACCAACAAAGGCAGTAAAAAAAGACTTCAAGCTAGCAAACATATAAAAACAACCTGCATGATTTAAAATATTATGCAAATCCCATCATCTTATACACGATGTTAGTTAGACCTCTGTTAACAACATGATACCCATGAAGTCAGACTGAATTTTGAGGAAATGCACATTACAAGGGCTGTGTAAACATTGTAGGGATTAAATTACAAGTTAGAAGAAGCAGATGCAGAATGTATACAGTATGAGGCTGTCAGACTGTATGAAATAACCACCCTTAAACCTGCCGTAATTGCTGCCTTTAGGCACCATAAAAGGCCGTAAACCACATATTTGACTTCATTTAAGTGGATGTGGCAAACTTGTTAGCAAAGAGTTTCCTATTTGCACCACACATCCAACAGATATGCAGCACCATTCACATTTATTTGGAGTTGTGTGTACATTCTTTGAATAATGTCCGTCTTTTAAGCTGCTAAATGCTCATCTATGATCTCCAGCTGGTCACTACTTTAACTATATTCTTTTTGATGGAGTTTTTAGGGACTTTTCAGTGTGTTTTTTTTTCACTGGAAACGTTCTCAAATGGCTGCGAAACCAAAACCAAAAGGTAGCTGAAAAGCACCAAAAAACACCATAGAGAAGAGGAGAAACTACAGGGTGAGCCCTAATCATTTTGATCCATTCCCAAAATAAAAATAATGATTACAGCAGCTTCAAAGCTACTTGTGGTTAAATAAAAGGGAAAACTGCACGTTCAGGGATTACAGGAAGTGTATTTTGTATTGTTTCACGTCAGATACATACAAGGTATGAACTAATGTGTCGTAAGTGTAAACATTTAGATTTTGCCGCCGCGGTTTTGTCTCGTATATTTACAATTTGCGGTTTAATTCCAAGTGAAAGTTTTAGACCCTTGCAGAGTGCAGTGATTTTCGGCGATTTGGCCAAGGATAAGTCATCAGGTCAGCGCTGTCTCGCACCAGTTCCTCCTCATAAGCTGCTCAACCTGAACTGTTTTTATAGGCTTTATAGTGTTGGCACAGCATCGCGTTGTTACTGTTTAATGGTGTTGTAACAATACAAGTGTAATTTTGGATGTATTGAAAATAGCGTTCAGTGCAGAGCGAACCACAGTGGAAGAAACACTAGATTACATATTGTGCTCAAGTGTTGGGGGTCCAGGAAACATGAGTGGGTGGCTGAATACAAGCAGCTCAGAGTGGATGACTTGGGCCTGGGCGAGCCTGGGAGGGAAAAAGCTGCAGTGACAGAGGCCTTCCCTTGACAGCTGGCCAACAGAGGTTCCCAAACTTCCTCCTGTCCAGACTGAATAGGAGACGTGGAGCGGTGGGGAAAGGGAGGGGTTAGAAATCATCTCCGTGGAGGACTCTTATTTAGGTGAAGGGTTTCTCACCTTTGTAGCTTGTGTCTGTTATCACATTGTGTCCCTATAGACGTTTACATATACGCCAAGTTGTCCATTTTGTCCTAGAAGGCGAGCTCTCTGGGAAGTGGTTTACTGTAAACATGCATGTTGACTGTTTAGACGCAGGCCGTGTTTCGGTCCAGGCGACTTTAGACTGGTGGAATAATCCGGGTTGGGTACAGCGGCGTGTTCCTCCATGAGAGCACAGTACTAGGAATAGTGGGGGAAGTAGGCCCAGCATGCAGGGTCAGCAGCGGTAAATACAGGACCAGAGTGCCGCTCCTTCAGCGTGTCCTTCAGGTGCCCCGTGGGAGAAGTCGGCTGGGACGACCTCTACCTGCTAACAATGACATGAGCACGGAAACATTCACCAGACTGTACCGCAGAAAAGGGAGAAACTCAAGAAGTTTGAGAAGCAGAGCCCGTGTTGTTTCTGTGTTGTGTGAAAATGACGAAAAGAAAGAGTTTAACAATTGCAAGTGGTTGCATACACATGCTGATAAAATCAGGTTTTGCAACAGTGTTTCCCTCCTCTGGCAACACCAGCAATGTCAACTTGCCACATGCAGTGACTTCCACCCAACCCACTCTCCCTTTCCTGTGCTTGCAAAAGATATCATATCTTCTCAGCATTGTGCAGGCCAGGACTGTTTGTCAGTGTATGTAGCTGTTATTGTACGTCTTTAATTGTTTTTTCTCGTTTTCGAGTAATGTGACAATTTCATAAATGGATGAAAGGCCATAGAAAATCGTGAAACCAGCTCTCGCCTTTGAGATCATGACACTACACTGGTGTGTCAGATTGAAACCACATCCTGAAAACTTTCTGTCCCTGATGTGAGCTTATTTTAAGTTTCATTTAGTTTCATTCTCAACACAGTGTAACTTCACTACATATCAAGGTGGGTGTATGTGTGTGTGTGCATGGTGGTGGTTGTGTGTTTTTGTTTAGCTCAAGTTTTCCATTGAGACTAACGGATCTGTGTGAACATTAGCTCTCGGCCGCATTGGACAAAGAGGGAGTTTGATCAGTAACCGAACACCGTCTTCTATCACACAGACGGTTGTGTACAGAACAGAAAGTCTTTAACCATAAACTCCTGTTTTTCCATGGTGTTTGTCCAGATGCTGTTCCAGCAAATGTTGTTGTTGTGTGGAAACTTCTGGATGGAACCGCTCAGCTGGTTTCACTGCAGGTTTATTTATAATTAGTGGATGATTAGTGACATTGCATTTAGAAGTGTGACACTGGTACAGTCAGCAGTAGATGCTGATGTTGTGATTAGCTGATTAGCTTAACCAGCTCGTAAATAGGACACATCATAAGGCTAGACACTAACACAACCAGATTAATGAATGTTTTCATTGTGTTTGGTCTCAAAGATAAGCAAGTCAATCGTGTCTCCGAAACCCCAAGATAATGTTTTTAAATGCCTTGCTTCGTACACAACCCCCAAAAACTGTTTAGTTCCATCGAGGAAAGAAACCAAGAAGTTTACATTTAAGAGGCTGGAATCAGTGAATTTATTTTTTCCCTCTAAAAAGTGATCATGAAAAAAGCTGGTGCTAAATTTAATACTTGACAACTCATCTATTAATTGTTGCAGCTCTAGCCATTTCTTTCAGGTTTGATATATACTTCTGTGTTTAAAGTAGCAATGGAGCAATCCACTGATTAATCAGCTGATGGACTGAAAATGAATTTATTTTAATAAAAAAAGTAATTTATTATTGTAGTTGCTGACTCACTGTCGTTAAAAATCATTTAGCGCTGACTAGATTGGTTGAAATCCAGAGAATAGGTCCTACTTTTTACAAATACTAAATCTGTCAAACTAAGTTTTCTAGATATTTGCTTCCAAGTGTGATGGCCCACATAATCATCGGCATCTAAACTTATGGTGCAGTCATAAAAATATAGGATTTGGCTGCTCAATATCAAAGGTGTAAACATAACCGATTATATACATTCAGTGATGTCCCAGCAAACTTCTGTTTTAAACATTTACCTGCAGCGATTTTCGTCTGTGGACAGCGGAGAAGTGGATCACGCTGCAGTGGCGCTGACCCCCTTTAAAGCCTTTGAGAGGTTGAGGTTTTGATGCTGAAAAGAAAGAAGCGGAGTGGAAGTTTTAGCATGAAATCAGGGTTTCTAGAGGTTAGAGGTTTTCAGTGATTGTGGGTTTGAACATGAGTGACAGAGCCGGTTCATGGCGGTGAATGTGGCTACCCCTTGGTGATGCTATGGCTTACTTTTGATCATTGGTTTACTTTAGTCTCTAAGCTGGGCTTTGCCTTGGATTATTGCAATTAATGTCCTGATGTAACATTTGCTTCTCTTTGCATTTAGGGACTTTTTTCTTTCTTGGCAGTTATGAGCTACTCTAAAGGGGCACTCCCGTTTGTTTACTCATAAAGATGAGTTTACTCATAATTGGGCGTGGCTGTCTAATGCTGTCTGTGTGCTTTACATTGTCTGAAAAAAAAAACAACCCGAGTGTCTTGAGAAGTTACTTGAGTTGTATCTTTAAATTTAAATGGAAATCTTATGTTGGTGTGTGGAGCACTGAGGTGTAAGATAATGTTCTAATTGTTTGAAAGAAAGTTACTCTTTTTTCAGGTGTTTTTACTGGATTACAGATGCTTCTTTTCATTTCTCAAGTGAATAGCTCTTTAAGGGTGACCTCAAATTCCAAATGTGCCAATACGACAAACTTTCCTTACAGCCCACTACTGATTTTTGGTTTAAGTTTAAAATATGTGGTTGTCTGTAGGTCGGCTGGGTCAGACGGAAGTTGAGTCACACTATAGGAAATGCTGGTAGTAGTTTGGCCCATGGCAGGAACTAAAAGTCAGCATATGTTTTTGTCTGCTGTCCTGATTTTATCCATTTGTGTTTTAATCTGTCTCTCACATGTGTCCCAAAATGTATCAATGAGATCTGAATGCGTAATCAGATAATAAAACAAAAAAACCTGATTAGGAAATGAGGTGATATGAAGTAAATGCAGCCCTAGTTTAGGTGACAAAGGAATATTTTACTGCAGGATCAAAGCCTCCGCTGTGAATATCCTCTGAGAAAGGCCTGTCTGTTTGTATGTGTGTGTGTGTGCGCGCGGGTGTAATGTTTTCGTGTTTAGTCATTTTCGGAAAGACAGTAATGCCTCACAGTTTTAGTTTCGGTTCTTGATTTGACTCTCTACCTAAGAAACATCAAAGGGGCCGAGCATTAACAGTGGGATAATATAAATGGGTTTCGCTCCCTCTTTCCATTCTCACGGTGTCTCTCTCTTCGCCCTCACACACTCTCAGGGGTAACTGGGTTGTTCGCTGCTTTTAAACTTCGTCTTGGATCCAGTTGAAATTCCTTTCTCCTCATCTCATTTCCTGTTGTAGCTTTCTCCAAAGCTAACCGCTCTCCAGTTTTTCTATCTGGCTGACTTCTCTCTCTCTCTCTCTCTGTCTCTCTCTCTTTCTCTGCAGTCTTCCCTCCTCTCTCACCCTTGATTGAGTACACTGCTTGTATTTTTCTCACTAACACTCCCCACCCCTCGCTTTTCCTTTTTCTCGCAGCCCCGTGTTTCCCAGGCCTGCTAGTTGAGCACACAGCCGCTGAAGGCATTCACGCCCGCGTATCCTCGAATGTGTTCATGTCAGGGAAGATTAGAATAACGAGTCGAGCGGCGCGTCTGTAACTGTACACACCAGCGTGGCCGACTAGTCAACAGAAAAGTCGGGGGGGGGAGAGAGGAACAAAGCTACACATTCACCGGCATCCATTACTCGCTTCAATCGCCTGCCTTTCCTCATTTCTCCGTTCTTGCCTCCTTTTTCTTCACTTTGCCCTACCCTCGCCCCTTTTGGGGGTTTGTTCCCGTCGTCGTTATTTCCCCAGCACTTCTTCTGCTCGACGCCCACCGTGTTTTGCGCGCACGTGCCAAGTGTGCGTCTTGTCTGCTTGTTTTGCTCAGATACTAGGGCAAGATATTCTCCAAGGGGCAGAAGTAGCAGCAGAGATGCTTGATGAAACAGAAAGAAAAAAGAAAAAAAAGCTGCTGTTGTTGTTGTTTGTGTTTTCCGCTTATTGTGAGTCTTGACGAGAGAAAACACACACACACACACACGCCCCACCGGAAAAAGGTAAAATGGGGAGAGATGACAAAAAAAGGAAGCAACAAGAAATACAGGAAAGTGAAATCAGGTTAAAGTTTGTTTTGAAAAAGAAAGCAGATATGCAAGACGAGTCCTGTGCAGATGAAATGAAAAAAGAAAGGAAAAAAGAGGCTTTAGAGCAGAAGAGAAAAGGGATAAAAGAAAGAGAATGATAGGCAGGCTGAGACAGAGGATTACAGACTCTGGTTTTATAATAAAGTCTTTAATCTAACGTGTTGTACGGTAGGTTACTGGAGAGGCTTATCTTTTCTTTTGTAACAGACTCGCTCACCATCAAACATAAACACACGCTTGTTTTTTTCTTTGTGCTGAGGGTAGGTGGGAGGGCGTGTTTGATTTGTTGTTCTGGCAGTTTAGTTGGTATGTTCACCGTTGATTTAGACTGCCAAATGGCATGTCAGTAATGGGGGAAAAAAAAGATAAACACATAAATATGTACCATCAAAACCTGTCCATTCCACCCTCAAACTTCCCCCCAACTCTTCAGTGCTGCTTATCAACTCATCCAGAAATATAAGTTTGTCCACCTCTTCCTTTCAATCTAAACGGGAAACTGTATCAGTAAGTGTGGTAACAACTGCATCCTGCAAATTACGAAATTACCTTTTTGCATTCCTGATGATCATTTAAGAACAGTGTAAAAAGAACATAGAGACTTAGAATGTGCACAAGACAGATATTTTCATCAGCGTGAACCTTGCCTTCATTTTTGCCCAATAGTCATCCACATTTCCACATGATGCATTCATGTGCTCAAACACACAGCTGGCCAGTAACTCAAAATGACATTACAGTTATTCATCTCTGTAGTGCTTCTTTGCTGACTTATTCAGATACTTCAGCAGACAGACAGATCCAGGACTGGCTTGTTTGTTACAGGAAGTAGAAGAAAGTGAAAAAAAAAACATGACTTGTAGTCATTTGGGTTCCTGGCTTGCCAACATTTGCCACCGGTACATTCAGGTGTCAGCTTACACAGTTGGAGGGTGTGTGATCCACGCAGCTGTGTGCCGACGTTGACACTGCTTCCGCTAGCTTCCCTCCAAATTTGTTGGGCTTGTTAAATCACAGTGTCTTGTTTCGTCATTTAAAGGCGTTTTTGATGGGGCTGTGTTGATGAGCAGAACTATTGTAATACCACATGTCCCTTTTACTTTTTAGGAAAGCATTGTAATTACTTGTGCCAATGTGCAATGTCTAATAAGTAGTTGCAGTTTTCCAATAACTAGCCTAACACTGTTGCACAGCATCTCCATGGCTATTTTGAATTTTTGCATTAGTAATTTTGTTATTTTGAAACCCTAATCTCAAAATTTCAGATTTTCGTTTGTTTTAAAAGTGAGATTTGTATATATATAAAATTGCTTGGATCTATATGTTTTTTGCCATTTGGCATTTCTTTTGATAAATCAGTTGGCCCAAGTGCACATCAGTTGAAAATGATCTGAAATCGAAGCTGACTACATGTTCACTGTGATGGATTGTGTATCTCAAGCCAGTTTCAAGTCTCTGCAGGTAGTTTTCATACTGCACTGGCATGAGTCGAAACTTTAGACTGCTGGAAAAATGCAGCAAAATGCACCCATCAATCTAAAAAGGTTTGAAATAAGATGAGCAGTAATTTAAAACACACACACACTAAACCACTTGAACCGTGTTAGGAATGTGTGTGTGTATGTGTATGTATATATATGTATGCAGATGTCTTAAAATTTGAATGTTGTATCAACCATGTGGTTGTATTTTCTGACACAACTTTCCTTTTTTTTTTTTTTTTTAAAGATGCTTTCTGCTCTCCAGTAGCTCTGGTTTTGTTTTCACATTGTAAGTTGAGTCATTAAACACGCACAAGCTGAGAAAGCTGTGGTAATCCCATGATGTTTTGGTTAGGATGACCTGGACGGTTGCAAGTCCACTGAGGGGAGCTCACAGGTCATGAATGAGAGCGGGAGGAAAACAGAGATTGGAGGGTGAATGAGGAGGATTATGGGATGCAGATAGAATAAATATAGTAGAATAAACGAGAGACAGACGCAGAGGACAAGAAGAGAAGACAGGCGGGAGATCTAATAACAGTGGGAAGTGAAGGGATAAAGACAGAGATAAGAGAGAGTTACGTCATCTCCCACGTAAACACAGACAGAGATGCAATCTGCAACAACAAGTCCAAGTGGTGGAGTGCTGTGCTGTGCTGTGCTGTGCGGTGCGGTGCAACTCAGGTGTCTTCTTGATTTGTGAATGAGTGTTATTATTGTGAATTGTTGTGTAATGATTTGCGCGGTGCATGAATCAGTCTCTAGAGGAGCAGTCATAACACTGTGTTGGATTTCAAACCCCACAGAGGGCACTTCATCGCCTCTGTTCGTCTGAGCCAGTGTTTTACATTTGTTCTCTGTGTGGCATCAAAGGTAACAATACTGGAGAGTTTCCTGTTGGCAAATTATGGATTTTGCAAAGACTTTCTGGTAACAATAGCATTCTGTGAAGAAGCCAAAAGGCATTTGGTATGGTCAACAAATCACATGAACCCTCTGAACTCCAAGCAGTTTCTGGATATAGATGTTTTTATATATTTTGTTTTGTTACAATGTTTTTCTCTTCATCCATCCATTATCTATACACTGCTTAATCCTCACTAGGGTCGCGGGGCGCTGGAGTGTATCCCAGCTGACTTAGGGCGAAGGCAGGGGACACCCTGGACAGGTCGAAAATGATAACATGAAAGTTGAATTATTCGTTTATTCATTATCCCAAAAATGCAAAGTGTCGAATACTGAAAAAAAAATGGTGGCCCTACATACTATACATGTTAATTATTTACATTGTAGATTTAATTCCATACTCGTTTCCTATTTGCTCTGTATAAACACAGCCTGCAGTTCAGCCTAGTTCAGTCAAAACAGTCCCTGAATTTTACCCATGATTGTTGGTCGCAGCTGAGTCACTAATGACTGCGAAGGAACGTAGATTTTTTGTTGTTGCTGGGTTTTTTTGGGAGGTTGTTTTTTTTTTACAAATCTGGTTTGTGCAAATAGTATATTTTTGGCAAAGTTTTAAAATGAGATGTGTAGAATAAAGTGATTATAAGGATAGATTTGGTTATTTTTTCCTGCTGGAATGCCACATCACATTTGATTAGTTGTTCACAAACAGTCAGAAAGTTGAAAATCTGAGGTTCTATTCTTTTTTTCACAGTTTCAGGCTCTGATAAATGGTGTCATTTTGGCATGTTTTTCAACAGATAATATAGTATTGAGGGTTGAGAGGGTTAAAAGACTAAAACTAAGGGTGACCCTAAAGCCAAACTCTTAAAGTGCATGTTACATGGACTGCTCTGCTATATTCTGGTCTCTCCTCACTGTGTTTACCACATAACGGCAAAACAAAATAAGAAAACAAATAAAAAACAATACTCAGAGCTAGTTGTTTGATGGCTGAATAGTTGCGCTCTAGTGTTTTAGTCCACTTCTAAGGAATACACTAGATCAATCTTTGGCTGCAAGAAAGAAGAAAGCAGCTGGTAGGAGGATGAACTATTTGTTGGTCTGTGTTGTTGGTTCTTGTGGGATTTATCAACTGATGCATCTTTTAAATGGTGACATCTCAGCCCAGGACTTCCTTAACCGGTTGATCTTGCGGTGCCACAGAAAGCCCACCAGTGCGTAAATAAATCACAGGTTTTCTCCAAACAGTTTAATTGCATGTTGTGCTACGTGACTGATGTGATTACTCACCTCTTGCACAGCCTTGCACATGATGCATTTTCATTGTTGCGACACCATCTTTCCTTTCTCGAAGAGTAAACCGGTTCTGTGATAAGATGTAGTTCTCGGGTACGAAGTGGTGGAATGTTTCTCATTCATTGGATTCATATGAGGTGGCAAAAAAAAGAGTATTTATTGATGTTGAGAGTGTAAATTGAGTGAAATGTCCAGTGGGACTGCTGCATTAAGTGGCTGATGTACGGATAAGAAAGATGACTTCCGTAATCTGTAGGTTGCTGTCTGTTTCACAGCCGGTTATCCAGTGTCAAATGTCAACTCTCTCCCCTCCAGGGTCAGCTGCAGGGTCGGAAACACAGCAGTCTTTATAATAGCAAAGACTTCTGCTGCATAGGGCATCTGAACTGTTTCCTGGTGCAGCAACAGAAACGCTTTCCTCTGACAGACAGAATTAAGGTTTGAAGTTGCACAGATTTTTCTATAGCAGTGGCTCTTACAGTGGGATTTGTTTCTTAAGATAAGAATTCAAGGGGTCACAAGAGGATTTAAGGAAAGAATAAGAAAAAATATAGATGTTTTTATATATTTTGTTTTGTTACAATGTTTTTCTCTTCATCCATCCATTATCTATACACTGCTTAATCCTCACTAGGGTCGCGGGGGGCTGGAGCCTATCCCAGCTGACTTAGGGCGAAGGCAGGGGACACCCTGGACAGGTCACCAGTCTATCACAGGGCTACACTTAGAGACAGACAACCAAGCACACTCACATTCACACCTACGGACAATTTAGAATCAACAATTGACCTCAACATGTTTTTTGGACTTGTGAGAGGAAGCCGGGGAACCCAGAGAGAACCCACGCTGCATGGGGAGAACATGTAAACTCCATGTAGAAAGATCCTCACTGGGACGTGAACCAGCGACCTTCTAGCTGTGAGGCAATGGTGCTAACTACTGCGTCACCACGCAGCCCGTTTTTCTCTTCAGATTTTTTAGTAATTTTAATACTTTTTCTTGTGATATTCTAGACACTTTACCTCACCAGGTCTCTTAAACTCTTTAGAAGTACTTCATTTCACAGGATGAAAGACTAAAAGTGAGGAACCATTGTGTTAAAGATAAAGATGTAATTTTGCAAACAGCAGCACCCACCCATCGATTCATGCTTTCGCCGCAGGAGTCACTCATTTAAAGCCAGAAATAACAGTGCAAAAAAATCTGCTTAGCCGTGTCAGATTCCCTTGCAGATAATGGAGCGTTATTGGAGCAAACGCTGACAATGTTGGTTAACACATGTGTAACTGTAGATGACACGGTGCTGTGGGTCCCCAGGGCGAAGGGAAACAGAAACAAGGAACAGAGCCCAGACTAGCATGGATGCACGGCTTCATAAAGGAGAGTATATTGGTCCCGCGGGACCGAGGCACCACCTTCGTGGTCTGTGCGTGTTTGTGTGTGTGCGTCTCGGTGGGTGGTTGGACCACATTCCTGTGAAAGGGAGTGCTGTCTGTCACACATGTTTGATGAACAGATTGAACTGCAGCAGAATTCAGGAAATGTCCCACGCAGATTCTCTCATTCACAGATGTGACAACAGAGCACACAACAAAACAAACAGTTTTTTCTTTTTTTTTTTTATGTGCCACTCTGTTGTTTGTGTCCAGTGTTAAAAGCAGTCACTCCGGCTAAGTTAATCTCATTATATGTGCTGTTGGATTTGGTGATGTAATGACAATGAAAGTGTGGTTTAAAGAGTGGTACAACCACCTCATGCAACTTACAGAAATGCTATTTTTTTATACTTTGTGTGCTATCTGTGTTCCTAAATAAGTAATCATTCATAGCCTGAATAAACACATTTATTTTTTGCTACAGCAGCATTCCTAAATAATAACTGCTTTTTTAACTTCCTTCCTTTTTTTGTGCAGGAGAAGCAAAAAACATCCCTCCTTACCCGGGGCCAAACAAGATGAGGGACTGTTACTGCACTGTCAACCTGGACCAAGAAGAAGTGTTCAGGACCAAGATTGTGGAGAAGTCATTGTGGTATGTTGAAGAGCCCCTCTGCCATTCTCTGTCTCTCTTTGTTTGTCACCCTATTTAAGATCTATTCTTAAAGAAGTTAAATCATAATCACTTCTTCATTGGTCAAAACTCTACGTTGATAGAGAGTGAAAAAACACTTTTTTTTATGAAGATTTAAAATGGAATTAACCAGCTGAAAGAGGCTGAGACTGTTTGTCAGGAACACCAGGAGCATGTTCAAAGTGCAGAAAGAAGTGAGTGAACTGAAGAGAAAACAACACAGGGCAGTAGACCCTGATTCCCCTGCTTGCTTTTACCCTGATGGTATGATTCCTGCTGGTCGTCGACGCATTAAAAGAGAAAAAGCTCTGCAGGAAAGTGTAGCTAACTGCTGCAAAATTGATGGCTAGTGGTGAAATGTTTAGCCAGAGAGCTTTGTATGAAGGTGCATTAGTACAAATTACACTGTGGTAAAAATAGTGGCAAGCAAAACTTGACAGAAAATGGATCATACATCTCAGAGTTTTTCAGTCCAGTGCTCAGCAAATCCTTAATGTTTTTTACCACAGCATTACTTAAAGATTAAGGATGGACGGCTGAATGCACAAAAGTTAAAACACGTATTAAAGGATCTCTGTGTGACTGTGTATCTGTCTCTGTCCATACATCCTTCTCCATCTGTCTTAATGTCTGGTGAACAACAGAAGAAGTCAGTAATTATTAGCAGCAGCCTTGAGGGCTCAGCTCACGAGATTCTCATTCCTGTGATTACCATGGTCGTCATTTAGGTGAGGCAGAATGTGGACGTTGATGTTCCGTCCAGCCAGCGGCCACAAACGGGCCTTTTGTTGAAGGCAAACAAGCTGTAGCTGTCAGCATTCACATGATTCACTGCAAAATGTTAATACCTGCAGGCTTCATTTTCTGTCTCTGAAGTGATTAATTGACCAAATCAATCATCTTTGACCAAAGAAAAAGTAAAGAACTGCTGCTGTGATGTTACGCGAAGGTGAAAGTACACTTAAAGGCTTACAGATTAACCAATAAATCCATCAGTCAGTGATTCGCACGCGATTATTTCACTTCAACCTGATGGGTGGACGGGACGTTACTTTACAGACATGACAGTCTGTATTTAATGTTTCATAGAATTCTTTCACAATGACACGTCACGTCAAATTACAAAAAAGAATTGTTTAAGAAATGGCTTATCACCAGATGACGTCTTAGCCCGTTGATTTCATTACTGCCTGTGTTTAATTGCAGCGCTCATTAAGGACTGTAGACGATGCAGTAAAACCCCGACAGCGTGTATTACAACAGGCTTCAAAGGCAAAGTTGCACAGAAACACAGTGTGTTCTCCAAAGAAGGAAGAACTTGGAAGATCTTGTCATTGTAACTTCTGTATCTGTAAATATGACTCAGAATTTTTCAGAATAATGACACAATTTTAGCAGTAATCTGGAAGTCATTACAGGAATCTCAGTTTTTTCTGCTTCCCCTAAATTTGTGATTTTCGGTTGTTTACGACTGGCTTTCATTTCTACAAGGAATTTTGCAGACTTAACTTGACCTTTTTTTTTCTTCTCACAATGTATAATGTATAATACAGACAACATGCACCTTAGTTTCTGTCTCTGTTTGTTTGTTTGTTTTTTATATATTTATATTCTTTTATATATATGCGAGTGTGCAATGAGACAATTTCATTGCCCAGTGTTAAACTGCTGTTTTTTATGCTGCACATATGACAATAAATGTCTGTCTATCTATCTATCTATCTATCTATCTATCTATCTATCTATCTATCTATCTATCTATCTATCTATCTATCTATCTATCTATCTATCTATCTATCT
>NW_007577750.1:97668-98790 GCF_000690725.1 Stegastes partitus | reverse complement strand
TTTTTTAAATAAAAAGTACTTTGACTTTTAATGCAGTAATAGGGCTGGGCCATATCATGCTATGCACAGTAATGCCGGTGTAATGTTAGGGGATGATATGAAATTGAAATATCGCTATAAAATTGGAGTGAAACGCGCACGCGCAGTGCTGTTGTTTTCAGTCAGTGTCATGCACATGGAGCAAGAAGCATGGCGGCGACCAAGGAGAAGGACGAATGCAGAGCATTGACCGACACAGTAGGGCTGGACCCGGATATCAGAATATTCGGTCGTTATGGTGGTGTCTGCATAGCAACTTTGAGATCCGCATATTTGCCCGCCACCCACCGCTACCTTCCCCCCGGCCGCCGCCACCACCCAATGGTGGAAACAGAGCTGTGACCGCTACCCTAAAGTGGCCTTAGCAGCCAAGTACTGCCTGTGCGTCCCACCCACTTCCACCCCATCCGTCCAATATTCACCTGCCGCTATTTAAAGTATTTTGTCTCGCGTCAGTTATATTGTCAGTTATATCGTTATCGCAAATTTTCTCATTTATATCGTGATAAATATTTTTGGCCATATCACCCTGCCCTATGCAGTAAGTACATTTTTCTAATAATACCTATGTACCTTTAGTTGTGTAAAAAGTGTACAGCACTTGTTCGCCGTTAAACTTACGTTGAACTTACTATCACACTCATGATGGACATTTGAAAAAAAGGTGATGTCTCGGAAACAGAGGTATCACTTTTTAATTCACACATTTTTTCTTGTTAAAATCTGACACCTGCGGTACCAACAATGCAGCTCATCTTCTCATAGTTCGGTCTAAAGTTTGAGTGCTGTGATCATATAGTGGCTAATGTGTCCCCGAGCCTCTAGAAATGAGTAGTGGTCTGTAAGGCGCCCATTTTTCTAACTCCACACCCTTATTAAGTTTCAAACTCACAACCGCAAATGTCCCCAACTCGAATGGCTTGCCTTGAGGTGGCGGACCAGACTTCACAAAGCCACAAAAGGCTTCATATGCAACTTTTTTTTTTTTTCCAAAATTTTCAGTAGCGTTTCCTGAGACCTGTGAGCAGAATTTATGAAATTGTCAAGTCCTGTCCTCGTTTAACAGTGCAGTGACACTAACGC
>NW_007577750.1:81360-92198 GCF_000690725.1 Stegastes partitus | reverse complement strand
TATCTATCTATCTATCTATCTATCTATCTATCTATCTATCTATCTATCTATCTATCTATCTATCTATCTATCTATCTATCTATCTATCTATCCACCCTTTGTCATCTTTCAACAACTTAATATGTTCAGCTACATTTGTGTTTGTTGTAAAACACCAGATGAGCATCTAATCCCAGTTTGCCTCTTCCTTCTCTCTCCTGCAGTCCGTTTTATGGCGAGGACTTCTACTGTGAGATCCCTCGTAGCTTCAGACACCTCTCCTTCTACGTCTTCGACCGGGAGGTCTTCAGAAGGGGCTCCAGTATTGGTGAGCAGACAGCTGCTACATCTGTTCGAAACCCACCATTTGGCCCCACACTGTGCTCAGAGAATGAATCATACTGAGAATTAAAGAAGGAAAAATGAGCCTCAACACGCTTGTGAGGTGACTTTTTACTTTTATAGATCAGCAATGGCACCTTGCAGTGTTATAAAGCAACAATTTCCATTTTATTGAGTCAAGCAATTGATTCTTCTCACCTTGTGCTTATTATTTGAAAAAAAAAAAGGCACAAAAAGGACTACTATACTACATAATATAAGTAAATATTTACGAGTGGTTTTGGTTGCAGGTGTGCAAGTGTCAGCTACAGTCACATCACTCAGTCACCACTTGCTTAATTACACACAGACTCAGCCATGCTTTCCCTTCCTATGTTTTGATTCGCTGTCACTATTGATGGGCCTTAGCTGTTTACATTCTGACAAACTCCCATTGGCCACTGGTCCCTGTCTCCACGGCAACATGCTGAGTCAGCGTTCCTCCATAGTAGAATGAGACTAAGAATAAAATGCTGCAGCTAGCAGCCGGTTCGCCTCTAGACCGTCAGCCGAGCCATCACTCAAAGGCTACTTAGGAGCTTTCCTGTTTTGGATTTAACTGATTTAAGGACAGCAGAGTCGCCACCTTTTCAGACTACAACCCCTCCTTACTTACGTCTCATTCCAAAAAACAACAACTTTACACTAGATATCTACCGGAGCTGCTGCTCCTACATGCTTTGAATGTGCTTATTGCAAGTTTCTTTGGATCAAAGCATCTATCAAATGAATTTTGGGCACTGTGAATACCTCTTTGTGTGCTCATTTCCACTAATTGCATTTTACAAAAAGCCAACTGAGTGCATGGTTGCAAACACAGACGATTAATGTAATAGGCATACTTTTTCCTCTGTAAATCACACCCATAAGTTGAATTTTTGCCCAAAGATTAAGTGGGTTGTGTCTTTCTTTTGGTCTCGTACAATTTTGTCTGCTCCTACTAACAGAAAGAGTGATACTTTGGCTTTTGCATCACTTATTGCTGGAAGGTTCTGATTCCACCTTTAACTTCTTCTTTTCTGGGGGACTTGATGCGTTTTCTGCATTTAGAGAAAAATCTAATATAATTTGAGATAACTTGCTAACTTTTTGGCTTCCAGTCTCTTACCTCCCTGGACTTTATCTATTTGTACGTTAGTCAGTCTGTTTTCATAATCTACAATTTTGCAGCTCTGTGACAAAAAGTCAGAATTACAATTGTTTTTTACTCTCTTTGATTGAACTTTTAATTGATTTTTCTACGTAATTATTGCCAATTGAAGAGGAATCACCTGTATCTCACAGTGTGTGGGCCTCTTCAGATGAGAATGAAATAATTAATTGTTTCTACATTATGGGTGTGGCAGCTGTATCATTGAAAAATATTTCCAATAAAATAAATGTGGAAAGGTGTGGCTGTTTGTGTGGCCGGATGCTTTTATCAGTGTCACTGGGTGTGTCTGGCAGTTTTGGATGTGTTGCAGCTCCTGTTTGTGGGTGTTACAAGAATAAAAACAAAGTTGTTAGTTTCAGGGTGGAAATGGCAGGGGTCACTGCCAGGCCACCAAAGTGCATTTTCTCAGTATTTCTGCACCAGGTGCCTACACGCATTAAAAACAAATCTGTGGATTTACAGGTCATGAGCAGACATGCAAGCACGTGTGTGGGTGTCTGTCAAGAGCTCGCTGTAACTCGCATCTGAACATGTTAGCCTCAACGGAAACGTAACGTGAGTTATGTTTTGAGCTCATTTGTCATTGTGTGTAAATGTGTGTGCAGGCAAGGTCGCTGTGAAGAAAGAGGACCTGCAGAAATATCACGGGAAAGACACCTGGTTCCAGCTGCAACCTGTCAGCGCTGACTCAGAAGTGCAGGTCAGTACAGTGAGAACACACAATCACTCTTTTTAAATACAAAGCACTCGCTCATCATCTTTGCTGCTTCTTGTAGAATCTGCAGTTGTTTTGCCTCACAGAGGGCTGGATAGATTTTTGGTATCGACCCAAAATGTGTGTGGTTGAAACCGAAAGCTGACATTATCATCGTCCCTTTGATTCTCACAGCTGTTTTTGTTGAGTCAAATTTAAAGCAAGACAAAACTGTAGATTATTAATAGTTACCGAAGTGACAGGGAGAACCTTTAATCGGCTGTTTATTTGGGGAAGGTTCATATTAGAGATATACCTTTCTTTCTTTGATTTTCAAATTTCACAGAACTAAATCCACCAGTACAACATGAGGTGGTGTAATTAGAAGAGCCCCAACACACAAAGAACACAAACAAACCATGAATATAATGTTAGATAATTTCTGTGTCATCAACTGTTTCCATTGCGCTTTGTTGTATAAAAATGTATTCAATACACAACTTGGGTTTTTTTTAAGCTCTCCTCAGTGTCAAAGCTGTATTGTGCTACATTTAGAATTTTCCTTTTTTAATTCTCTGCACTTTCATCCAGCTGTTTTAGTGGACAAATTGAAAATACACATAAAACATCTGGAAATAAACCAAACTGCCAACATAAATAAGAAATTAAAGGGCCCCAAAATAGAACCCTGAGAAACTCGACATATTAAATGAACTATGTTTGAAGAGAGTAACCCTTTGTTATGTTGCCCCACAAATGATATAATGATTCATTCAAAATTTTCACAAGAGCAGTCTGACAGGTAACCTTTTAATGATAGAAACAAGTTTCGGATTTTTGGCAGACCTTGACCACAAATAAGAGAACTGTGAAGCATCAGCGTGTTGTGTATTACTTGAGTATAACGTTAAGAATCTTTAGATTATGTTGTTGTGTAACTGATATTGCCAAGTCAGTAAGCTGAATTTCTGACCTTGCTGTACTTGTTCATACAGTTACTTCAACAAATAAAGTGAAATAACCCTCATGAACCCAAAACCTGTCAGCAGGATTTAAAGGCATATTATCTTCAAAAAAGTACAAAATTGTACCCTTTGTTTGAGTTAGAAACCATGAAAAGATAAAGAATTTCCAGATTTTTAGCTTTCTGACAGTCTTTGAACTAATCACAAACAGATTTTTCCTCAACATTCCTTTATTGTAGACGTCTAGTGAAAAAAAAAAAGGTTTGCACGAACAGGATTTTGTCAAAGACAAAAATTCTGCATTCCTCAGCACAATTGAGGAGCCTTTTATTGGCTCAGCTGCAACCAACAGTCATGCGACAAAAATTCAGGGAATACTCGTTTAAACTGCAGGCTGTGTATACGTGAAACCAATAGGAGAACTGTAAATAGTTAAGTATCTAAAGAATATAGAACCACCATTTCTTTTTCAAGTATTTGTGACAGCTGTGGACACGAGGAAAAACGATTTATGTCATAACTGGGTCATAAAGCACAAAAGACATTTCTGAGTTCTCTGTAATTCTAACCGTGATTGTGCTGTTTCCATAGAGATAGAAGACTTTGTATTTCAGTGGAAAAGAACCCACAATGGGCAAAAACGAGGTAAAAACGTCTGGAGACTGCAAGTGATTCAGAGGGGTAAACTCGCTTTGACGTAAATATTATGAGAAGTTTAGCATCATTTGTTAAAGCAAAACAAGCTTTCTGGGGGGAAAATCCTTTAATTAACGTACTAAAAAAAGCTTTGGTTTATTATTGATACTGAAATTCAGGTTCGGTAAATGTGATCACATCAAAATATTTCAACCATTACCCACCCTTTGCTCACACTTACCCTGCATATAGGATATGCACAGATGTATATGTGTGACAGTGTGTTTGCATGTATTTTATGTGTCTGCATGAATCCGGGCAGAACCCAAACAAACACAGCATGTGTGCACCTGAAACACTGGAGCCCGCAGGGTCAAAGTCACCTGGCTCTCTGTGTCTGCTGTTAAAAAACATTAATTCACCTCCATTACAGCTCAGTTTGTCATAAGCTGGTGAAAGAGTGAACACAGCCAATATTTTCCATTTGTCATGAGTGAATGAATGAATGACAGCTGGCTGTGATAGATGGGAAAGTGCTGTTGAAAATAATAACAGCACATCTCACGGCTCTTGTCCAATGGAGATAAAAGCAGATCAGACTGAGTCATTGTTCTGGTATGAAATATTAAAGAGTGAAGTGTTCATTTTTAAATTACATGTTTTCATGTTAAGGATGGCAACTCCATTTACAGCAGATTTGTTAGCAGTGATGCAAATCAAATGCGCATTAAAACATTGATGCAGAATCGGCTCAGATGCTGGAAAATTAATTCCCCTGTCCAGCAGGGCGTGTTGATAAAAGAATAAAAACTTCAGTGCAACAAGTGCAGGAGAGTCTGCACAATCCACGGGAGAATTTAAAAGTAAATTTAGTCACCTTTTCTAACTGCAGCTGTTTTATCTAATATATAGCTCTCCTAATAGCTCAACCCAAATTTTAGAACAAACCCAAAGGACAAGCTGAGTGATCAGTGTATTATTAATTACAGAAAAACTCAATTTATTTTTGATTTCCGAAATTTTTTTGCAGTCAAGTGTGAAGTGCGCTGTTGGCGCTCGCCCAACACGCTTGTTTCGTAAATGTGCAATATTTTCTACTAGTCACTATTCAGCAGTGTCACTCACCCACGCAGCCACAGACACACACAGGGCGAGAGACACAGCGAACAGTAACATCTGCAGACAGATGGGTGTGTGTAGCCCTGGAGCAGCGATCTGAAACAGAGACACATTCATCCGAGTAGCCGGGGAGAGGAAGGATGTGTGAGAGAATGAGAGAAGAGAGAGAGAGAGAGAGAGAGAGAAAAAGCGAAGGAGATGGATCAAATGAAGTAGGAAGATAGAGTGTCTCTCTTCTCTTTTCAATAGAGGACACATTGTTTGGCCTGTGCGCACATGTGTGTGTGTGTGTAAGCGCGTGTGTTTGTACCCTCGGCTTGAATCGCCCAGAAAGAGCAACGCCTGTGAGTTTGCATACTGATGCTGTTAATTAATGGCGCTTTTCTAGACAGCTGCACCACTACACTGTCATTATGTCATTAATCCAATCACTTCAGAGGCAAAATAACTTCAGCATGACGTTGAGGCTCGCAGCTATTTTCATAGTGCTGCAGGAATGCCACTTGTTCACGTTTATGTGTTTTTGTTTTGAACAGAGAAATTTATGAAAAAGGAATTCGTCTTACTGACTATGGATCAAGACTTTTCTAAAATACTCTCTCAACCCCTGGGTGCATGATAAGACATCTGCATCGCTATGTCAAGGATGACATGTTTTATATGAGTTGAAATTAGTTTTTAGAATGGATTCGTTTGCACCGTTTTGCCAGATTCAACAGAAACTAGTTTTCAATGGACAGAGCCGGATTTTTTTCTACGTTTATGCTGTTATAGGAAAAACAACGGGTGCATAAAAAGTGTTTGTGTTTGTGTTTCCTGCAGGGAAAAGTGCACCTGGAGCTGCGTCTTAGTGAAGTCATCACAGACAGCGGAGTCATCAACCATAAACTGGCCACACGGTAGGACTACGCACACACACACACACACACATATTGCTTTTTGGTTTTATTTTATGCGTCTGTACATAACAACACTGTGCCCTATGATTATATTTGACTTTTCTGATTTTTATTTGGCAATTTCATATCACTGTATTATAGACAGAGTAGAGTACATGGAAAATGCAGAAAGTACACTTCCCTTACCTCTGTTCGTCACAGTTTTACAATAATATAATTATTACAGCTGATAACAAATCAATCAAGACATACTGTAATATCCTGTCAGCTGCTGTCACTTGCTCTAATTTGTATAAAACTATGAAAATGATCAGTAATAAACAAAAGGATGGATTCAAACTAGTGAGGAAGAGGCTAAGTAAAACTGTGGATTTTTTTTTTATTTTTTAGAAATGATTAATGATTAATTCATTGTTTCTCACTGACACACACTGTGTGCCAACTTTTAGACAGGTTTACCTTCAGTGGCACTTTGCTACAGTCTTGGCATGTTGCTGCTGTTAACTGTAGATCAGCAAGAATGTGTGTTACTTTCTCACCTGCATATACACAGACACCTATCCTGATGTGTTCGCAATACAAACAACAAAAAGGAGCTTCTGTCAAAAACGCCTTCAAACTGAGATTATCTAATCAGTTTATAATAACACTGAGGCTGCTTTGACTTCAGATGTTGCTATGAAGCTGTGTCTCTGGTAGCACCCAGGAGCTAACCTTGATATCTGAAGTATCTCAGTGGCTTCGGTGCAGAGCGCTTTATTCCACCTTTATGGTGCATAGCTTGTTGCTTGGCAACAGCTTTTGACTGGCAGTGAGACGACTTGAGCCTTTTTGTTTAGACTCCTTTTGAATGTGTGAATCAAAACACAGTGGAAGTCACGAACTTGCAAATGCATTCAGAATATTGTTTCTGTAGGTGTTGTGAAATATTATTGTTTTCTAGTGTTATGGATGAACTTGACTGCGGATCGATGATGTGCTCATGGGTGGATTATTCTGTAGATGTGTGTGTTTGCTTGTTGGCTTTCCAGCTTCTGTAACAGGCAGCAGTAAAGTCTGATGATGAGCCAGCGTGGCTTCGTTCCCAGAGCACATTGTTGTTAAGGAGCTTAGAGCGCAGAGCAGGAGGTCATCTAGTCAGATTTCTCTAGAAAGACACGTGTGTGAGAGAGAGATGGAGACAGAGCTGTGTCCATTCAGCTCTACACAGCAAAGAAGTCAAACTCGCCGGTTAGCCAACATTAAGCTGATGTGAATGGCAGAGCCAGCTTGATGCGCATCAGTTTTAGTTCTACTCAAACATGTCAGTGTTAGACTAAGAAATTAGAAAATCAGTAGAAAAACATTTTGAGGGTCTTGTGCCATGTGTATTTCCAATTTGTGCCTTTTTTTTTTTTTTTCTTTAAAGAAAAAGGAAAACGTTCATTTACATTTATGTGACAGTGACAGTCAATACTTACTATACAGCAGCTCATGCAAAATGTATATTTAAGTATCTGAAGATTTGACCTTTAAACACTCCCTGGCCAAACCATGAGTCGCTGGAAAAATTTGCTGCTGCTGTCTGAATGAATCTCAGTGAAATTCTACATCTTACAAAAAGTCTCACTATTCAAACTGTGGAAACCATTTTTAAATACTGATAAGATAGCAACCATAGCAGCAGCTGCAATAGTTCTATAATCCTCTGATGGGTTTAAAAAGGCATGTTATTTATTTTTTTAATCGCCAAAATGACACAATTTCTCAGCCAGAAACTGTAGAAACATAAAGGATTGTCGGATTGTCAGTGATCTTTCAACTAATCAGCTCTCATGTGCCATTCCATCAGAAAAATGAACTACACTGAACAAAAATATAAACGCCCCATGTTAAATATTGTTGCCATGTGGAGTTAACAACTGTAAACGAGCATTTGCTGACATTTTATTGTACAAAAGTAATATTTCTCTTGATTTGTGTATAATTTTTAATCTAATTTGCTGTCAGTGAGCATTACTCAGTGAGTTGTTTTTTTACTCAGTGCATGGGTGGGGCATGTCCAGTGGGTGATCAGACAAATTGAGCAACAGCTGGACAATCCTTGGACTGGAGACAATAAAAAGCCACCCCAAAATGTCATATTTTCACAAGTCATAATGCCTCAGATGTCGCAAGTTATGCGGGAGCGTGCCATTGGCATGTTGGATGCAGGGATGTTCACCAGAGCAGTAGCTGCACGGCTCAATGTCCATTATCGGACCATAGGCCGTTTAAGAGTTCGTTTCCAACAGACTGGCACTACTGCAAATCGACCTCATCCTCATCGGCCACGTGTGACCACTCCAGCACAAGATCGCCACATCTGGCTCGTCCATCTGTGGGATCGGCTAAGACCAGCGACACACACAGCTGATGAGACTATTGGTCTGCACAACAGACGCATCACACCTCAGATTTCTGTAACTGCCTATGAGAAGCCAACTTGCATGCTCGGCGCCCTCACCGTGGTCTGGATCTCACTGCTGTCCAGCGTAGGAACCGATTCACATGGGCGAATGCACATGTCCAATGGCCCTTGGCACGCTGGAGAAGAGTGATGTTCACGGATGAATCCAGGTTCCAGTTGTATCGTGCAGATGGAAGACAGCGTGTCTGGTGACGCGTGGGTGAACGGTTTGCAGATGTAAATGTTATGCCCAGGGTTGCCCATGGAGGTGGTGGGATTATGGTGTGGTCAGGCATCACATACAGGCATAGAATACCATTGCAATTCATTGAAGGGAACCTTAATGCACAAAGATATCGGGACGAGAGTCTCATCCCAATTGTTGTGCCGTTTGTGCGCCAGCATGACATCACCTTTCAACATGACAATGCCCGACCTCATGTTGCCCACATCTGCATGGAATTCCTTCAAACAGAGGACATTGAAGTTCTGGACTGGCCTGCATATTCGCCAGACATGTCCCCAATAGAGCATCTTTGGGATGTTCTGGATAGGTGTGTCCGGGACCGTGTTCCAGTTCCAGGCAATGTGAGTCAACTCCATGTGGCACTCCAGAAGGAATGGAATAACATTCCACAGGTCACCACAGCCAATCTGATCAACTCCATGCGAAGAAGATGTGTTGCTCTGAGAGACACAGCTGGCGGACACACAAGATACTGAAAAATCAAATTCCTCAACCTGACCCCTATCATGTTCAAAGGACTGTCAGTCTGCTACAAATGGCCATACCACGATGTTATTAATGCCGATATGAAGATCAGTATTTACTGAAAATATATTTTGAGTTTCTCTATATATTGCGTAACCCACAATGTTCATAAAACTCTTATATTTGACATGGGACTTTATATTTTTGTTCAGTGTAAACTGAAGTTCAAAATTGTGATATTTCATCACAATTATTTGAGTTGACATGTCCTGTTTAAAAATGTTTACTTGCCGTTACCCCAAAGCCGTTTAAAGGGCTTAAGGCCTGTTCTCAAATGCATTTGTCATTCGTTACATGACAATAAGACTGATCCTACTGGATGTGTGCAACTCCTAACATCAGAATATTAAAATCTAGGATTCGACCCCTTCGAAAGCTACGTCAACTGTTAACAGCCCTTGAGCGCAGCAAAACTATAACAGGCAGTCAAAACCTGCAACATGTGTCACATGTGACATGACATCAGCCACTCTGTATTGAATCTAAATGCACAGTGTGCTAGTCTTTGTACTCTGGTATGATCTGTTGTCTGTTGTACATGCCAAAAGGTTGACCATGACTGGAAGTAGTGCTGTTTCATAGTGTATTTCTAGTAACACCTAAAGTGTGAACAGTGTTATATGAGAAACATTATTTGTCAGTCAAAATGGGACATTGCTTTGTAATAGGTGTGCGTACACAAAAAGATGGTAGTTTCTTTCCTCTGCAGGGGCACGCACTTGTTGAATCGCTATGTGCTGCAGACTATTTTCAGTAAACAAAATGCTTTAAAGCTTTTAATGTCTTTTAGTGAAAAAAAAAAAGCTGTGAATGTTAAGGCTTTTACTACCCAACAGTAAAAAAATAAAATGAAATGAGCACTACTTCTAACCACAGTAGCACAACCTAGCCATTAAAGAATCAGTAATAATTAGGGCTGCACAATTAATCGAATTTTAATCACGATTATGATATTGGTTTCCTACCATCAAATTTGCATGATCGAGCGATATTTAAAATGTGTAATGCTGTGTTCACACCAGACACGAGTAAAATCATTTGCGCTAATGATTTACATGTAAAGTCAATGTGAAGACGCGATTAGACACAAGTTAACGTCCCGCGGCACGGCTTGCGCGGCACAATTGACACGAATTGAGCGAGTTATTCGCGCGTATGATGCGATTCTTGACTAGCATTTGAAGAGCAAGTTGAAAAATCAGAACGTTTGCAATCTGACATGCCGCGATGGCCAATCAGCGTTGACATTCTCTGGTGACATCAACATGATTCATTCATATTTTTTTTTTTACAACTACACCGTGATTATTGATTGATTTACTTTGGAATTTTATCCACATCCAGTTTATAATTTAGTTCAGAAAATGTAGGCCTGTTTACAGAATGGAAATGGAAACTAGTGCCCTGTTTTGTTGCCTTTTCATTATTCTTTTATTTATCTTTATTTATTTTTTAAGGAGTTGCACTGAATTTTGGAGAAAAAGAGGACCTATTTTATTTTTAAGCACATATTTGCACATTAGCAGGAATGCAGCACAATATATGGATGCGAAAACAGTTATAATAAGTCTGTAAAACAATAAAGTTTGTTTTGGTTAAAATCAACAAATAATCAGAATAATTAATCATGATTTCAATATTTATCAAAATAATCGTGATTGTCGTTTTGGCCATAATCGTGCAGCCCTAGTAATAATAATGAAATAATAAATAGAAGAGAGTATTATGATGTGGCAAGTTTTTTTAAATAAAAAGTACTTTGACTTTTAATGCAGTAATAGGGCTGGGCCATATCATGCTATGCACAGTAAT
>NW_007577750.1:26031-79495 GCF_000690725.1 Stegastes partitus | reverse complement strand
TCTATCTATCTATCTATCTATCTATCTATCTATCTATCTATCTATCTATCTATCTATCTATCTATCTATCTATCTATCTATCTATCTATCTATCTAATAGGAACATTAGAATTGAAGATACAGTACAATAAGAGATGAAGTCAAGCTTGATGTGAATCAAATGCCATCTAACAGAGGTTGGTCTTAAACACTGACTTAAAAGTTTCAAGAATCTGAGTAGTTCTTCCATGAGAAGGTAAACTGCAACGGTGGCCAATGCAAAGGCTTGATCGCCTATTTTTGAGCTTGGATCTTGAAACACTCAAAGGCATCTGGCTGGCCGACCTCAGTGCTCCAACTGGGGCATTAAGATGCAAGAGCTCCACTAAGCAGGCATTTAAAACGTTAAAAATATTCGTGATGTGCTGGCCCATTGGTAAACTTAAGCAAATCTAGGCTTAAAATTTTGTTATTTCTTTGAGGAAGCTTTATTCTGCATGTCATTTAAAAATTTGGCCACCAAAAATGTATGCTGTAACCACATTTTGTAAATGACAAAAAACCTTGTGCCCAGAAACTGCTTGTGCTATGGGAGGAATAAAGCGTTGTAAATATCCTATGAAGTGACTTTTGTGTTATATGGAGTATGGCTCTATGTGTTTGTCCATATAAATGTGTTGAGATTTATTTGTTTTGACACTAGTTTAAAAAAACAAGCGAGCATCACACCTCCTTTAAGTTATTTTTAGTAAATGCTGCAGAGCTCAGACTTCCAAGTACATTTTAAAGTAAGTTTAAAGCTGCATAAAGGATTTTTATTTTTTTTTAGCTTTTAAAAAAATTTTTTTAGGCCAAACTAATATAATCACAACTGCAGAATTTTCTATTAGTCGCCTGATAATAAGCTGTATGTCCAGCACTGGTTTTGAGAAAAATAGTGTTTTACATGTTAAATGCTCAAATTCTTTGTCTACCACGTGTTGCTGGGCTGGTAGCATAGATTTGTTTCCTGGAAACAGCTTGTTTGAACCCATATAGGAGGGTTGGTGGGAGCACTGAGACTGATTGTGTGGGCTGATGAAGCTAAAAGCTTTGCAGAGGTGTTGGATTGTGTGTCAATTCTCAGTGGTCTTTGCAATACTGACGACCCTTTCATGTTAGTCATTTGATTAAGTGGTTTCATAGGGTGTAATGGAGCTTTAAGAGTCCTCTGAGACTTGTGTGACTTTTGGTAATGGAGATTTTTTTGTCCTGTTCCTTTTTTGGTAGCCGTTGTGTAGCCTTTGTTTGAAAAGACACACTCTGGTTCTTCATGAATTAGCAGAGGATGCCACAAAATCTTGTGAAACGTCTTATGTAGTTAGTATTCAACTTGTAGAATTATGTTTCCTGATATTTTAATGAGGTATTTGCTTACATAATGCAAACACTGCATCAACATTATAATAATGCATTTTGTTAGTGTATTACAGGTGTGTGTGTGTAGTAGCTTGTTCAGTAATATGTTTATTTATTACTGTCTGCTGTGTGTTTGTGTTTACAGAGTTTTGGAGTGCCAAGGTCTTCCAATTGTCAATGGCCAATGTGATCCCTACGCTGCTGTCTCCTTACTAGGTCCTTCAAGGTAATAATTCTTACACCAGAAACAATGCACAGCTTTGTCAATTACATGTTTAACTTTTGACAAGCATTCGGTTTTATCTCTCCATCTGCCTTCCTTCTTCCCTCAGGTCTGAAGCCAAGAAGACAAAGGTGAAGAGGAAAACCAACAATCCACAGTTTGAGGAAGTGTTCTATTTCGAGGTAGTTTACCATTAACTTGTCATTCAAAGATGCCTTTTCATGTTGGGCAGGGTTCTCACCAGAAATCTGTGACAGTGTAGCGGGGGAGGGGGTGTTAGCGACCCCACCCTAGATTTGAGTAACAGAACTTTGCTTTTTCTTTGTTCCTCTCCTGTTGACAACCCCTCAGATTTGTCTGTTGTGTCTGTATCAGTTAAAGCCAAAAGTACGTGGACACATTAACAACATACCCCAATGCCATTGTTGATTTCCTCATTCTACAGTCATTGGCATTTATTTGCTGCTGAATGTAAAATTCCTGGCTGACAATCAGCCAGTAAGAAGTCTAATTTTTTTGGGACCTTGTTGCTTTGTGCACAGGGACAGTATCATGGTGAAACAAAAAAAGCAACTTTCCCAAAGTATTGCCACAAAGTTGTCAGAACACCATTTCTAAAATGTCACTACATGCTACAGACACAATGAAATTGAATCTCTTATTTATTTTACCTTAAAATCCATTAATATGCTCGTAAACCTGCAAAGCTGAAGTAGGGAAGAACAACTTTCCCAAAGCAGTAAAAATTAGCCATTTATTAATGCCTTGAATAGCATTTATTTTCTGTTTAATATGAATGTTTTCACGATTTTCACCAAAAAGATGTTATCAGAAAACCATTTTTTTATTCAGGTCTATTTATTAGTCATTACAAATCTGTTAATGTCTCTAACTCCATTAGTTACCCCTGAACTATCCAACTGTTTGATATAAACCCTCGAATTTGCACCTGAAATGCAAAATTAAGGTCTTTTTAATGTACAAATTAAAGGTTAAATTACATAATTTTAGATAAGTATATTTGTAAGTGAACTATCGTTTTAGTTTTTTGAAAAATGTCCCAATTGCGCACATACTACATGCATTATTACGTACTTTGTAAGGGCAGCTGCAGTACGTACTGAATGGTAAATGAAAACGTATGCAGTTTGGAGCACATCGTATGATCTTGCATTAACACTTATAGCCAGTGTTTGGAGCTGAACTCGGTCCAGAGAGGATGGTCTGGTCTCGGTCAAGCTCCACCCATTTGGCTCTGCAGTGAGAACCGTTCGCTTGTCTTTGCTCCCCGGTTTTATTTTCTACTCCAAAATTAAACTTTTTGTTACAGGATGAACTTTAGTTTAATCTTTATCATGGGCTCGGCACAACAAGTTATCAGGCCTACTTAGCAGGACGGCAGAGTTCATCATTAAAATCTACTAGCTAACTGAAAGTCTGAACCCTTCCCAAGTTCTTGCTAAAATTTAGATTTTCATTACTTTTGCCTTTAAAGGATTCATTAATTCGGTAGCATGAGCGAGCGGAATCATATGTTAACAGTAAGAGTCTGGATGTCTTCTCGAAAACAAGTCACCATGTACATTTATTTATATTCCCCATATATTTATAGATATCTTTCATACACACACTCTCTCTGTCACGCTGCCCCCTTTAACCCTTGCTCGCAGCAGCTCTGCTCTGACATTTTTTTGTTTCGCTCCTCCCCCTGGCCTCCTCGCTGCAGCACCAGCAGACAGCAGGACAAGAGTATGATTGATTCAGACAAACCAAACAATCTGGCCCATTGATTTTTATCCGACAAGACCATCTTATTTATTCCTAATGCATGAACACCACTGTGCTCGCCCTGTCTTGCTTTCTGCCTGCAGCCTTCCTCTGTTTTAGAGACCCTCAGCAAACACAGCCCATCTATCATATCTCTGTCATGTGATTAACTTAATTCGATTATTTCAAATTGTATTAGCTTGTTGCTCCAAACCTACATTTTGATCTCTGATGGATCCAGTTTTAGATGCAAATGTGCCAGATAGAGGGCATCAAACCAAAACTTCTATTGATTTCAGCTAAATAATCTTCTCATCACTTTGACATATTTAGGATTGTTTTGTTCAGGCAAAACATGAAATAATGCAACTCCAACTCTGTTGTAGGTGACGAGGCCTTTGAGCTACACAAAGCGACAGTTTGATGTTGAAGAAGAGGACGTGGACAAACTGGCACTGAGGTGAGTCGCCAGCTGTCTTCTCTGTGCCAGGCTCAACGCTGAACTCGCTTTGAGCTCTTCTCACCATGTGTTTCGTGTTTAGGGTCGACCTGTGGAACGCCAGCAACCTGAAGTTCGGGGACGAGTTCCTGGGAGGTGTTCGGGTTCCTCTGCGGGTCCTGGGTCAGGCTGGAGTCCACGACGCCTGGTGAGAGGAACATCACTGACACATCATCTCCTCTCACACATTCCCCCTGTTGACCCAGTCATCACTTTGGGTCTGTTTTATGTTGTTTTTTTTGTTTTTTTTCCACTGAGCGAATACTGTTCTGCACCCCTGCTGCAGCTGGCCTGGTTTGGTTTCATTTTTGTTGGCTGTTGACATTTTTGAATCATGTGTTGCCACAGCAACAACAGAGGCACAACATAGCGAGTGTCAACACTGACAACAGAACTTCTTTTAAGTTTTTATTTAACCAAATTAGACTTTGCTGAGCATAAATGCTTTTTTTCTGACATTGTTGACCCAGCAGGGCCTGTTTTTGTTTTGGCTTCTAGGATTACGTGTTTCTTTTGAAAAACCTCCATGAATGCTGGGAGCACAGCTTTGGAAATCAGAACAAAGACAATAAAAACTGGATAGTCGGTGGTGCTCAATTTACAGTATATAAAATAATCATACACATATATTTAGTAAGAATACGTTTAGTCACACAACTTTCTGGACAGTTTGTGGCATAGTATGGCCTTATGAAGTTGATATGGCGAACATGGTGGTGAAGTGATGCTTGCATTTCAAGTAGATACAAAGCATGTTTTTACAGTCATGTTTTGTTTCACCTGAGACTAATTTAAGCCTAGTATTCACACCGCCTTGTCTCTGTTTTGGTCACCACCAACTTTAGAAGGAAGTGCTTTAGCTACTAAATACTATATGTTCACTTGCATGGCTGCTGGTGTGTAGTCTTTAGGGCTGCAAAGATTAATACATTATTTGTCAAATATTAAATTATTCGCTTACTGTTTTGATAATCTATTAACTGGTTTGGGTAAGGGCTGCAAGGTGGCTCTGTGGTTAGCACCGTCGCCTCGCAGCGAGAGCGGTTTGTGTCGCGGTGAGGACGCCCGGGATCTTTCTGCATGAAATTTGCATGTTCTCCCCTTGCAGAATTGGTTCTCTCCTGGTTCTCTGGCTTCAAAAACATATTGAGGTTAATTGGTGATTCTACACTGTCTGTAGGTGTGAATGACCTTAGTGAGGATTAAGCGGTGTATAGATAATGGATGGTTTGGGTAATTTTTTGATAAAAAAATCACCAAATTTTTAGTTTCTTAAATTTTAATTGTTGCTTTAGACCTCTATGACATTAAACTGAATATCTTTGGGTTGTGGACAAAACAAGACTTTTCATCTTTGTCATCTTGGGCTTTGGGAAACACTGATGCACTTTTTTTTCTTTTTCTTTTTTTTTTTTTTACCATTTAACAACAATTTAATGAACAACAAAGCAATAAATTGAGAAGATAATACAATAGACTAATTGACACTGAAAATCATCATTAGTTTCATCCCTGGTGGGCAGTTGTTAGAGCTTCATGACTGAAAATGAGGCTCTGTTAGAGTGGTGAGCGTAAACAAAATCAATACACTAAAAGACACCCAAAAGAGCTGAGGGAAACCACAGAGTCGTGTGATATCTCTCTGAACACAGCAAACCTTTCACATCCGATCACGTGATATGAAAAAGTTGATTGTTGAAGCTTTAAACGTGTTTTTTTGCCTAATTTTGGGCTGATCAGTCGTTTTCTGAATGTGCTGTCGATTTTATACATTGCATTTCATCTTCTTCAGGTACTTTCTGCAACCCAGAGAGAACGGAGGAAAGTCGGTGAAGGTGGACGAGCTCGGCTCTCTGCGTCTGAACATCGTTTACACTGAGGACCACGTCTTCCCGTCTGAACACTACACTCCCCTCAGAGATCTGCTGCTGCACTCTGCTAATGTTGAGGTATGTGCACATGAAAGTGTCTCTGCTCTGCTCAGACATATCCCGGCAGCATCTTGTATTGTTAACGGCTTCACTCCGTCTCCTCTCTGCTCAGCCCGTGTCAGCGTCCACAGCTCACACTCTGGGAGAGGTGTGTCGAGAGAAACAAGAAGCTGCCATTCCGCTCGTGCGTCTCTTTCTTCATTATGGCAAAATAGTGCCTTTCATCAGCGCCATTGCTCACGCTGAAGTCAACCGCACACAGTGAGTGAATCATTGCGTCTTTTACACTGGAAATGGCAACAGCTCATATATATTGAAAATGCTTTGATGTGTTTTGCTGATTTATGCTGCAGCTTTGTGATTGTTAGCGATATTATGAGAGAATTTATTCAACAAAGGACAGCTAAATGTTGTATATTTGGGGTTTGGTGTAAGGTTTGCATTAATAAATCAGGTAAATGTATATTTTTGAGTTGCCACTTTGTTGCCATTATTAATTAAAGTGATTGTAGGAATGAGGTCATCAGGTAAAAGCAAATAATCACTGGCTTTGCTTTTTGACTTTGAAATATATGTTTCCACTGTAATAGAATTTACTTTGGATATTAAATTACTCTGACAAGTCGTGTTTTTTTATTCTGGCAGGTTTTAGCGTCTTAATTTTGAGGCACAAGCTGTAGTTTTGATTTGTGCTCTCAAAAAACACACCCTGCCTCCTTTTGTAGGGATCCAAACACCATTTTCCGGGGAAACTCGCTGACTTCTAAGTGCATTGATGAGACCATGAAGCTGGCAGGAATGCACTATCTGCAAGTCACACTGAAACCAATCATAGATGAGGTATGATGTTACCGTATTCGCATTCCTTTGTTTTTCTCTTTACTCGCAGTCTTTGTCGCTCTTTGTTTGAACAAATCCCACACACATTGTCTTTACTTCGGGATATTTTGGAAAATCATAGCAAATAGGTATTTTAATGCTTTGCTAAATTGTCACAGATCTGCACAGAACACAAGTCCTGTGAAATCGACCCGGTGAAGCTTAAAGAGTCGGAGAACCTGGAGACGAACAGGGTAAGAAGAAGAGTTTTTGCATGTTTGTTTGTGTGCGTTGGTTGCCTGTGTTCTCTGACACCTCCGGCCTGCCTCCTCCTCCTGCTCAGGAAAACCTTCGTCAGTACGTAGACCGCATCTTCAATGTGATCACAACCTCTGGCGTTCGCTGTCCCACCGTCATGTGTGATATCTTCTTCTCTCTGAGAGAATCTGCTGCCACTCGTTTCCAAGGTAATGCACCTGCTCAATGACTTACAACAGACGGAAGAAAGCTGCTAATGAGAAACAAGAAAGGACAGTTAAAAGCAGGATGTCCAAGGACGCTTTCGTCCTTTTGCTCAGGATCGCAGAAAGGCTTTTTGTGCTGCTTGTGTCAAACCTGAAACCAATTACGCCTCCTACACACACTTTAAGATTGTGTGCTCTAATATGACGGTGTCTTATACTGTGCTGCCACCTGCAGGCCGTCACCAAACACTGCAGTCAAATGTTTCAGAAACCAACTAAAAGGAAAGAAAACCAGTTACAACGTTCTAAGTATTTCTAAATAACATATTTATGTGTCAAAATGACCTCTGCCACCCAAAAACACTCCCAAAACTATAACCACACATTTTTGAAGTAACTGGATAATTTAAATATTTTACATGTCAACAATATAATTCCTTTTTACTAAATCAGTATCTGTTTTTAGCTTTCTAAATAAAGCACAGTGCAAGTCATAGTGAGAAGGTCAATACAAAGCAGAGTTTATTCTCTGTGTGACTCAGACAGCACATTGACTCCAGAGCCTCTTTTTCCACATATTTCCGTGGACAAGACAGTAACAGAGTAATCAGCAGCATGTTGGGTTTGCATCTGTAAATACCACATCGTAGATCTAAATTTGGACAATCAGCTTTTTCCGTAAATGGCTGTCGACTCTGGAACACATTACCAACTGGAATCTAATTGATTACAGATCTTTCACAACAAAACTAAACCCTCTGAACCCCAAGCAGTTGTTTTGCTGTTTTTTCTCCTGTCACATTTTTTTTTACTCACTGTGGGTTCATTTTTCACAGCAACATAATATCCTGTACTTTCACGGAAATGGAACGATAATGGCTGGATTTGGGAGAATGGAAGTTTGACAGAGTTATAGCACCATACATTAATAAAAAATAAATAAGTAAATAAATTGGATTTCTTTGATTATTTATTTTACAAAACATGTTAAAGAAAAAAAATCTGGAATCTACATTTACAACATTTGTCCAAGTACCCCAACAGTTACCAATACTGGAAATAATAGTGGCTCTAAATACTACATACATTTAACTAGTTACATTTTTAATTTGTCCCCAAACTTCTCAATCCTTGCTTTGTGTTAGCACAACCTGCAGTTCAGCCCCGTTCAGTCAAAAAGCCCATGAGCTTTTGTCACAGCAGCTGAGTCACAAATGGATTCACAGTTTTTTTTTTACAGCTTTTTACAGAGTCTAGTAAGTGCAAATGGCTTATTTTTAGACATGCAGAATAAATTGATTTTGGTGAAATATTACAGTTTTAAGCTTGTAAGCTTTTGCAAGTTTTCTGGCTGTGATAAATGGTGTCATTTGTGTCATTTCTTCTGAAGACAACATGCATTTCAATCCTACCACCAGAATTTTGGTTTCAGGGGTTAAAAACTGTCTAAAAACAAACCAGAGCTGCAGACATTTTTAAGTAATGAAACCTGTATTTGAACTGCATTCTCTGTATCAAAAATTTCAAAAATGAAATTCCTAACTGACTGTATATTTAATGCCTTACGTGTTTTTTGAACAGGTATCATGAGTGATAAACCCTTGTTTTTTTCCCCCATTTTTTCTGCTCTCTAGTCGACCAAGACGTCCGATACACAGCAGTGAGCAGTTTTATCTTCCTGCGTTTCTTCGCTCCAGCCATCCTCTCACCAAACTTATTCCATCTACGGCCGCACCATCCAGTGAGTCTGATATTAAAAACAAACGTGCAACCAACATACACATGTGAACTTCTTCCTCTGTGTGCTGCTGAAAATAATTATCCTTTACTCAGTAGCTTTTGATTATATTACATGACTTACCTCAACAGATTGTTTAGTTGATTATGACATTTTTATTTATTTTTTTTAAATTATTGTTGTTGACTTAAAAGCTGAAATTTAATGTTGATTATTGACTTTGGAAAAAGTAATTTTTGTTTATATGATCTAACCAGATCAATATAAAAAAAATACTTTTGTAATGTGGTCAAACAGGATAATTGAACCCACGCGATTTGGTTTATTCTGTTTTATTTCATGTCTTTTTTGTGTCCGTAGGATCCCGCCACCTCTCGAACCCTCACCCTCATCTCCAAAACAATCCAGACCCTCGGAAGTCTCGCCAAGTCTAAATCTGTAAGTTTCTCTGCTCAAAGTGCATTTTTCTCCTGGAATTAATGTGTATTTCAGTCTTACTGATCTTTTTCTCTTTCTGTCACTCTTTCTCTGCACACTATTCTCTGTTTTTTTTCCTTTCAAGGCCAATTTTAAAGAGTCTTACATGGCTGCATTTTACGACTACTTCAATGAGCAGAAATATGCAGACGCTGTGAAGAATGTGAGTGTCCGATTTCTTTTCTTCTTACATTTGGTGAATCTTTGCAAGCTTGTGGACACACAATCAAATCATGTTTTTGTTTTGTATGTCAGACGTATAAAGACAAATTCAGATTGACAGGTTATGAAATGTGTTGTTGATCAATCTGAGATGCTTTTGAAAAGAAGTGAAGCCTGAAAACTTGAGTTGTTGGAAAAAACATGAAAAAAAAGTTACCACCACTATACATATTTTTGACATTTGATATCCTTTACTTGCCTCGACAGTTCCTGGATCTGATCTCCACCTCTGGAAAATGGGATCAGAAGAGCATTGAAACACCAATAATGCTCAAGGAAGGGTAAGGATTTTTTGTGAAACTGATTTTCATTGAAAGGAAAAACCCAAATTGGACTATAAACAGCTCTATAGGCTATATTCTGAAAGGTCCTTTATATGTAATATGTCAGGTTAATATAGACAATTGTTATATGCAATGTTTATTGAGATCATAGAAAACTGTCTTGTGTAGTGTAGCTGTTACCATAACAATAGTCTTCATTTCACTGCTAATTATACAGCTTCAATGTTTGTCTGTTTTCCAACTCACTTAGCTTCTTCTTCTTCTGGCTTTTAATAACACAAGCAGAGAGATGTAGATGAGAAGACTGATAGCACTCACTCAAGTCTGGATGATAAATATGAAGCCACAGATTGGAGAAGAGCTGATGAGCTTCTGCTGCGGTCACGTCATATTATGTAAACCATAATCACAAACAGCCCCTGGCTTGTAATTTATGTCAGATAAATCAGGACTTTCCAACACTGACAGTATCAGCATCCCACCTGGTGAAAAGAACAACAGACATATTGACAAACTGTTGGCACAGTGGCTGGAAATGTACCTCTGCTGGCAGCTGCATCAAAATAAAATTGGATTTGTGCACTAATGCAGTTGATTTGAGCAACTTTATAAGTGCTAGACTCTTCATCTGGTTTCTCACATTTAACAGCATAACATAAAGTAGCTAATTTACGTAATTTAGCTGGTGTGACTGCAAGATTAGCACAAGAGCTAACCATCTTGGAATAATGGCTGAACACAATTTTGCAGGATTTTGTGCAGATTAAAGAGACAATATATAGATTGTTGAGCAGTAAGCTTTATAGGCACTTGTAGGTGGATTCTGTTACCTTTGGACTCCTTGTTTCTCGTCTGTATGCTCAGCCAAGCTAACCAGCTGCTTATACTGAACATAGAAAAATGTGAGCGCAGTAACAATCTTCTCATCTAACTCGCCGTCAGACAACAAATATCCAAAACTGTCAGACTAGTCCTGGCAGTTACAGTGGAGCTGCATCTGACGCAGTAAACAGAGCCCTTTCTAGAAACACCTGAGCTGTTGTTTCAAAGCTATTTCTAATGAGGCTG
Source organism: Stegastes partitus (assembly GCF_000690725.1). Classification (NCBI taxonomy): domain Eukaryota; kingdom Metazoa; phylum Chordata; class Actinopteri; family Pomacentridae; genus Stegastes; species Stegastes partitus. The sequence goes on along the minus strand of NW_007577750.1, from coordinate 68,626 downwards.
TAGAGACTAAGAGCGTTTCCAGTTGTCAGTGGTTGTGCCACCGGCTCACTCATCGACATCCCCACCCTCTCTTGTTTCTGCTACCGGGCGTAGGAGTGTAAAACTCACTATAAAGAGGGTTGATGGGAAGGGGTCAAAAGGCCCGAAGGGCAGGTAAGAGCTTCTCTACATAAAGGCTTTGCCCTTGTGACCCCCTCCTGTGTTTGCACCGTGACCCCTCACCCACTCACCCACCCAAAACCAAGCCGGCCATTTTCTCTCCCGCCAACATCAACATGCGCTACAGTAGATGCTGCTGCATTTTACTTTATATCTGGCCTGTATATAAGCAACCTAACCAAGATACTGTTACACTGTCTGTCACTGTATGATGGATTCAAGTCTCTCTGCACTGACATGGCAGCAGACTGATTGTGATGATATAAAGTAAAGTTCTCCTGTAACCTTGCTTACCTGGGAGGCGTCACTAGTTGCTGATGGCCCCTCTCGTTCCTCGCCGTGCCAGACATGCTTGGTGTGACAGTGACAGCAGGGGTTGGTTACTGTACAAACATTTCTGGGATCTCATATTTGCCCACATCCTGACCCTTTATACCCTTCGTTCAGACCGTGACCATATCACTACCATGCACATTAGGCGTCATGGCAGAACATTCTCCACTCAGCAGTGTGAAAGGAATACAAATTTTCCTGTGGAAGCGTAGTAGCTTTGGTGTTTATGTGCCTGGTGCTTCACATTCCTCGTACCCTATGGTCCTTGAACTCTAAAACAAAGATATCCTGCTGTTTACTCTCCCTTTAAGGACCATACTGGTGGTTTTACATGTTTTAGCAACAAATAGTGTATACCTCACAGCATTGGCCAACGTTTTAATGGATTGATTTCAAGTTACAGGCAGGCATTGGTTCCATTTATTTCAATGAACTTACAGAGATCAGAAGCTCCCCTAAAGATATCTAATACATTATAGTGGATCATTACATCCACTATATATATATATATTTATCCTTAAAAAAATTGCAAGCTAAAAAAGCACTGCATTCATAGATTTAGTCAGAAAATCAAATGTACAGTTTCAAAAGTAAGCATTTATTTTTTCATTTCCAGTTAAACCTCTGATTATTTTCCTCAATCAGACATTGTGTGATTTATATAATGCCAGGAAACAGTGACACAGACCCATCAAAGTCTTGTTTTGCTTACTTATGTTGAGTTTACAATGAATTTTCACACTGGAAAAGCTGAAAGCAGACCATTTTCACTTCAGAAAAATACTGAAGTATTAAATATTATCTTTCTGTTGAACAACTAATCATTTGATTCATTTTTTTCAGCTTTTTGAAAATTAGAACTTGAAAAAGCTGCTTAGCTTGTAAAAATGAACATGATATGAAGTGTTCAGTGTGACATATCAACTATTTTAAGTTTCAAGTCTCTGTAAGTTTATTTTCATAATGTACTGAAATAAAGAAAAAACAGTGGCTGTCTTGAAGTTTGGAAATAAGTCTAAAATTCTGTTATGATTTGGCAAGAAGTCAGTACAGTGATTTATACACAATTTATAAGTCATGTGGTAAAATATGCAAAAACACTGGTACCTTTGATCATCTCCTTTTGGACTCATAGACTGATAATCTATGAGTGCTACACTGAAGTTTGTTTTACATGTACAGCAGAGAATAATTCAGTAAATGCCAGCATGTAAATGGATGATAAATGCAGACTATTGATTACACAGGAGTCCTTTAACCACAATAAAACTGTGTTTACTTATATTTTAATGTAAAGTATCTCATGTATACTCTTTTGGTAATACACTATTTAACTGCTTTTGACATACATAAGGGATGTATTGTGCTGGAGAAATAAAAACCCTACAAGTTTTTTAGTCGTGTTTCTTTTCCCCATTTCTCTACAGATTTATGATAAAGAGAGCACAAGGGAGGAACCGATTCGGAATGAAGAACTTCAAGAAGAGATGGTTTCGCCTTACCAACCACGAGTTTACCTACCACAAAACGAAAGGTGAGCTCAGCGGTTGTTTCCTCGCCTGTTTATGTCATTGCATGTGTTTGTGTTAGTATCAGCAGGAGGCTGAGAGAATCTGCTGAGCGTACATTTAGTCTGCACACTCATCATCCAACACATGTGCTGGAGATTAAGTTAGTGAGAAGGCAATGCTTTAATGCATCCAAACAAACTCAAGCCAAAACATACACATGTGCTGTTGTGAAATTTTCCTACACACGAATTCTAAGCAGTTTTGAGGAGTGTGTTCTCGTTGGGGAGTGTCTTTGAATTAGTCCAATTGGGTGGAAGTGCGAGTTCTTGTTATAAACTTGTGCAAAATTCTAGAAAATGTTGAACAGTGTATTGTATTGATTGGTATACCAGTGGTTTGATGGAAAGAAAGTGAAGATACTACATGAGGAAGGGAGTAATTTACTACCACGGTCAACATGTAACAATGTATGTTCCTTCTTGGAGTCATAACTCAATCAATCTAAACACACAGACATGATAAATACATTTCTCAGTGCAGTGTCACTTTCACTTTCAGAGATTTCCCCTTCTCTGAAATCCATTGTGAATAAACATCCATCAATAAACTCAGAAGTGAGAAAAAAAATCAAGAACTTACTGAAGAGTCACAGTTTTCAGTATTAGAGTAATCCAGTGATAGCTGTAAATTTGAATAAGTTGCACACATGAGCATCTAATATTTAATATTCTGCATACTTTAACCAAGACAATTTTCCAAAATGCCGAAAAACTAAAACAAATTTAGGATAAAAATGGGATGTTGTAATTCACATCTGCAGTAACACACGACATCCTACAACATCATCTTATTTTCTGTTTATGTCCGCCAGAGCTCAAAATGATGCGACTGTAGCACCAAACCTTAAAGCATTCTTAGCTCCACCAGTGAAAGTAAACAAAGGTTGACAAGATTGACAGCATCTGCTAATCTTCAGTTTTTCTGCAAAGGTTGTGGCTGCACTAAAAACACTATTTTTACAATATTGTAAGAACCGACAGTTGCTTTGAAAAAGGGATACTCCAGTGACTCTAAGGGCAGTCTAACACAGCAACGATTTCCATTAATTCTAGTTGATAAATGTGATCAGAATTTCACACAATCATTTAAACTTTTGTCTGCTGTTTTCCCCGTTAACTCCAGGTGAGGGAGCTTTGTGCAGCATTCCCATAGAGAACATTCTGGCTGTGGAGAGGCTGGAGGAGGAGTCTTTCAAGATGAAAAATGTGAGGACCACACACAGCAAACCCCTATGAAATACTTGGAGCTTTCAGCATTTGGCACAAATCTCGCCTACAAGTATTTCGATTCTCCCCTCACTTCCCTCACTGTCCCTTTTTCCCCTCCTCGCAGATGTTCCAGGTTATTCAGCCAGAGCGGGCACTCTACATCCAGGCCAACAACTGTGTTGAGGCACGAGACTGGATCGACATCCTGACCAAAGTCAGCCAATGCAACCGCAAACGCCTGAGCACCTACCATCCTTCAGCCTACCTCAATGGCCACTGGCTCTGCTGCAAGCTCTCAGCCGACGCGGCCCCGGGGTGCACACCCTGCACTGGGTACATAAAGTTGCTCAGATCTATCCAGCATTAGATTCCTCGTTTCCACTCGCTCTCTTTCTCATTTCCTGTATGCATCTATTTTCAGTGGTCTCCCGGCAAATATCCAGCTGGATGTAGACGGAGACAGAGAGACTGAGAGGATTTATTCCCTCTTCAGCACATACATGACCAAACTGATCAAGATGCAAGGTCAGACTCTGCAGAGTGTCTTTATTTGTGAGCATGCATGCACGTGATTGCCTGTTTTCCACGTTAGTTTCTTTCGTTCGGTCTCTCACTCTGCTGCCTGTCGTCCCTTTGCAGAGGCATGTGGCAGTAAATCAGTGTATGACGGGCCCGAACAGGAGGAGTACTCCAGCTTTGTCATCGATGACCCTCAGGAGACCTACAAAACCCTGAAGCTGATAGTTTCAGCTGTGCAGACGTTGGAGCAGCAGCATACCAAGTACAAACGGGACAAGTTCAAGAAGACAAAGATAGGCAGCCAGTAGGTATTTTCCTGTTTATTTGTAGCTCAGGTTATATTATAAAATACATCTGAGCAGGCTGTGGTTCAGTACGGAGCGACTTTTTTTGGGCCAGCAGGTGGTGCAGTTGTACAGTCCACAATTGCTTGTTATTATTTAATATGTATAAAGAATGTTACACAGTAGGGCTGCAAGGTGGTTAGCACCGTTGCCTTGCAGCAGGAAGGTCAACAGTTCGCGTCACGGTGAGGACCCCGGGATCTTTCTGCGTGGAGTTTGCATGTTCTCCACGTGCAGCGTGGGTTCTCCCTGGGTTCTCCGGCTTCCTCCCACAAGGTCCAAAAACATGTTGAAGTTAATTGGTGATTCTAAATTGTCCGTAGGTGTCAATGACCCCAGTGAGGATTAAGCGGTGAATAGATAATGGATGATTTGGGTAATTTTTTGATAAAAAATCACCAAATTTTTTTTTGTCAGTAGATGTGAATGTGAGTGTGCTTGGTTGTCTGTCTCTAAGTGTAGCCCTGTGATAGACTGGTGACCTGTCCAGGGTGTCCCCTGCCTTCGCCCTAAGTCAGCTGGGATGGGCTCCAGCCCCCTTGCGACCCTAGTGAGGATTAAGTGGTGTATGTGGATGGATGGATGTTGCACAGTAAATGTTGCACTTTTAACATTTCAAGTATCGTCGCTTAAACTGCTACTTTGAGATGGATTTTCACTTCAATCAAGTTGAATTGGACTTTTGTGGATATATTTACCTCCTGCTTTGCACGTCATACCATCAAATATACACCGTCTTTCTATTTCTTTCCTCAGGGAGCATCCAATTGGAGACAAGAGTTTTCAGTGCTACATCCGTCAGCAGTCTGAGAGCTCCACCTACTCGATCTAGCCATGGAACTGTAAACTGTTTCTATGATGCCCAGAACCAGCAAATTTTTCTTTACTGCAAAAAAAAATCCACCTTAACAAAGCTCAGCGGCTGCGTAGATGGACTTTTTTTTTTTTTTTTGCAGTCTCAAAGTGCATCACTCCAAATTTGGAGAAACAGACCTCAGACCAGCAAGAAAAAAACAAGAGGAACAATTGTGGAGTGGAAGGAGAAGAAGAGATCATCACACCGTACATCTGTTTTGGATCTCCTCTCTGTGATGTGACGAGAGAACAAACGTTTTCACTGGACAGCTTTTTGACAGTGACCAACACGCACTTTAATCACCTCCAAATCTGGATGATCAAGCCTCGCAGCACACTTTCAAAAAAAAAAGCTTATTTTATCTGTTTGATTTGTATTTGGTTATTTTAATGGTTGTTTAAATGTTCCGTTGTATTTCACATCATGACAGACCAAACTCTAGAAGGAAGGACTGTAATTTTCCCCTCTTTGGGCAGTGTTGTTCCCATGTACCTTTTTTTTTCTTAGCTTTGCCCCCCCTCTCCTCAACCTCCTCAGGAAGGCTGTGAAGGTTGAGGGGATTCAAGAAGGGATTTTCGGGACCAAGCACAGCCCAGAGCAACTTGATGATAGGTATCAAAAATCACTCCATGCACAATTTTACCCCTCATTTTTAATCCTTATCAGCAGCATGACAACAGATGTATAGGTTCAAGTTTCCATGTTTCATTTGAAACCTTGTTTCGTTGTGGTTGGATATCGTGCCTCTGTGTGATCATTACCCACGTTGAAGGAGTAGCATGTTGTTTTTTTAGTTGTTTTATCTGCTTACACAGAGTCTTTGAATGCTGTTTGAGGGTATGTTGCTTAGCACAAAGGTCAAGTTGTAGGTTCTCTTTAAAGTAAGGTTAAATGTCTTATTACTGAAATCCATCTTGATTGTAAATATAAATTAGAGTTTGTTAAACTTTAAATCCTTTTTTGCAGTAGTGGATTATTAGATGATCATGTGCTTACAATATGCACACAGTGGCCACTTTAACAGGTATATTTATACTATCTATTGCAATTTAATACAACAGCTCAGCCATAAATTTAACATAATAATGTTCAGTTTTCGTTGCTTTGTCAGAAATACATACATTTAATTATGTGTTAGTTACTGGGGTCATAGTTGGAGGTGTTGGTCGTGGACTTAACTATGTTATTTTTAAAGGATCTTCTATTTTGGGCTACAAGGTGCCTTGGTGGTTAGCACTGTTGCCTCGCAGCAGGAAGGTCGCTGGTTCGCGTCCTGGTGAGGACACCGGGATCTTTCTGCGTGGAGTTTGCATGTTCTCCCCGTTCAGCGTGGGTTCTCTCCGGGTTCTCCGGCTTCCTCCCACAAGGTCCAAAAACATGTTGAAGTTAATTGGTGATTCTAAATTGTCCGTACCCCCCCACGACCCTAGTGAGGATTAAGCGGTGTATAGATAATGGATGGATGGATAGATTTTCTATTTTTCCTTCTTATAAGAAAACATTAAAACATAATGCAGTCTAGTACAGCGCCTCCATGACAGAGTCAAAATATGACATTACAGGTAACATTAAAAAAAAGAGTTTTTTATTGCAGAACAGCTGTATGGACTATGTAAGACTGCACAGGTGTTACCACAAACTCACTGCAACATACTGAACCTATTGACCCTTCTGACCCCTGGAGGTCTAGAGCCCAGCTGGAAGTCTAACCTTGGTTGACATGCACATATATTATCAGAGGATAAATGTTCCAGAAAACAATTTAACCATATTGTCATTGTTGTAGGTTTATATGCATGGAGCTGATACTTCGTCCTGACATCCAGCATTCTGCTAAGTTGTTAAGACAACATACACTCAAATGCATCTGCTTGTTTCACTCTGTGTAAGTAGAAAGGGCAATTAAAGCTGAGCTACCCCTTCAGTTATCACAAAGCAGCGACTATGTGTTAGTCACATAACGCAGATGGGTTTTTTTTTTTAGCTTTTCTTCTAATTAATCCATATACTAACATTTTAACCAGTCTTGTCTCAAGTTATAGTTGTGAAATGGATAGTGTGTGACTGATTGTGTCGCCCCGTTGGCTGCCTAATAACGTGGTTCTTCTGTTCTGTGAGTAGCTCTTTTTTTTAACTTTGGAAAAACTGCCCCCCTGTAGTTTAAAACCTATTTATATGCATTCCTCTCTGAGAAGCTGTCTCCTGTGTGCATCTTACCAGACAGCACCTCAGTTTCCGTTGAAGGTACATGATTTATTATTGTTAACCAGTTGTGTTGTGTTGCTTCATGCTTTCCAAAGGCAAACACTCTCACTGACATTCATTTAGCACTCACTCTTGCCAGTGCATGTGAAGTGTAGTCATAGTCGCAAGCAAGCATAGCCTCCACAGACGACTACAAACCACAGACAAATTTTGTATTTTCCAGTACGTGTTTATGTAGCCTCACGGGTGTTTCCCGTGATCACAGGATCCCTAACAGTGCCAGTCATCACTTTTCTAAAATTCACTTTTTTGAAAAACAAACAAAAAAAACTCATTGTTTAGATATGTTTTTTATATCTCAATACCTATACTGTTTTAAAAACAGCTGAGCAATTATTCCAATGACATGTTTTTTTTGTTATTTTTTTCTTTGTCGAATATGTTGATCTACGAACTGTAAGGAAGGTTCTCAACAATTTGACTCTGTTTTCTATCTTTTGAACTGAATGACTGAGGTGCGTGTGTTTTGTGCGTGTGCAGTATGAACACAAGTGACTGACATGACGGGTTGTATTGCCAATTGATTTAACCCAGTGTTACAGGTCAGGAAAGGCAGTGTCACTTGTTGAACAATCACTGCCTGTAATCAAACTAAAGACACTGTTACTCTACTCTGGCCTGATGTTGTGTATCCCCGCTTTTCTCTTGTATAGAAGCACTGTTCCTTTGCCAACATTATCTCCCCAAACATTTTATGTACATTGATTAAACATTAAGAGAGCAGTGTTGCTTTAACCTCTAAACTTTGGTGAGTGCTTGTTTCCACCAGTTACTAACTCTCCTCAGGTTTATGAATAAACTCATATTTATTATAATTTTCAGTTTTAAAAAAACAACCCACCTTCCCAGAAATATTAGCTGAGTTAATGCAGTGATGGCAGTTACAGTAATGGCATCCCCCCAACCCCGAAGCCCACAAAGGAATGACTTATGCAATAATGGTGTTTCAGCATGCAATAATATTAACAAGCCCTCAATAAGCCTGTCAAATTATCACAAATTAACAATGCACATCTGCTGACCTTTTTGCAGTAAAATGCCTCCTCAGATAAACACATATTATAAAGGGAGAACATTGTATTTTGTACAAATATTTTAAAAGTATTAAAATAAGCCTGTTATATGTGTACATAAAACAGCTGAATGGATGGTGTAAATGTGATGTTTTTTTTTTCCTGAATAACTAAATGAAACCAATATTAATGCAAATGTGGTGTCCATGTCATTTATTACTGAATCCATACAGCTGCACTGTTTCACTGAAGCCACTGTGTTAAAATAAGATGAGTAACTGTGTTAGTAGCTGTGGTGGAACAGTTACTTTTGGGTCGAGCTTTTGTCTTTTGTGAATCAATAAAGGTCTTTTAATATGACATCCTAGAAAAAAAAACAAATAACAGCAAGCAAACAAAGACAACAAATAACATAAAATAATGTGCATCTGCCAAATATGACGGATTTTTAAATGAAAAGTGGCACAACTAAAATGAGAGTAAAAATGTTTATATATATATATACTCCTACTCCTTGATGACATGATACCCCCTGCACAGAGAGCCTGCCACATCCCAATGCTAATTTGCAGTGTTCAAATTGACAGACATGTTAGATGGAGAAGCTGAAATTAAAATGAAAAAGTAAAAAGTACAAAATGTGACAGCAAGAAAATAGAAAATGCAAAAGAAAATGTCATCTTATGACTAGTAATTACATTTGTTAATCTGGTTATTTATTTGATATGGTAAAACTGCATTTTAAAAATAGCATTTGAATTCAACGTTGTAATATTAGATAAAGAACTTGCTGATGTATGCTGCTTTTAGAAATCCACTTTCAATATGAACTACTTGTTGATGGATCAATAATTATTTTTGATATATTTACAATTACAATTTTTAAAATAGGACATTTAAATTTAATAATGTATTATCAAACAATGCACTTGCTGACTGATTTATGCTGCTTTCAGAGAAGAAAACAATGTAAGTTATTTCTTGGTGAATGAATATTTTTTTAAGTATATATTTACAAATATTATTTTTAAAATAATTTTTATAAAAATGTGTTACCTATGCTTAATTTCCTTTGAAATTGATTATTTCTAATTTAGTCTATTTATTTATTGATTAATAAATTCGTTTTATTCATTCTAAAATTCTTTAGACTTTTGATCCATACATTTATTGTTCAGTCACATAGCAGTTAAGCTAAGCTAGCAGTTAGGGCTAAGTTCATAGCAAACAAAGACTAATAATAACTTTATCCTGCTGGAAACTCAATGTGTTTCCATCCAGTAGAGCAATTAGTCTTTATATGGTCTTTATAGATTTAAATATATGTCTACACAATTGCTATTAACTTTAAGAAGTGAGAACTTTGAAATTATTCAAAAGTTATAGGTGAACACATAGATATGTATAATACAGGCCTTTATTATCTAACTATGGATGAACATGCAACAGAAAGGAGGGCTGCTATTTTTGCTATCGGTTATTGGTAAGACTACTTTTCATGTCCTTTTTAATTATTATTTTGCCTTGAATAATAAAAAAATACTCATATCCGGACTTACACTGAGAACTACTTGTTCAACACAAACTCTTTGCTTAGACCAAAGTTTTGTTTTTCTATCGTGTGTGTGTGTGTGTGTGTGTGTGGGTGTGTGTGTGAGGTTTTCCAGAAAGCAGGCTTTGTGGCCTCCTGTCGTGTATTGTGTTGTGTAAATCTGTTTTCTGCATGAGTTCAGCAGCCGGCCGCTCAGACCAGCAGCATGCGTGTAAAGTAAACAATGGCGGAGCTGGTGAGCGTGTCAGCAGCGCTCCCTAGCTGCCTCCCCTCGCAGCCCTCCGTGTCCTCTCCCACTGACTGCTCCCCCCTCGTCTCTCTACGAAAACACTTTCGGGAAGAATAAAGTTTTTTTTTCCCCCGCACGGACCTGCGCTCAGCCAGTCTTTACTCAGAGCCAACCCGTGGCCTAGCAGGAAGAACGGCTCGACTATGTGGAGAACGAAGCGGGCTCTTGGGGAACCCTTGGCTTGTCTCGTATTACTGGTGACGCTCGTCGATGCCTATCGATGTAAGTATGTTTGGGTTTTTTACGGTTTTACACGTTAAGCTGGTGAAGTAATTGAACGGGGGAAAAAGTAACTTATTTAGCCTATTCAGCCTCAGTGCCCCAGTTTGAAACGAACAGCTTGCAATCCTGGATGGGACCAGCTGGGCACGGTTTCAGGACTTTTTTTCTCCGTTTTTTTGCATATGTGAGGGGTCATGACTCCTTTTCTACATCGTGAAAAAATGCTTGGATAATATGAGCTGCTTGTTACACCAACTAGGGGTCATTTCTGGGAAATAACGGTTTCGCAATGACCCCGTTTTTTTAGGCCAATTCATAGAAGAGTAATTACTTTTGTCCTCTTGGTCCATACAGGCAGCAGCAGCCACATGAGCCATCTGTCATGAGGGAAGAGAGGAGTTAAATTCCTGCAGGGATCAGTCATGTTTTCTCATAATGTAGCTGTATGTGCCTGCTTGTAATAATCAGTCATAGTAACCTGCACAGGAACGGGTTTGTTCAGTTGTGATTGTTGTAATAGCAAACATCCAAATCTGACAATGGAAAGATACTGTGGCTGTGCTCAGTATGTTTAAATTAATTTCTGTGTCTGTTCCAGTCCTGAGCCAGAACACAGCCTCCCAGTTCCTGAGCAGGCACCGCAGAGCCAACTCTCTGTTTGAGGAGAGCAAGAAGGGGAACCTGGAGAGGGAGTGCATTGAGGAGCTGTGCAACAAGGAGGAGGCCAGGGAGATCTTTGAGAACCAGCCGGAGACGGTGAGAGCAGCGGTTAGCTGTGTCCTGGTGGCAATGCTAAGAGGGGAAATTCAGATAATGTATGAAGATGGGAATAGAGAAGAATAGTTGAGTATTTAAAGGTCAATTAAGCAGTGAAAGTGAAGGAAAATGCAATTAAGGACTAGGCCTGCAAATAATGATTTTTTTGTTGCACACCCAAAGCTTACATATACAACGCTTGAGGATAAACATGACTGATCTAAATTTCACCGATTTCTTTTCGGTGTAGTAATGCTCTGATGAAGACTCAAACCTTAGCGTGACATGACCGGAATAAATTGGTGAAATTGAGATTAGTCAACTTTCTCCTGATGCTTTTGCATTTTGGTATTTAGCATTGGAATCATGTGACTTTGGTTCATGGCCACAAAAAAAATATCTTGAAACTGCATTCTTGTAATCAAACAATTTCCTTAATAAATCAGTCATTGGTTAAATCTATAACAGCCAAGTCCCTGGTTTGACAGTTGCTGAATGTCATTTCTCTTCTCTCGTTTACATATTTCCTGTCTTTCTGTACTCCAACTGTATAATAAAGGTAAACATTGACCAGAAAATAATATTTATTATTGTTAATTTTTTTTAAATTGATACAGTAATTTTAAAATGCGCTACTTCGGCTCTGATGCAGTCGCCTCTCTCTATCTGCGGTCTTGAGCAATGTCTCACCACCAGCACAATCTCATTGATTACACATTATGGGCAACTTTCATCACTGAAGGATAAATTGAAAAGATCTCTTTTGGTCAAACATACATTAACAAAGGTATTTTAACTAAGTTCTGTCAGAGTTTGTTATTTTAAAATTTTGACAGCATTATTTTCATTTTTACTGCAAATGTATGTGAGTTCCAAGTAGTTGTTTCAGGTTTACATCAGACACCTTTATTATATTTAAAGCATTTAATTTCCTGCAAAATAATTTATAAAAAGTAAACATGCAGTGTCTTAGTTAAACGTTTTACTTTCTCCTCTCTGTCCCTGCTCGTAAATTTCAAACTATTGACAGTCTGTTGTGCTTTTTCCAGGAATACTTCTACCCCAAATATGTTGGTAAGTTATCATAATTTAATTGCAATTCTTAATATATTCTGATATCATTCGTACCTTGTCACTACAAGCCTGTTCATATTCTCAAAGAGCGCTCTCCGTTGCAGCGTGTCTGGGTTCACACCGTGTCGGCATCAACAATCAGGACTCAGACTCTGCAATCCCATCAGACCTTCGCACCTGTGTGACCGGTGAGAGGCTTTACTTGGGCTTTTAACGACGGTTAGTTTCAGCTGTGAAATTCTTTCAACAACATCCTATGTGTGTCCAAAACCAGAGATCAGTAACCAGTGCTCGCCATTTCCATGCTACAAGGAGGGCTCGGAGCGCTGCGTGGATGGCCAGGCCTCCTTCACATGTGTCTGTAAGTCTGGCTGGAAGGGGCTGCGCTGTGAAGATGGTGAGTTCTCATACGTTGTTTGGGATTTTAAACATCTCTGCCTTGTGTCAGACATTCTGTGCCGATATTATTTCCTGATTGAACTGGCTGCTGATAAATGTCGCTGTGTTGTGTGTTGACTGGACAGACATCGATGAGTGTACAGATCCTGAATTTCCAGCAGGATGTAACCAAAAATGTCAGAACATCCCCGGTAGTTTCCACTGCATGTGTGAAGATGGCTACTTCATTAATGACAACATCAACTGCGTGGGTAAGACATTTAAGGCTGATTTCACTTACTTCACAGAGATTTATTTTATTTTTGGCACATATGTTAATGCTCATGTCCTCTATATGAAGACATTCAGCTGTTTAATTGCCCCTATGGTAGAAACACAACTCCTACAGTTTTTCATGGCAGCTAAACAAACACACAGGGTCATATTCTTTTTGATAACTTCCTTTTTATTTATTCATATAGATGGTGGAACCCTACTCACTTAAAAACAAAAGCTCTGTTCCTCCAGCTGTTGCCCTCAGGGCCCACACCATTTGTTATTTCTAAAGCTGACCTGAGGTGACCCCTTATGTAACCAGAAGTGAAAAGCTTGTAACATCTGAAAAGACTGGCCATCCTTTATGCTGTAAACACATCAACAGCCTTATAGCTCTGAGCGGTTAGAACCTGCCCAATTTTTAGATGCTTGTAGTCTTGTTTGTGCATATTTCTATGTCCCCTCTTTTATTTTGTGTGGTCAGTTCATTCACTGTTTATCTTTGAGTGTGTCCAGTGCTTGTTGAGTACAAAGTCTTTACAAACACGGACTCAGTCAGTACATTTGCTTTCATCATTTTTTGATGGGCTGTGGAGATTTAGAAAACTGTATAGATGGTTTTGCACACAGCCTGTCAATATAAAACCAAACCAAACCAAACCAAATTATAAAGTGACTGGTGTTTTGTCCAAAGTGTGACATAGGTTGACACTGATAAGTTGATATGTTGAGTTCTTTTTGGAGCTTTCATGTTAGCTCTGGTCAATAATTATTTCAGGAACAATCATGTTTACGAAAAGTCTCCAATATTTGCTTGAAATTATTTGAAAAATGTACCTATTAAACATTCTGTCACATTCATACATGTGCCAAAATAACACATGCAGCCCCCTGTCACTTTTGACTCACTGTTTTTCAGATATCAATGAGTGCCTGTTATACCCCAGTATCTGTGAAGAACCAGCTAAGTGTGTCAACACACCAGGCATGTATGAGTGCCAGTGTCCCCCGGGATTTAAATACAACTTCACTTCCAAGACATGCAATGGTGAGCCTTCAATTCATTGTTGCTGTTTGAAGTCATGTTTGGATGTTGAAATCCCTCACATACTACAGATATTGTAATCACATATTTTTTTAAACAAGCTGCTATAGACACTGAGCTAAAGATCACTGCCTGTAAAATCTTCCTTTTCTGTGTTGCAGATATTGATGAGTGCGAGCTGAATGTGTGCGATGGGACTTGTATAAACACAGTGGGCAGCTATGAATGCCACTGTGATGGCCGTCAGGGTTTACGCCTGGCACAGGACAAGCGATACTGTGAGAGAATCCCTGTTTGCGTAGACCTGCATGACTTTAAACACCCTGAGATGCTTTACCTGGGTGAGCAGTTTGCAGGCCTTCCTGTCATCTATTTGCGTTTTCGCCTGCCGGAGAACACAAAGTACGTTTTTAACACACACACACACGCACGCACACACACACACACACACACACACACACACACACACAAATAAATTTGGTGTACTTCATTTTGTAAAGGATCCTCAAAGTGTTTTGTGTGCTTTGCCCCACAAATTGTAGAGGTTGAATTTCCTAACAAAGTCTATGTCAAAATTTTCTCTTATTGTTCGTATAGTTTGAAGATCATTAGAGATTGAAATTAATAGTTAATCCCAGTGAACTTCATTTGTATATTTTTTTCAGTCACTGGTATCTTGTATGAAAGTTGATTACGACACAGTTATTTGATAAATAAAATCCTACAAATTCCACTTACAAAGTATTTGATGATGAAGTCGAAGACCATAAGAATTTATCTTTGCTATATCGAACAAAAATGTTATTTCAGCAGAGTTAAAAGTACTTGAATTCCTCTGTATACTCCCCATCCAAAGCAAGTTAAAACTCAGAGGTGCTGATTTTCATATAATACTGACAGAGATGGAAGCTAAAACCAAAGACCCAAAGGTTGTAGGATTTGATGAATAATAATGGTTGTGAAGTACATGTGATTTCAGGGGTTGGGCTAAAACTTGTACAATGCAGTTACCCGTGGACACAATTATAGCCTGGCGTGCACCCTTTTCCAATGACTCTGACAGATGTTTTAGATGTCAACCTTAAGCTTAATTGTCAAAACAAAATGAACACCAATCCTACTAGGTTGGATCTAGTAATATTTCTTAATCAGTGTCCACATGTAACAAGTTTAAATTAATGCAGTCACATTGATGGATAATCACATAGAAGATTTCGACATAGGATATTTTTTATGTATAGTGTGCTGATCAATCACAACAGCGCAGTAAGGGATGCTTCAAAAGCTTTGAAAGACTTCTTCAGATCACTGCATTACAGGAAAAAAATAGCAAAAATACCTGAAACTTGATCCTATTCCAGCATCATAATCCTGGTCTCCTTTCCTGCAGAGGACGAGACAACCAGGCATGTTGATGAGACAATCAGGATCTCATACATTATTTGTCACTTATTTTCCTGCCTAGATTGAAAAGAGCTGTGTTTAGATAACTGTTTAAACTCATATGTCTATGCCCTGACAGGTTTGCAGCTGAGTTTGACTTCCGCACATTTGACCCAGAGGGAGTTGTTCTGTACGCAGAGTCCTCCCTGGACTCATGGTTCATGTTGGGCCTAAGGGGTGGTCGTATTGAAGTCCAGTTCAAAAACCAGCACACATTCAAGGTTACCAGCGGAGGAAAAGCCATCAATGATGGACAGTGGCATGTGGTAAGAAAGAGCTGTGGTCCAGTAATACCCTACATATAATTAGTTTGTTCTCCTATGGATAATATATAGCTTGCTGACGTGCTAATCGATAAACTGAATGGATGGAAAGTGCATTGTGCTGTGGCAGCATGTGCTCTTGTGCGTAAGTGTGCTGAGTAATGAGTTAGAGTGTTGTAGTGAAGCACAGTGAAAAAATTTTATGACAGTGTTGTTGATGCATAACATGCAGATCTCTGTGGATGAGCTGGAGAGCAGCATCAGCGTGAAGATCAGTAAGGAAGCTGTGATGAGCATCAACAGCCCTGAGAGTCTCTTTACTTCAGTTAACGGCAAACTGGAGACCAAAGTTTACATCGCTGGTCTGCCTAACCGCACTGACAACGTCATCAAACCTGTAAGCTGCTCTCACACAGCATCCACACACAGGAGATACAAGTTTTTTTTTCTTCTTGTCACCACAGACAAGAAATGAATAATTACAGTGCAAAATAATTGTGTGAGAGTTTACACTGGTTGGGTAAGATACTGTCTCAAAGACCAGAAATACATACTGCTGTGCTCTGTTCATCTATCAGATCAATCCTCGACTTGATGGCTGCATCCGGGGCTGGAATTTAATGAACCAGGGAGCGTCCGGAGTAAAGGAGGTCATCCAGGAGAAGAAGAGTAAACACTGCTTTGTGTATGTGGAACGAGGATCCTTCTTCACTGGAGAAGGACTGGCACACTTCAACATAGACTACAGTGAGTAAGTTAAGTTGTACTTTATTATTCCCTATGGGAAAATTTGGCATCTGCGTTTAATCCATCCTCACTACTTAAGGGCAACGAGCAGCTGCAGCTTCGTGCAGTGGGACTGAGCAAAGCCCTTTGATTTAAAAACTGTTAGAGGAGTTTTACCAAACATGTTTTAGATGGCAGGAAAATGAAGCACATGGAAACATAAGGAGCACAAAATTCCACACAAACAGGCCCAGTAGGTGTGTAATAAATACCTGTTTTATGTAGCAGTGCAGACCAGCACGGTCCAGAGTAAGCCTATATGGTAGATTGCAGTTTAACTATTACAATTTGACTCACTGAGCACTTTATTAAAGCACGACCTGCCTTTGTGCTGAAAACAGCCTCAGTCCTTGATGTCAGGGATTCCACAAAATATTGGAAAGATTTCTTTGAGATTCTTCTCCATGTTGACATGATTCCATCACATCATTCCTGCAGATTTCTCAGCTGCACATTCATACTTCAATTCTTCCGTTCAACCACATCCCAAAGGTCCTCTACTGGAATCACATCTGGTGACTGTGGAGACCGCTGAAGTCCATTTTCATGAAAACGAGTTCAGTTGGAGACGACGTTTACTTTATGACTTGGTGCATTATGATGTTAGAAGTAGAGAATAGTCAATTGTGGCCATAAAGGGAACAGTGGTCAGCAACACAACTAAAATAGGCTGTGGCATTCAAACCACGTTTAGATCATATTAAACTGCTGAAAGTATTGCACTGCTGCCATATGAGTTGCAGATTGGATTATTGCGTGTACAGGTGCTCCTAGTAATGCACATTCATTATTTTTAGTATTACCACATTTCACAGTGAAGTCTTAAGACATGCAACTATGGAATTTTTAAGAATCATAATAGATCCATAGAACAGATAAATTTAGATGAGGAGATTAGAATTAGAATAAAACTTTATTAATCCCTTCGGAACAAGACCTCAGGGAAATTGCTAAAGTGCCTAAATTTCCAACCTGACAAGAGACATGTTTTTTTTTGTTTGTTTTTTTTTTTCTTGTGTATGTGTAATTAGGTGATTCTGGGAGCTGGAATGTAGATGTAAAGATGAACATACGTCCATCCAGCAGCACAGGTGTAATCTTTGCACTTGTCCACAACAACACGGTCCCCCTGTCGGTCGCTGTGGTAACACAAGAAGAAGAAGAGGCTGTGAGTTTATTCATACTTTTGTTGGAAATGTGTACATGTGTAGCTCTGCGTGTCTTTGCACATGATTAAACCATGGGATGTCCCTTAATTCTCCAGAATTTGCAAGTGTTTTTGGACGGCGTCTCCGTGGTAACGCTGGACTCGCTGATGTTGTGTTACCCTGACCAGCTGACAGTGCAGCTGAATGTGACTCCTACAGAAATCCAGATCTCAGCCAACTCATCCACTGTCAGCTATATGAAGTCGAATGCCCTGCAGGAGGCACTGGAGCGCTTCAACAACACCATGCAGAACCCCATCAATACATACATTGGTGGGATACCGGGTTAGTAAAAGCAGCAAGTACAAAAGTAACTCTTGCTCTCCCAAGATAACTATAAGCAGTATTTTGTACCTTTTATGGTCACCGTAAAAAGGCCAGCGTGGCTTCCTTATGCTGGTAAAGAAGTTCAAAGCCAACCTAAATGGGTTATCCTCTTGATAGTGCTGATGTCATCTGTGGGTCTGTGAGGCTGTACTTAAGAACAATGGTACTTAAAGTTGCCAATGCTGATGTCAGCATGCTGCTATACTCATTATTACATCTTACTTTAGCTCTTTAACATATGTTAAACAACACTGAATGCAAAATTACAGCTTGTGATAACAGGAATGTCATTGGTTGGCAAGCTTATTGGTCAGAAAACAGCATTTGCTTGACCAGATGACTGCTATAGATTAAAAGTTAAGGGATCATCAAAATGGTTATTGAGAGAAGCATCACTGAATCATTACTGTTGAGTTACAAATAACTTGTAAAATCACAGGAAAAAAAAAATCATATTAACTGTAAAAACACGGACCAGAACTATAAGTAATGTCCACATAAACAATTTATACTTCTACATATGGTAATTTGTACTTTTACAGCATATCTAGTAAAATCTAAATAAAAAAGTAATAATATGCATGTTGATAGCAACAAATAAAAACAGAGCTGGCACAATTGTACGATATATTCACATCCAAAAACTGTTTTTGGAAATTGTAATTTGTTCTTTTACAATGTGTAACTGTTAAAGCACACTATCTACTGTATTTAAATAAATAATTTATTTTTTAAAAATGTTATTTTAGAGCTCTACAATCATTTACAACTCTTTTTTTCAGTTTTTAAACATTACAGTAATCCAACATTTTATGCTTTTTTTGGACATTCTTGCTGGCAGATTTTAAAAAAATAGTATTTATTTTTACTTTGTACCAAATGTCCAGGCAGTCCTTCAAACAGTTCACTAGACCATCTGTTGTTACTGTCATCCTTACTGACTGTACTGTTCTCTCACACTCTATTTTAGAAGACATCCCGCTACCTGCCACCCCTGTGACGGCCTTTTATCATGGCTGCATGGACATCACTATCAACGGCCAGCAGCTAGACTTCGACGAGGCTCTCAGCAAACATAACAGCATTAAGTCCCATTCCTGCCCTCCTGTCTCGGCCCCTGAGAGTCACCCCGATGCAACGCACTTGCACAGAAAGTGACCTTAATTAACAACCACACCACTTTAAAAAGCCTCAAATTAGGCAGCATCCCACTGGGGCCACTTCTTGGGATATTTTTGAAAGAGAGTCTAGAGGAGAAGAAGTGACAAGAAGAGGAGATAGAGGTAGATGGTTTATTTTAAGCTTTGTGTAATGCTTTTCATCCATACAGTATTATTGTTTCTGCCCTGGGAGCATTTTTTTTTCTTTTTTTTTGGGAGTCACAACGAAAGCAGACTTGCCAGTGAGCTAGTCAGATGCTGGATGACATAGTTGTAGCAGTTTGTTGCAACAAGTTCAATGTTTTCCAAAAAGAAGAGCTGAGCTCTGTAGCACACATAACGTGTTGCACAACAGATGATTATATTTGTGTAGAAAAATAAACAAATGGTCACTGTTGACCAGGCTGTGAGACCACTTATGTCTTTGTCCTTGCTGCTGTATCATGGTACTATCTCTAAACTCTCGACATTTGGAGACAACGAGTTGAAATTGTGGTTGTAGCAGAAAAAAACACAGAGAAGGAAGCTGAGCCTCCAGGCTTTTGATCCAGTTCTCTTGCATGTTCATCATCCACAACTGGAGCTCTGCATTCCTGTGATGTTGCATTGGTTTAGTGTTACTTAGAAACACGGTTTATTGTTTTATTATATACCACCAAGGTTGTCACAAGAGGTATTCTCTCATAATCTACAGCTTCTGCTGTTCTCCTGTCCTGGTTTTTCTGTGTTCAGAATTCACCTTGTATATAAAACAAGCCATCTTTAATATATAACTTAAATTTGTGTAGTTGTTCACTGTCTTTTGTTTTATTTTATGTTGGTTTTAATAAAACTGTATCAAAGCAACTTTGTTTTGATACTGTTGAATTTCAGCATTGTGTTCTTCTGCCTTTTGCCATAAACAAGGCCACAGTAAAATGTTCTCTCAGAGGATGAGGAGGTGCTTAGAATTACTTTCATGGTTTTAAATGTTGCAATGATAATGATAATGCTGCATATTCTGGCTTATCAAATAATATAGTGAAGTCCATAAAATCTGTTTTTTGTTAAGTGACAGTTTTGTAGTTAATAAAATAGTAAAACAAGGTTTAGATTTTTTTACTCAGGGTCATATCTTGGACACTGTAGCATACAAAGCACACTTCTTTAGTCTTGTCACTGTGCCTTTCAAGCACTGCTTTTGTTTTAAGTCCTTGCAGACACAACAAACACATAGCTGTCATTTACTGAACATTGTTTGACCCTGGTATTGGTGTCTTTGAGCGTCAAAGGATTTCTCCTTCATTTAGAGGTTTTTGTGGGGGCTAACGCAAACCACCATCCTTTCACTTTGTCAGAATCCTACTTTTGTTTTTTTCTGTCGAGTTTTAAACTCCACTTTCAGTTGTCACATTTCTATTATCAAAATTTAATTTTTCAATTTCATTCAATGCATAGATTTGTTTGAAATACCCCTAAAGTGGATAATGCTGTTTAGAAATCAATCAACCAATTTGGATCCATATTTAAAACATACATTAGTATAGACTGTAAAATGTTAGTTTTTAGACTCTATAGGATAGATTTTTTAAACAATGTAATAATAAAACATTATTTTAAATAATGTTCAGGCACAAGACAACATCTCTTACCAATACTAATAATATAACTTTTGGTCTTTATTTTTTACTGTGTGGATAAGGAGCACTTAAGCCCTAATTGGCCTGGATACAGAAATGGGACACAGAGGAGAAGCACTTAAAAACAAAAAAAGTAGACAGGTTTTGACAAAACTGTAGAAAAATGAAATTATGAAAATGGGAAAAAAAAAAGTTGCACAAGATTCTGGGTAAACGAAACAGAAAGAAAAATCACTTGGGAAACCTTATATGGGTCTAAAATAAACTGCCCGGAATGGTTTTTAAGTTGCGTAATAGTGACTGATAACACAACTAATGTGGAAAAAGAAGCACTAAATGCAGAAGTACCACAATGTAGGATTGGGAAAAAAAACAAAAAAACAACTCAATTACAAGAAACAGTCCTGGTCGAAATATTTTAAACAAGTAAAAGTATGCAAGCAGTAGTAAAATATACTTGAAATACTATTTAATGCTATGATACAAATACACATTATCCATCATCAATCGCCATTGGTGTGTGAATGTGTGTGTGAATGGGTGAATGAGAAACATTGTAAAGCGCTTTGAGTGCCGCAAAGGTAGAAAAGCGCTATATAAGTGCAGACCATTTACCATTTACCATCAGGTGGAATAATAAATAACCTTATATAATGTTAGGTAGTTAAATCTATGGCAAATTATTGTATTTTCAAAGCTACTACTTGTAAGCAAATTTGCTGTAATTAAGGCTGATCTATAAGCATTATTAGGTTATTTATTAGCCATTAGTTACAACTTTAAAACCCTATTAAAAGTGGCACTGTATAATCTAGAAAGTAGCTGTCAAAAAATATACAATTAATTTATTACATCTATTCCAGCCCTATACGTAAAAGGTACTTTAAAAAAAACAAAAAAAACTTTATACCTGTATATTACTTGCTGGGGGCATCAAGATTTCACAAACAAAACATATCTTACAATATGATAAATTGTTGCACGCTAAACCACCAGCAGGATCAAAAATGCTGCTTACATGCTAAATAACGATCACTAACAGTGATTTAAACCACTCTAAGAGAGTAGTTATGCTTACATTTGATTTTAAATGCAAGATTGATGATGATGATGATGATGATGATGATTATTATCTTATATTTAAAATGTTATGAATGAGAGAAAATGTGAAATACTGGTGTAAAGTACTTGATTAAAAGTACTCAGTTACTTGCCACCACTGCGCCCCTGCACCATGAAAGCATGGCTAAAGCGTACGATTGCGTGCTAGTTTCATTTTTTTTCTTTTTCCTAGAGAGATGGTGGCACACATGCACACACACCGAGGAGGAGGAAGGGGAGGAGGGATGAAGAGGTGTCCGCATCACCACAAACTCCTGCCCGCACTTCTTCTCAGAGCTACTCCCCCTCCTGAACCAGCAGCAGCAGCAGAAGCAGCAAGAGGCGTGCAGTCGCTTCTCCGCAGACTGTCCGGTCCAGCGAGAGCTGCACACCACAGAAAGTACACCGAGCGAGAGAGAGACAGAGAGAGGGAGAGAGAGAGAGGAAG
This sequence comes from Stegastes partitus, assembly GCF_000690725.1. Taxonomy (NCBI): domain Eukaryota; kingdom Metazoa; phylum Chordata; class Actinopteri; family Pomacentridae; genus Stegastes; species Stegastes partitus. Next base: position 46,411 of record NW_007577750.1, on the reverse strand, counting down.
AGAGAGACCGCAATGGGGACGAGCTGAACCTGCAGCGGGAGAAAAGAGGTGGTGCTGCGGGAGAAACACGGCGGTTCGAGCCCTCGACGCTCCGCGGCGTCACATTAACGGCCAACGGTCGCTCGCTGCGAGTTTACCTAAATACCTGCAGTGTTTCGCCCCAGCGCTAGCAACCGAGAGGGAGAGAGAGAGAGGGAGAGGTGGGACACGGAGACAACCAAAGCAAAAGGGGGGGCAAAGTTTTGTCAAGCTTGGCGCAAAAACACAGCGGTGAAACAATGCGGTTGACCCCGTCAAAGTCCCTCCTTCCACCGGCAGCCCTGCTAATCCTGCTGCTAGTCCGCTGGTCCGACAGCAGTAAGTAAACAGTTGTATGCTAAGTGGCTAGCTAGCTCGCTAAGTCCCCTTTGACATTTGAGTTGTGGCTGATGATGTCTTCGCTATTAGCGCTGTTGACGGTAAATACGGGGACGTTTCGCAACTCCTTCCTCCGCTTTTACTCACGAGTCAAAACCCCAGAGTTGGTTGACCTTCTCTTTCTCCTGTAGGTTAATTAAGTTTGCGTGGTTTTTTTGTGTGTCCTTGTAGTTTCATTGTCTCCTCAAGAGGCGAACCAATTCCTGAGCAGACACAGGAGGGCAAACCAAGTTTTCGAGGAGACGAAGCAAGGACACTTGGAGAGGGAGTGCGTGGAGGAAAGGTGCACCAAAGAGGAGGCCAGGGAAGTGTTTGAAAACGACCCGGAGACGGTGAGTGCATTTAAAGCTGCAAAAAGTTTTTCATGCAGCAAAACCTTGAGTGCTGCAGTACCACAAACTCAATTATAACCCATTACCAGATTGATAATGTTAGAAACCGTAACTTTTGCAAGGTTGGTTGTTTACATCATGTTGGTATTCACTGCCAATTGATGACTGTAAAGTGACCCCAGATTAATGATTCATTGTCTGGGCTGCTGGTCTTCATGCTCCAATAAGTCCACCCTGCTGATAGCTGTCAGCACACATAATATTCCCATGTCAAGGACTTGGCATGTTTTCTTGTCCTTTTGTTTGTTTCTGTGACAGACATTGAGTCACCGTGACTAAGTTTTCTGAAAAACAGTTTTAGTGAAGACACTGCTATCCAAACACTCCCCCTTCATACTGATATGCACACACAAACAGACAGTCACTTGTGTGGTTTGCATTTGCTAAATAATTGCCCCTATTTAATTGAGATCTACTTGGCTTATGTTGTTGCCAAATGTGGGGCACACCTGGAGATGTTTTCTCCATTTCTGCACTGACCATCTGTGGCTGCACATGCTTACATATCCTTACATACAAGTGTATGTGAATTAAGCAAGCAAACCTTTCTACTTCTGATTGGCCTCAGTGGGAACAGATCAGCTGTTTTCTCTTAGAGAATAAACATAAGGTGCAAAATGTATTTCAGTCAACACAGCCATGCACATTGCCTCACTAATCTGTTTACATGCTCCCACCGTCTTTTTCTACTTGACATTTACCAACACATGAAATCCATCTCAGTGCGTGTGCTTAGGAACATTTACTGCAGATTAGTTTCCATTCTGAATACACAGATCAGCCTTTCCATCCATGTGAATACATAAGCCTATTGAATATGTACTACATGTGCTGAATCTGTAAACAAACTCCAGGGATATAAATAACCGGATGTGTCACAAAACATGAAACTTAAGCTGAGATTGCAGACTTTCTCAGGAAGATTATAGTTGGCCCTTAATAGTGCAAGTTAATACACAAACCCCTTTAGGATCATTAGCAACAAGTGTACCCTGGCATGTTTGAATGCTTTTTGCATGTTGTCAATCTGAGTGTTTGATTTATAAGTGAGAGATTCAGGTATAGATGTTTCAACTGTTCCTGAAGGTTGTATTTTATAGCGTTGTCCTGACGAGATTGTGTCCTTTAACTATCACGATAATGCCAAAAGATTTGATGAAGTGAATTGTAGCAGAGTAGGAGTGAATGAGGCAATCGATGACTCACAGATTACTTGAAAGATTAGTCAAGTAGAGAGGCAAAGGAGGACTGACAGAAGGAGGATTAAAGTGAAGCTGAGCTGCGGTCAGAGGAAAAGGTGAAGTCAGGTGATGTTTGAATGAGCTACATGCACGCCATCAATAGAATATCAATTGTATTCGTGACGCTGGCTAACCATGCCGTGACATAAAGCTGCAGTCTCATTCAAAGCTGCATTATTCATTCAGAAAGGGCCTATCTCTGACTCTGCATTTTCTTCCGCTGCAGTTCTCTGGCTCTGCAGAGAGACAGACTTGGGTACTCCTGGGTACTCATGATCATCTTTGGCATCGCACGCTATCACACAAAGTCTCTGATTAGCTGGGTGACCTTTCAAGAGGGACTGATAGCCAATAACTGGGTGGCACCACTGACTATTATGTTCACATCAAGTTTAGTAACAGCCTCACCAGCTCTGGGACCACGCTGCATCTTAACCAGATGTGCTGTCACTGTAAATCAGCACTATAATCAGGCTTTACATTGTGTAATTTCAGCTTCAGCAGATTTCTTGGCTGATGACTGCCACTTTACAAGCCTGCTGCATCTTGCACCTACCGCAGCAAATCTCTGTGCCTTCAGAGGCAGCATTTTCATTGGTACATCTCAAATTTTGACCTACATGTGGAGGAGTACTGCAACCAGCAAGCAGGAGGGATGCTACTACTGTCAGGAATGCAGAGAATTCACAGGAAGCCCCTGGCGAAGGGCTGCACCCATTAGATGGAGGAGAACAGATTACAGAGGAATCATATCTTAATCTCTGTCAAACACACACAGATACATGAACAACTGCCACATTTAATGATTGTTTGTGAATTCACGTGAGAGTAAGCGGAGATATCAGGCATAAAACAAAACCAAATCCCAGTTATGTCAAGTATTATGGGAAAGCCCCAAACAAATTATAAGCATTTATTTAGATGATCTTGTCCTGTTTAGAGTTTTGTTTATACGCCTGCGTGACTTTATGCTCTTTGTTTTTCCATGTCCCCTCACTGATTTAGGACTACTTCTATCCCAAGTATTTAGGTAAGTTACCGTTCTGTCTAAACCCTTCATCTCTGCTTACTACAGCCAACTTGACTGATTACATGTTTGTCAGCATTTTAATTTCACTTTTGCTTCTGCCTAGCCTGTGTGGAATCGTTTGGAGATTCTGAAAAGAAAAAACAGGATCTAGTGACTTGTGTCCACAGTAAGTTTTATCTCCAGTTATCTGTCTATTGACTTTACATTGGACCTTGATTGTTGGACTGAATCCTACATTTAAATTTTTTCTCAGACTCTTGTCTCTTTCCTTTCTGTCTTTCCTTTCACTGTGCAAGTATTGCTACATTCAGAGAGAGGCACTTAGTTGTATTACAGGGTTGTGCTGCACTGCAGTGTCAGTGCTCTGCATCACACTCAGGCTCTCTTTAAGTAACACAGGAATTTCTTTAACAACTCCAGGTCAGTTTTTGCAGCATGCACACCTAACTGATTCTGTGACTTTAAAGTAGTGTGCCATGTGTGCGTGAGCTCAGGTGTCTATGAGTAACACTGCAGCACTTCACCACGGTGATGCTGCACATTGGCGAGTGAGTGACACACCCCTTTCAGTCGTCACACGCTCGCTCGCTCGCTCTCTGGCTGACTGCACCAGCTTCTTCGTGAGTTGGCTGAGCGGAGGAGTGACGTGAAAAGAGTCAGTCTGACGTGAGGGGAGCAGAGGATTTCTGCTGCATCAGGATACAGGGAAGCAGGACCGACCCGGCTTTATTGCTATTGGCTGAGGGATCTCTCGGGAGGGTTTCCATGACTCAGCTGCAGCATCGTGCCTCTTAAAGATACGGCAGTGCTTTTTTTCTTTTCACCAGCTGTCAGCACACCATCTCATCCTCACCACTCCTCCTCTTATCTCTCCCTCTGTATCTGGCCCATCCACCTCCTGTCTCAGTGCAGTCTAGCCATGGGTGGTATGCTGGTATCAGAGTGGCTTACCTCTAATTCCATTTATGGAATATTACAGACATGGAATGCTATGAATGCAGCATATTATGGAAAGATAGACCAAAAGCTAATTTGATTGTAAGCACAGCAGACAGTGTTGGCTGTATGATTTTATTCCCTTGGTCAGCAGTTTGTAGTGTTCTGTGAATTGCGCTGTAGAAATATCGATAAATAAAGACCCGTGAAAACATTTTATCCTATTTTCTAGCAAATCCTGTATGTCACGAGAGTTGTTACTGCTCGTATAAACTTTGTAGGGTGGGACCCAACAATTTTAACTTGCTGTTGAGAGGCGGCTAAAGTCTTAAGTAGAGGAAAAAAAGTGAGGTTCTTGCTTGTTATACGTGGCAAAGTGTCACTAACCAGGAGACTTGGGTTGGATTTATTTAAGATCTACTCTTCTTGGGTAGAGAGAAGCCAAGCATGTGTGTGGTAATATAGATGTTTTCCTTTTCACTGTACCTTTGATTCTTGTTGCCAAAAACTCATAATTATGTGCTGAAGATTGCCAATGTAGATGAATGCTCCATACTTCAAGTCAACTGAAGGGAATTTACTTGTCCTAAAAGTTATTTTGGTAAAATATTTCAAACATTTTACCATCATTATTAAATCAGCTGAATCACTCTTGAGATGGTTTTACAAATGCACTAAGTTAGATGACATCTTTGTCAATTCAAAATTGGCTGGTAATTTCTGAGGTTGTCCTCATTGGCACCAAATCCATCTTATCCAAAACGGACAGCTTTTCTCTCACAATTGACAATTCCACCGTCTCACCTTCCCCCCAGGTTAAGAGTCTGGGTGTCATCCTTGACAGTACATTATCCTTCCAATCCCACATCAATAACATTACCAGGTCTGCCTACTTCCACCTACGTAATGTCAATCGCCTCCGCCCCTCCCTTTTCCCCCACACTGCTGCCATCCTCGTCCACAGTCTTGTCACTTCCCATCTGGATTATTGTAATTCTCTCCTCTTTGGTCTCTCTCACAAGTCCCTCCATAAACTTCAACTGGTCCAGAATTCAGCTGCTCGCATCATAACCTGAACCCCCTCGATCCACCACATCAGTCCTGTCCTCCAGCAGCTCCACTGGCTTCCAGTTCAGTTCCGCATCCAATTCAAAATCCTCTTATTAACATTTAAGGCCATTCACAACCTCGCCTCCACATACCTCTCTGACCTCCTCCATGTTCACACTCCCTCCTGCTCCCTCAGATCCTCCTCCTCCTCCATACATTTGTCTGTCCCCTCCGTCCGTCTCACGACCATGGGGAGCAGAGCAGCTGTATGCTCTGCTCCCCGTCTCTGGAATTCACTACCATCCCAACTCAGAAATATTGATTCACTCCCCCAATTCAAATCACAACTCAAAACTCATCTCTTTAGGACTGCCTACTTCACCTGAAGGCTATTGTTCTGTCTGTTTGATTTAGTGATTTTACTTATTTTAATGTTTTTTCTTTTAATCAATTTGTCTAATATATGTAGTGCCAAGAAAGGCGCCTCTAAATAAAATGTATTATTTTAATTTAATTTACTCAGTTAACCCCACACATATGCACAAACACCCTTTAGTTAAGGTAATTAATACCCAGTAGACTGAGACAGCTTATACATTAACTCTTTAAGCTCTTTAACCTGACGCTGCAATGTAAATGTTTTTAGTGCTGGAACTTTTGAAAAAGACCCACAGTATATCCACAGTTTAAAGTATGGTGCAGTATTAGTAAGTAGTTTTGTGAGAAATACTCTGATTTGAAAGTCGTGCCTTTGTGTTCCGTATGTAAACGTAGCTCTCTCTTCCTCCTCTCATTTTCTCCAGGCACTGTCCTTTTCTTTCTCTCTCTGAACTCCAGCTAACATGCCCAGACTTGTTGAGCACTCAAACTCCACTGCTAGGAAAAGGAAACCATATGGGGAGAGAAAAGATTTACACTCTCTTACACAAGCTTGGAGTGAAAGAGAGGGCTCAAGTGAAAATATTCAGTAGAGAAATAAAGCAAACAGAAATTGAAAGACAGTTAAACATACATTTGATCTTGTCGTTTGAGAACTAAAAGGACAGGTACACTGGAATGGACTGAATTCAGACATCTCCAGAAGAAAAGCTTAGCCAGCATTAGGCTATTAATATTGAACTCCTGATGTGCAGAACATAAGAGATGCCCTTCCTCTGTCTGCTATGGTATACAATTACACTCGCTGTATGCATCCAATTTGTGCAGACTCAGTTTGAAAGCACTAATCACACTGAATACTCTGTCTGTCTTTGTCTTTCTCACACTTTAAGATATTCCAGACCAGTGCTCTCCTTCTCCCTGTAATGCCAGAGGCACGGTGCGCTGCGAGGACAAAAAGGGCGACTTCCTCTGTCACTGTTTTACAGGTTGGACAGGAGCCAGCTGTGAGAAAGGTAATGTCATCACTACAGAATGAGACAGAAAATGTATTTGGACACTGTGTGCTCGGGCTCAGCAGAGGTTGAAGTTTTTTGCACTGTCATTCAATGTCACACTCAGCGTTTCTGCGTAGGTGTCATCACTCTGACCTTGATTCTGACAGCAAACTCCTGTCCTGATAGAATCATCTTTCTTTCCACTGCTTCCATTAGTTATTTAGGTCTTAAACAATACTGTTGTATATCTCCATAGTGGTGCTGTAAATATTTTCGACCTTGCTAAACTCAGTGTCCAGTGTTTCCTTTTTTTCTTGTAGCTGTTACTGAAAGCATGCATCTTTAATATCCTGTTTCTGCTGCTGTTATTAATGATGTGTGAATGGTGTGTCAGGTCAATATGAACTGCATGTACGGGAACTGCAGTCACGGAGTACACGATGTGAATCCATGCCTCTGCCGAGGTCAAAGCAAGTTACTATGTATAGATACGACGGGAGATTTGCATCGCCTCTGAATACAGTGAACATTTGAAGGGAAATGTAGCAAATATTAAGTAGGAACTGGAAAACACACGAGTTCCACTTGAGGGAGAAAGGAACATGTTTCTCTGATTTATGGCACAGCCTCCATTCCACACATTTCCACTGTGACTCATCCTGCCACCTTACTGTGAGAGGAAACCAAAACAGATTCAGTTTGACTCGGACTGAGCCTTTTCCACTTGACGACCGCACTCCTCCTAAACACTCAGCTGCAAAACTCAGCCACAGTAGCATAGTGTGTCGGTTACTTGCAAGCTGTTTGACAAAGTACAAATTCATAGGGCGTTTAAGCAAGCGAATCGTATCAAACTACAACTTCACGCAGATTTTGAAAAAAACTTTCAAAATCAGTTTTTTTAAAAAGTACAATGTGATCGGGAATTACTGTGGTAAATCTCAACACAACAAACAGCCTAATACTGGACGCAGCCCATGACGATGTTTTTCCTGCATTCATTTCAACTGTACTACCATCCTGTTTGCAGATGTCGACGAGTGCAGCAAGCGAAATGGAGGGTGTGACCATGAGTGCAACAACACTATGGGTAGTTACCGCTGCTCCTGTCACCAAGGCTACATGTTGGTAGGACGCCACATGTGTAATGGTAAGCGGCAAACCACAGATGCACTTAATCCAGCAACTGGAATTATGTCAGTTCTGCGGCTGCAAACAACTTATTTTGTCTGCGTTTTTTGTCATCCCACCTCAAAGTGTAAAAATTCACACCATTTTCGATTCATGGCAGCATTGTTGATCATCTTTGTAAGTCTGTAAAGAAATATTAGCTTAGGTAATAAATTAGACAAGAATGTTAAACCTTTCTTGGAGCCTATTTCTAGTTGTGCTGTAAGTTTCATCATAGAGACATCTTGAATTTTCCATCTGATGTAGTGCCTCCAGAAAATGTCTTCAGTGTAAATATTTATTTCCTTGTAACTGTGACGTAGTTTCAGTGAAGTCCTGGAACAAGCATATACTGTTTGTACCCTGTATGCGATGCTGTCCAACAGTATGGAACAATCAGTCTATTTATGTAGTTTTATTGTAGCTTTAGGGGAAATCTAATGAGTTTTTATTGTTTTGATTCAAGTGGACAACCAATCAGGACCAGAATTTAACAGGCTAGTTTTAATTTCCCATTCCTCAAATTAACACAGTTCAGATGTCCTATGTCTTTTTTTGAAACTTTTTTCAGACACTGATGAGCAAAGGCACACTTAGTCACCTTAAGATGTTTTTTCCTTCCAGCATAAGAGTTGATGTATTAGTTCTGTTGAAGTTCATCCGCCTGCACAGCTGAACACATTTTGTACCTTTCAGATGTGGATGAGTGTGAGGACACAGGCGTGTGTGGAACAGCACGATGCGAAAATAAGGAGGGCGGCTATGATTGCTTGTGCGATGTCGGTTATGTCTATGACAACGAAACCAAAAGCTGTGTTGGTAAGTGTGTTCATCCACACAGAATAAAACAGACACACAATACTAGAGACAAACACACAGTTTCATGAGAACTGACTGAGGAGCAGCTTCAGCCTCAGCAGGACTTGATGCAGCTGCGTTTTGGGGTCAAGAAAGGAATGCAAAGACATTTGGTGAAATTCTCTACAAGTAGGTAACAGGTCACTGTCCAATGTTGTCCTGTTTGTCTCCATGCCTTCAGAAAAATGTACTTTCAGGAGCAAAATACATGGACTTACCTTTTGTTTGGTATATAATGTTATTGTCAAAAGACTTTATGTCTCCAAATTTGGCAAATAAGATGGATTAAAGCTAAAATGGTAATAGTCACACAACGACAACATAAGGTCACAGGTTGGAGTAGTGCTTGTTTTGGTCCTCTCAAGTACCTCAGGCCAGGATTTGTACATGCAGTGATCTCAAAACACCATTACAAAGATCTGTAAAATGACTAAACTTACTTCCAAATAGCCTAGGAGTTCAATGACTGGAATCAAGAGCTGATCTTAGATACAGTATGTCAGATGTTTTGGCCCACGTTTATTTTATTAAGATAAAATAACTACAACATTAGATCTGTTGGCAACAACATGGAAACAAGTTTTCAGGCTTAAATCATAGCCATTAATCATCTGTGTGCCATGTTTTGCTCTGCAGTGGAAACCAGACTTTTCATAACCTCAGTGTCCCTCCTCAGAGAATTAACGCTCATTATGACCAATATTCTCATGGCCTTGTAAGGTTATATGTCTAGCAGGGGGAGATACGACCCAGTCAACGTCAAAGACCACTCAACTCAAGTGTTGTTTGCATTCCTTGATATGTTGACGGGAAGGACGTGCAGTCTTGTGGAGCTAATGTTTTTCTGTGAAACTTGAAAGTTCATGTTTTGACTAATATCCCTCCACTGATGTGGCTTTGATAACATTATGAACCATCTACTGCTCTGTAATGTTTTATAGCCCTGTCATCACTTTGCTTTCTCTTTCTCTGTAATTCCTCCTACCTTCTGTGTCACTCGTCAGATGTGGATGAGTGTGAGGCAGGTGTTTGTGCAGAGGAGTGTTTAAACACTCCGGGGAGTTTCCGTTGCTTCTGTGATGGTCGCCAGGGCATGAAGCTGGGGCAGGACCTCAGGAGCTGTAAGGTGAAATACATTCAGTGTTACATATTGACCAGCTATTTCAAAAACCCCCTTTTGTTGTTAGGTGTGAATTAAAATTTATGTTGTTGTTCTGTTTGAATAAGGTGTATGGAGGGCTTAAAAATAAAAACAAAAAAGCATCAAATTCTCTTTCCTTACATTAAAAAACACATTTTAAAAAAAACTGTAATTTTTGTCTCTTTGTAATTGTATTTTATTGAGTCATCTTATAATTCTAACTAATTTTCTATCATACTTTCATATTTTGGCTGGTAGGACTGTGAACCAAGTATTAAATTGCATTTTCCATGGTATTAAAAAGATCTTCATCAGTCTTGAACCCTGCAGAAACCCTTTATGACTCATGTTGCAGCTTGTTTGGGTTTCTTTTGTATTGGCAACATGCGTTATCTCCGTGTTTTTCTCTGTTTTCTCCACCAGCCTATAACTCCCTGTATGTCGCCATCCCTGAAGAGGAACTCGCGCTCTCTTTACCTCGGACGCATGTTCAGTGGTGTACCAGTGGTAAGGCTGCGTTTTCGTCGCAAGATTCATACTGGGTGAGTTTAGAATAATTAGCTTCCTCGTAGACTCTTTCTTTCTGTTTAATAGGCGTGTTAGTGTTAAAGTGATACAACATGATGAGAAATGAAAACGCCACCCACTAAAACAAAAATAAAATTAGTGATTAAAAGGAATGTTCCATTTCTCCTGTACAACCCTTGTACCTTTATCTTGATTCCTTTATTTCACACCTTACCTTTTAATATACTGACATACAACCCTCTCCATCGCTGCTCCATACTTCCTAGCTTTTCAGCAGAGTTTGATTTCCGTACCTACGATCACGAGGGGGTGATCTTCTTCGCTGGTGGTCACTTAAACAGCTCCTGGATTGTGCTAGCAATGCACCATGGGAAGCTGGAGCTGCAGCTGAAGTACGGCGCAGTCAGCAGGGTCACCAGCAGTGGACCCATCGTCAATGACGGCCAGTGGAGAAAGGTTAGAGGTTTTTGTCAGGGTCTTCATGAGCAATAATACATTGTCTTAATTAGCTAGATTAGCTTGTTAAAAGTGGAGACATGTTGGAGGTTTTTGTCAGGAGTCTTCAAGAGCACTAATACATTGTCTTCATTAGCTTGATTACCGTGTTAAAAGCTTCTTAAATGTCCCATTTCTTGCAACTTAGATCTCTGTGGAGGAGCAGGGGCGGAGTCTGGTGATTAAGATTGACAGGGAGGCTGTCATGAAGATTGCAGTAAACGGTGACCTGTTTACACTGAAGAAAGGAATGCACGAACTCAACCTCACAGTGGGAGGAGTCCCCTTTAGAGAGGACGGCCTCGTCAATCAGGTGTTTGTTTGTATGTGCTTGTGTATTTTCTTGAATACGAGGTGTGTCAGAAAAGTTCCAGGACTGGTGTCACTAAAGATATATTTCAAACCCAAACTACAAACTACCAGTTTTCCCCTTCAGACGATCAACCAGCACGTCTACGAAGAGATCCTGTGGCGTTTGCTTCATTCAGTGCACAAGAAGAGGTGAGAGTTGTGGCAGGACAAATCATGGCTGCTTCACCATGACAACGCGTCTGCTCACAATGCCCTGCACATCCGACAGTTCCTGGCTAAGAAGAACATCGCCTTGCTGGAGCAACCTTCCTACTCACCCGACCTGGCTCAGTGTGATGTTTTTTTCATCTTCCCCAAGCTCAAGGGGGTCATCAAGGGGACCCGTTTTGAAGACGTGTATGACATCAAGATGGCTGTGATGACGGAGCAGCGGAGGATCCTGGAAGAATCCTTCCAGGAGTGCAGCAGAGAAGGCTGGGAAAGTGTGTTAGACTCCAGGGGGATTAATTTGAAGGGGAAAACTTGTAGTTTGTAGTTTGAATTTGAAATATATCTTTTGTGACACCAGTCCTGAAACTTTCCTGAAATACCTTGTATGCATTAAAAGTAGATGTTCTTTACACATTTCTCAATTACCATTACTTTTGGTATATTATGTAGGTGAACCCTCGTCTGGATGGATGTATGAAGGAGTGGCGCTGGCTGACGGGTGAAGACACTTCCATACAAGAAACCATTCGGTCCAATGACAACATGCAGTGTTTCAGCACCGAGGATCCAGGGGCATATTATCCCGGCACAGGCTTCGCTCTCTTCAACATCAGCTATGGTCAGTTTGTGTGTGTGTGTGTGTGTGTGTGTGTGTGCGTGCCTGCCTGCCTGCATGCACGTGTGTTCTGCATAGCGTGTTTGGAGCTGACATAACTTACCTAATTGCTGCTTCCTGAAGCAGTTAGTTACTGTTGTATTTGTTTGGACGACTGAGTTGACGCTCATCATGTACATAAACTTTTACCTCATCTTTGTTTGTTGATGAAGTTCATGGCCTGCTGTTCTGGCTCTTCCTGTTCTTACTTTAGAATCACAGAACCTAAGTGTCCAGTTTACCCTGCGTCCAACTTCTGCTATCGGAGTGCTGTTTGCACTGGTTCACCAGGACAGAGTCCCTCTCTCCATCGCCCTGGCCGACTATCATCCCACAACTGACGAGTGGCGAGATGTGAGTCAGTTATTGCTCAGCCTTTATTCAATAATATGCTTTTAGTGACTCACTTTGAGTTTGATATAAAAACTGACCTTCTGTGTCTTTAGTTTGTTCTGGTATCTGTAGGCGATGTCATCATTGCCAGCTCACCTGCGCCCTTGTGTGATGGTGAGAGTCATGAAATCCAGGTGACAATCTCAGGCAACCAGACTGTCCTACTGGTCGATGGCAAGTCTGGACGAAGTGAAGAGGCGGAAGTTCCTACTGATCTCCTGTCACAGTCCAGCACCTTTATAGGAGGCCTCCCTGGTGAGGACAAGTACTTTTATATTGACATTTTACAGGATGTAATTTATGCAGAGGAATTATACTTTGTAGGGAGGAAACAGTGTTATAAATTACAAAGTACAACTGAGGAGCTATTTCATACTTTAAACCAGTAGAGCCACTTAAAGTCATGACTTTATACTCAAGTGAATGAAGTAGTTGTGGGCCACAACTAAGAATTGGGCTACAACTAATAATTGTTTTCATTATTGACTACTCTACCCATTATTATCCCAAAATGTTTTCAATTAATTTCACTAATCATGCCAGCTCTATCTAACAACGAAAAGGAGTGCCAGAAAAATGATATCTGTAGTATATGAGACACTTGTCATTTAACATGCACTTTCATAAAAGCTGTTATTCAAAAATACAAGCATTTATGTCACATTTTGTCTCTCTCAAAAATCTAGTCCTGATTAAACTGTGTGAGTGTAGAAAATTTACAGTGTGTACTGTTATTGCAAAGCCACACAAGCCTTTAGACATTCAGTTGTCCTGATCAAAAGCTCATTCTACACAGTTTATCAGTGGTCTGAAGCACAGGGTCCTCTTTTTTCTGAATGGCTGTTTTGTACAGCCTGCAAAGCATTCTTGTCATGAAAATTCGTTATCTCGTTCGGTGAATGAATCATGATTACTAACCTGGGTGTGTGTCTCAATGTACTTGATTGTTTCCTGTAAATGTCTGTACTTGTTACTTCTGTACTGTGTGAATAATACAGGGTCCCAGATAGGAACCGTTTAAACATGATAAGTATTTCGTACATTAAATAGCTCATCAGTGCCTTTATACAACAACGATGAACAATGAATCTGACAGATTAAACACACTGATTATTACTGTTTTCATACCAAACATCAGGTCAGAGTTAGGACACCTCCACAGTCTATCTTGTTTGCTGACTCACATGTTGTCATTTCTTCCCTCAGATGTTTCCCTGGTGTCCACGCTGGTGTCGGCCTCCTACAGCGGCTGTATGGAGGTCAGTGTAAATGGACGGTCTCTGGACCTGGACCAGGCCATCCACAAACACAACGACATCCGCTCACACTCCTGCCCCCTGCTGGACTCCCACCAGTGACCAGAGCTTGAGTCTGCCAAAATCGATCCATAAGCAGTTCGTTGAGGCAATGGGGATTCAAAAAAGTCATAAAAGCTTTGACTAGTGGGGAGATGTTTTAGATTGGAATGTAACAAAAAAAAAAGAAGAAAAAAAAAACAGACCAAGTATGGTGCAGCTGGAGCCTTAGCCCAGGACCACCAACCCCCCCCTCCCTCCCCGTCCTTATACTGTGACGACGCTGCTGCCTTTTCACAGTATTGTCAGTATTATGACTTGGTAAGTTAGTCAGCCAATGAGCAACATCCCCTGTACTAAGCAAAGGATATGGGAATACATGCTGCACAACATTGCCTCAAAAACTGCCCATGTATCACAGCCTTGTAAGCCCATTAGAACACACAGGGCCTTATCCAGATCAATGCTAAATGGTTGGTCTTGGGTCAGCCTACTACACCTGGCATCCTGTGCTTAAATGCAGATCTGACTGGAACTTTGTAGGCAGAGTGACTACCTTGTGATCATGTTGCTTACATCCAGTTCACGTAAGATTCACAAAGCTTGAAATGATCAAGTGCTTATGTAGAGTCCAATGAAATGTCAAAAATGGGGACCAGATAAATAGTTATACATCAGCTGCCCTACTCAGAGAAAATGTGTGAACAGGTGCTCAGATCTTCATGAGTGTTTGGTGCATAATATCTTGGCAATTGTATGTGGACTAATAAATCTTATTTGCCCCAGAAAAGCTGAATTCCCTCCTCTTGTGGAGGCGTGGTATTAGGCACAGCTTTGTGTTCTGTAGAAAACCTTGCACATCGTTGCAGGTAGAAATGGATTGCAATGTAAAGCCATTTTCTTGATTTTTTTTTTCTCCGAAGCACTCCATGTCTGCCTGCAGCCTTAAAATCAACCGTGTGCCTAGAAAAGAACAACTAACCCAAACTTGTTGACAGCTTCCCTCAAAACAGGTGAATCATTTCGCTAAGGTGCCGTACTGTAACAACCCGACAAACAAAACTGATTCTTCTCCTTGTGAAATCTCAGATTGCAGTGAACACACTATGCATATTTCCACCTGTGCATTTTGGAGTGTTTCGCAAAGTTACTCTTGAAGTAGTGACTGACACTCTTTTCAATCTTTAATCACCAAATACATCACAAAGGCCCCTTCTTTCCCTCAGAAGCACCCAGCCACAGTTAATACCTGCCATACCAACATTAGGACGACACATTAGCCACAGAAGCACAGGGAGACAGGAAGGGGCCCTCTCCGCGAAGGAGAGCGAGCACTGCATCGATCGCACCACACAAGCTACTGAGAATATAAAAGAGTGCGCTGTAATATACTGAATATGTAAATAATGTGACTGTACAACGCTTTATAAAAGACAGAAAGCAAACACTACCTTATGTTCCCTGGGGTTTTCTGCACATTTACGTTGATCCAAAGTTATAGAAAAATCAGTCAGTTTCATCTGCTTCTGATAGAAAAAAAGTTTGATGCGTGATTCTTTTCTTAAAATGGGAGTTGGGAGACTGAAAGAGCAATAGCCAGGGATCAAAGTAGCATCAATCTTTAGGGACTAATTTTATTTTATAGGTGCTGAGCAAATCAAAAACACAATAAAAAAAACAAAACAAAGAATGTCAGGAGCATTGTGATTGAGAAAGCCAAAAGGGCTCCGGTGTTATTTTACTTCCCTTTGTAATGTATCATTTTATAGTTCTCTGATGAATGAATGCCAGAATATAGAGCTTGACCTGTTATTTTGTTTTGTTTTGTTTTATCTTATGTGTTGTATCTTGAACTTCTCTTTAGTTTTTATTTTTTCACTTTTAACTGCCAGTATGTGTACAATGCTGAGAGAAGTCTGCCTTTTGAGTTTTTACTTCCCTCGACAGTGAAAATCCTATTTAAAAATAAAAGCAGCTGTATGAACATCATAGAGTAAAATTGTATTTTCAAAAAACGCATTTGTATGTTGTGTGGTTCTGTTCAAAGATCGGATTTTCATGTCTTGCTCCGTCCACCCATCCATTACCTATACACCGCTTAATCCTCACTAGGGTCGTGGGGGGGGGGCACCCTGGACAGGTCGCCGGTCTATCACAGGGATACACTTAGAGACAGACAACCAAGCACACTCACATTCACATCTACGGACAGTTTAGAATCACCAATTAACCTCAACATGTTTTTGGACTTGTGGGGGGAAGCCAGAGAATCCACGCTGCACGGGGAGAACATGAACCCACCAGGACACGAACCGGCGACCTTCTTGCTGCGAGGCAACAGTGCTAACCAACTGCGCAGCCCTGTCTCGCTCCATCAGTTGTTAGTATTTGGAATTTAAACTCCAAAAAGAAACCTCACTTTCTTGATCTCCTTTTAATAGAAGAGTCGTCACTGCTAAATTTGAATTTGAAAATGTTAAGATTTCAGTACTGGTTCTTTTGGCGAAACTTGGTTAAAGGTGGTGACAGCAAATGTGTTTTAACACCTTGTCAGAAATATGACTGAAGAGCAACCAAAGCTGTTTTTTTTTAAATTAGTTGCAGATTGTAGCCCTTCAGCTCTCTGTGGCTGCTCCTTGTTCCATTACACTCTGCATGACTGAAAACTTACTCACTGCCAAAAATGCCAAAAAATAACATTTCTTCCTCTGTAAACATATTTTTGAGGAGTAGTCACACACGGTGTGAACCACAACAACATAACTGAAATTGCCAGTTTGATCCTTTTAATATGAACTAATAGCAGTAGGCGATGCTGGGTTTGTATTAGCAGGAAAGAGAGGGAATAGAAAACAGTGGAGCTGATATTAAAAGGTCATATTTTCATCAGTGAAACACATCAATTATTCATTTTCCTGTAAATTTCTTATGCTTGAATCCAGGATTGGAATTGCTGACTCCATCACCAACAATAAAATGTACTCTATAGTCACACAAATATTGAACATTGTGCTAAAAAATATCAAGGTTTGCTAAACAAGTGATGATAAAGTAAATCTTACTATTAAAATAAACCTGCGTGCTCACTCTATAATGAGTTACATCATGCAGGTAAAAATCAAAAATGTATAGTTTAGAGCAAGCTTGTTTAACATCTAATGGCATGATCTCAAGTTTCAATGAGGAGATAAACAGCAGCATAAGCAAAGTGGAGTCATGCGGTCAAGTTTAAAGGTTATACAGCAGTGCATACTTTAAATCTGAAAACATCCACTGCAACAAGCAACTGGACCAAACAGATAGCTGCACTGTCACAAATATGCCTGCTCATAGGGAATCTTTGAATTTGTTGGGCTTTTTGTTTGTGCTTTTGTGGGGTTTCAACTCAAATTTTTTAAATCATTCAAATAAATCCTCCTAATTACTAATACTGTTTTAACCATACAGTTTAGCTAAGGTACATTTCTATTTTATAGAATTTTGTAGGGTTTTAACTGTGATATTATACATACTCACGTAAATTCATATATATCAAACTGTAGCTTAACCTTAATATTTTTATTTGTCATCTTCCATTAGCTGCTGGACATTCCAGACAAAGTAATGAGTTTATTATAGCTTATGAATTAAACACCTTTCTGTCATTTCTTCTTTCAAAAGTTGCATACTCTCACTTTAAAGTGAAATAATACAGTGAAAACTGGTAGTAGCAGTAGCACTGATGGTACTTTTAATGCTAGTTTTTAAAGAAAAAGGTTGCATTTTTGGGAAATACATTTGCTTGCTTTCTTTCGAGAGTTGAGAAGACTGACACCACCTATATGTGTGTATGCTCAGTATAAAGCTACTGCAGGAAGTCCACAAAACATCATATTGTCGTCACTTCCCCTTTTTTTTTGTGTATAATGTATAATATTAGGCCTCTTATATACTGTACAGGCACAAGTGGTATTAGTCTTCTCATCCAACTCTCTGCAAATAAGCATATTATCAAAAAACATTAAACTCTTCCTCTAAATGTGAGATCTTGGTAAAGCCCTTACTCCACATGTATGCATTTCTTAGAGGTGTCAGTTTAACACGTAATGTATTTAATAGCAGCTACAGAGTCCCATCCAACAGCAGTTAACATGCGTCATCAATAATACAAGCGGTATATTGACTGTAAAGTGCACATTAAATTATTCACACAAACACGATTTAGTAACAGCAACATGAGCATCATTTACTCTCCAATTCACATTTCAAGAAAGCCCTTTTAATTGCTTGTACAGTGAAGAGTACAGTGAGAGGATTCACAAGACGGCCTGTGATTCAGTCTACACAAGTTAGGACAGACACAACTATCAGATCACAGTCGAGTGTACTAAGAGACACATAAATATGAAATACATCAGCATCCGGTGGTCAGTTGGAGGCGTAAAGGGATAGATGTGATGCTGGGAAATTTGCTTATTCACTTTACGGCTTTATTTTTGAGATGTAACATGTTGATCCATCAGATTTTGAGTTGCTGAGTGACGCGACTAAAACCGAGGAGACTGCAGTTGAAGGGCTGCATTTCTAGGACCCATGTTTTTTGTAACAGCGCCACCTAGTGAAGTGGACAAGTAAGGGAGTGACGTACTGAATTGAGGACCACATTTTGAGACAGGATGGTACATGTACACATCATTTGATGAATTTGACAAATTTCAACAAATTGTCAGCATGCAACTTTTAGCAATGAAGGTAAATTGCAAGACAGAATGCACTATTTGGGTGGAACAAACCTTTAAAAACTATATGCACTTGGACAGTGTAGTATCCTGGGTGGAATGAACCTTTAAAATGATAATTACTTGGATAATATAGTATTTTGGAGTGAAATAAAGCAGTTTCCCTTTACTTCCAGTCTTTGTGCTAAGCTAAGCTAACCAGCTGCTGGCTGTAACTTCACGATGAAATCAATCTTCTCATCCAACACTCGGCAAGAAAGTAAATAAGCATGTTTCCTTTAAAAAATACACTGGAAATGACTTACTTGTGTCTATATAATCACACTACACAGCGGTGAAGCTCATATGAGTGTTTCCTCTCTACACCTATGAAATGTCCTGTGCTACATTCAGTCTGACAGGTGAAGACATTCTCCAACATGCCCTGCATGTTTGTCAGAGGTTGCAGCAGGCATAAGGTGGAGGTTTCTCAAAGGGGCTGTAGGAGGCTCCATAGAGGACGGGAGCGTTGGGGGTCAGCATGAAGCCTCCAGGGTCCTGGGCGGCTCCCTGAGGCTGTGGCTGAGGGGGAACCTGAGAGGGCTGCTGGTTCTCCTCGGACGGGCAAGAGGTGGACGTAGGGCCTCCATCAGGCATCAGCTGGGGAGTGTTTGGCGCCTGGAAGTTGCTGTTGTGCTGTGAGAGAGGAGGAGAGACGGGGAGTGGCAGGTTGCAACGGTATGTAGAAGTTCAGCCAAAGATACCCAAAAATTATCTCTGACATTTTTATGTGAAGTGTGGTTTTCATTTTCTTGCTTTCTGTAGTTCTGTTAGCAGCCACAGAGATATCAGCAAAAATCACTAATTACTGATCTGAGAGACAGGTTTTAGGGGGAGAAAAGTTATATATGGATATAAATAAAACAGTATTTCATCTGTAGAATTTAAGTGTTTGATTTGTCACAGTTTACTTCATGGTCTGCACTTATATAGCATTTTTCTACCATAGTGGTACTCAAAGTGGTACTTTATAGCACCTATTCAGGAAGCATCCATCAGGCATTGTAGTATGAAAAAAAAACGAGGTTTATCCCTCAGTAGACATGATTGTAAGACTGCACTCTGCAGTGTGGATAGTTTTGTTTCTGACCTGGTGTTTTAATGTTAAGGTGAAACAGCTGTGTTAGTGCAACATAAACATATGGTTGCCAAACTAATACACTGGAATGGAAGCTGGGTCTTTTTCACATCAGATATTTTGACATAGCAGGAAAAGCACAGGTATTTCTAATAGCATTAAAGATGGCTCAGTTCCAGTAAGCTGTGATGGTGTGACAGCGATCCAGAGAATCCTGAAACTGAAGCAGCTGCATACACATTTCCAGAGTACAAAAGAGGACCTCAGCCAGATGTGCAAATGATTCAACATTACTGTGTCCTCAGCAGAGTCAGAGACAGATATATTCAATCTAAACCTGGTGCTCTGTTGTCATTGGATAACTGGTTTAGCAGAGTTTTAGATCTACTGGATACGTGGATGCGCACGATAGTCAACACGCTACAACTTTTTTGCTGCTTGATTCAAAAACAAAACTCACGCAATTCTACTTTTCCACGACTAACTTCCAAAAGAAGTGTGTGTGATAGAGCATAATATAGGATTCTTAGAGTTTCTGAATTTATTCAAAAGATCTGGACGTTGTTGACCTGCAGGCTCCACACATGCACAGCAAAATGATCAAGGAGCAGGAGAGATACACTAAAAAGGAATATTCGGTTGCAAAAAGAATCACAATGTCAATAGAATAGAAATATTGTGGCCACAGAAATAATGATGGTGACAAAAACAGGTACTTTGTCAGCAGTGCTTTACATGGGGCAACCGAGGTCACTGGTATTGTCATTTAAATCACCACCAGAAAACTATTTTGGATGCCTTTGCCAGCGTTACCCTATATGTAAAAGGTTGCAGTTGGCTTTTTTCCGGCTTTTCAAAAATTATATTTTGCTTTCAATACAGATACACTCCCCTAGAAACACACCCCGAATGATTAATTGATTGATTAATTCTTGCCACATAGTTATTTAAGTCATCTGGCGCAGTTTTTTTCATTATTATTGTTATCCATCCATCCATTATCTATACACCGCTTAATCCTCACGAGGGTCGCGGGGGGGCTGGAG
>NW_007577750.1:0-25331 GCF_000690725.1 Stegastes partitus | reverse complement strand
TTGGAAGATGTGCAGAGAACTCTAGCAGCTGTGTTCAGCCATCCTTAATTTCACTATTTACACCTGCGCTTGTGCTACTGTGTGACAAATGCTTTCATTCATAATGGTTCGATTTTGTGAACCTGCATTGGTATTGGATAGTTTGGGTAGGCGGGCAGAGCCTGCCCTGAAGGACAGAAGCCGGGGTAGGTGAGCATGTGCTGAGTCGGGTTGTACAGGATGTGAGGTGGAGGCACCGGGCTGGGAGCCACCGGAGGAGTGGGCTTCTGCTGTAGGAAAGGATAAAAAAAAATAAAAATAAATGTTGCAGATAAAGGAGACTGTTCATTATATGAAAAGTAATGAAGTATGATTGCTGCCTAATGTACTGTAGGAGCCATAGTCATAAAAAAAACGACAAAATAAAATAAGATGAGAGATTTTCATGTCCTTGAAATAGATTACCAGACGGACATTCGTGCAAGAGAAATTGCATTTTACAGGCAGTGAAACAAATCTGCACACACATAAATCAACATTATGTTTCAAATGAAGCTATGGTAATGTAATCCCAGGAAAAAATAAAGGTGAGGATACAGAAAACACTAACAAATCCTGTATAAAATACAGCCGATTATGCAATTGATGCATCATTTTTAACAGCTTGATCTCGTGAGTTTCAACAGATCAGAAACTGTGTTAATCAGAAGTGAGATTTGTACACTTCTGTTTTGAAACAAGCTTTACTGAGGAGCTGCCATTAAAATAATGGATTAACACATCCTAGAGGATCCTGAGCTTTACACACAGATGTTAGGGAGTTTACGTTGTTCAAAGTCACACTGTATTTAGCCCGTAGGCAATAGGGGAAAGTCACAAGTATAATAAAAATCCTGAACACCTGTGTCAGCCACGTGCTATTACAGGCTTGTTTTTGTTTGCTCAGAAAGCCTTTAAATTTTCTTTCTTTGAATTTTTAGTGGCTCCTTCACTCCAAATCTGTATTTTCTTGGCCCTCATGCTCACCATGTCCTTGTAGGCTCCGAGGATGGCGGCAGTGATGATGCCCAAGAACAAGCCGACGACGCTGAGCACCACCGAGGCCCACAGCAGCCGGTGCAGGTGGATGACGTCCCAGCAGCTGCTGACCCCAGTGAACTCATAGTAATGTGAGTGGTACTCTGTGCTGGAGAGGGAGGAGGGCAGAGGTCAGTACAACTGTGAGCTGGTGGTGAGCAGGACTTCTGGTTCAGGATTGTAATCATTATTGTTATAAACTGCAAAATCCTGTTCATTTGCAATCATATTAGAGATGTTGAGTTTGCACCACAGGAGTGATTAATACCACTAACAGCTCGCTTTCATTTAAGTCTTATCAGTCAGTAGGATCAGCAGACCAGCGGAAGGTTTTGTCCAGTGGTTCTCCAGTGTTTTCTGTCAGGCCCCCCTTCAGAGGACAAAAATCTTTCGTGCCCCCCTCGCCTTAAATAGTCATGAAATGAACCAGTTTAAATTTACTGAAATTAAATAGCATGAGCAGTCAAATAGTGTAGCAACAACTTGCTCAGTGATCAGTAAAAGTAACTGGGGGGGGGGGGACACAGGCTACACAACTGCTGAAAGTGCCCATGGGTAGATGGTACATTTTACCGAGGTTCCCTGAACGCCTCACATGCTGCTCCGGTAGATGTTACCAGGTGTCTGCAGTGCAGCTCCTCTGACAGGTCAGCGACCAAACATTTGTTGGAAAACAGTGGAAAACGTGTTCTACACAAATTTTCCTAAACTGAAAAATTTTTTATTAGCAGCGTTTTTTGTTTTTTTTTAATGAACGGACTTTTCTACGAACTGAGCGCATTATAAATGGTCATACTATTGGCCATCATGTTTTAAGAAAAACTGTGATCGCTGTTAAATTCCGGGGGATGCCACACACTTTGAGAAACACTGGCATAGAGCAGGGGTTCTCAAACTTTTGGGGGTCAGGGACCCCTTACAGGAGAGAAAATTTTCGAAGGATCCCCTCATAATTGTAACATTTACTAAGGCCCTGTTTACTACCATTTGCACTCTTGGATGCCCTTGGAACTATTTGTATTGTAAAACTTAACCTAAGAACTTCAAACCTATTCCATAGTGATAAAAAGAAAAACACTTTGAATCATATAAATACCACTTGTATACTTTAAAACAGAGTCATTTTATTCCTTGTGGACTCAACATGACAGCATTTACACTTTTCAAGGAATTGATCTTAAAAGTTTTCAGAAAATTAAGAGTAGCAGGACTGACACATCCCTTTTAAATAAGTCTATACATTTCAAATTACCAGTCTAATTCTGACTTTTATTAAGTACTTCAACTTAAACTTCAACATAAACTTATGATTGCTTCTCAATCAAATAATTTGCAGAAAGCTCTGAAAAAAAAAAATCATAATCAAAGTTACCATAACAGTGTTACAGGCTATCTCATAGTAATTAAGCCTATTACTTTAGAGAACTCTTTTTTGTTTTATCTAGATTAAGGTTTCTTGCAATACTTTTCTTTTAGTGGTACAGCTTGTCGTAGCTGCTCAATAAAAGTATCGTGAAACAACTTTTATTACTATTCATTTCATTTTAGTGACTCAATATTTCATATTAAAAAGTATTCTATATCTTTTATTTTGTATTATTGTGGCATGCAACTACATATGGTTCAGAAAATATCACTAGTTGACTTCTGCATCATCAATTTTTTTTGTTAATGTCTACTCAAAGATGGGACTTTTCATGATAGGTTAACTTTTTTTCAATTCACTCATACTAAGACATATTGGATCCACTTGTCCAATATTGCAGGTTCTGAGTTAATGGCATGAGTAGAAATAACAGTAAAAGTTTCAGGCTTTTCGCTTTAAAAGTTCCTCAGATATTTTTCAAACATAGCCTCAAAATTTAAGGTATGAAAAAATGTGCTGAAAGTCGGTCAGTGGGAAATTTTTATCTTTTTGTTAACTCATGTAGCATTTGCTATATCAAGCTAAAATTTCACCAAATACCGTTTTAAATGTAAGCAATTTATGATCAAAGGGTTTAGAAACAGTCGAGCTGAAGGCCTTTGATGATTCGAGATGAATAACTCAGTGGCATCATTATAATTCCTGCTGTAAAGCTTCCATCTTCGGCTGCATATGGCAGGTGGTTTTATTTTAAATCTTCCAAGCAGGGAAGAAATCAAAGACTCTCTCACACTGTCCATCACTCACACTCGCTTTATTATTTTATTAAGCCATCAAAGCAGCTTTTACCAGCTCATAATTGATGAATGCATGCAGGGAGAGACTTTTTGGTGCTTATAGTAAACTGTAATATCCAGGACTTGAAAGTTGGCTGTAGAAAAGAGACCTCTTTAAGTGCCAAAATCACAATTCCTGTCTGTCCTTTAAGAGTGATTTCCAACAGCAGTGCCTGTAAATGCAGTGTTTTTTATCCTGCTATCCTATTGATAAAAAATAGTTAATTAACATGTTAATGTACTGAAATTAATGGAGAATAGTGGTTATTTTTGTCTGAAAGGTAGAAAGTTCATCTAAAACATGATGCAAAAAAAACCCTGTAAATTGAAGTTAGTGTGTAAGCTGCATTGTTTATCCAATAGAAATTGTGCTCACACAGATATAAAGAAATGAGGTTTGATGTTGCTCAGCTCCCAGCCACATCTCACCTGCCACAGTTGTACAGGTAGCAGCAATAGCAGGTGTCACTCCTCAGTTTCAGCTTGCATGTCTTGTCGAATGAACGGCACGATACCTGCAGCGCCATGAGTTTGAAAAGTTAAAGATGTTCATGAAAACTGATACAATGGGAGAAGCAGGAGACGGATGGACAATTTGGATAAAGAAATACATGAAACTGTCAATGCATCTTCTATTTTATTGGAATTTGGTTTGATGAAAGAAAAAATAGATGCAGTTGTTGCTTTCAGTGAGACGTCAAACGGTGCATTGACATGGTTTGACCAGTAGATGTAGCTATCGCACTTTATTCAATCAGGCATCAAAAGGCTGCAAAATGAAGTATTCGCCTAAAATGCAAAATTCATGCCATTGAAAAGAGACATACATGGGTTACTCTAAGTGTTTGATAAGTAATCTTTTTCTTTTTTTTTCACAATTGCTCAGCGATTTATTGTGTGTTTAGCGTTGGTGCATGTATGAGAATCACCTCAGTATAGTAGCTGTCATATGCGTAGCCCGATCCACTGGAGTAAAAGTCACACATGTCCTCCTGTAAGGGTCTTATGTCCTGAACAAGTGAGACGATTCGTAAAATAAGTTAAACACACGAGACACAAACATTTAGAATCACAATATAAACATTTTTCTGTGCATCAACATATTTTAAGAGCTAAATCTCTGGAACTTCATAGTTTCAGTGATGCTCCTTTTGCCTCTTGTACCTTAAAAAGTAACATATGTGTGAAAATGAATCCTGGCTTCTCTAATTCTGTCCACCTTCCTCCTCTTCTTCTTCCTCTGCGTCACTGCAGCAGTGAAGCTTTACAGCGTCTATCTGCACAGGACTACAAAACCTACTGCACTAAACCTCACTGGACTTTATGCAATATGAATGTAATAAAACCATTTTCACTGTCCAAAGCTTGAATGTGCAATAAATGTGACTTTTACTGTCCCGAGAGCACAATGTTTATATATCTGCAGAGGTTTGATAGCAGTGTCGATATCAGTCCAGCTTTTAAACATTCATTAGGGAAACTGAGGTGTCGACATCTACGATATCAAGTAAGGAAGCACCCCTGACCTTATTTGACCTTTGCCTTTTTTGGTTTGCTCACATATAAATACATTTAATCTGTTGTCCTCCTTGAAGCCCCGTTGATTTACCGTATACTTCTTTGCATCAGAGTTTTCTGTGGTTCGGAGAAAGGCCACATTTAATCAGCACTGCTATCCTGAAAGTTTCTTCAGGTCTTCAGCAGCTCTGTTCAGGTCGAGCGCTGAGATTAATCTCCCTGCGTCTGCACATTTCCTGATCTGACCGATGTGTGTGAGTGAAAACCCGTCTGCTGACCTCAGCCCATGCGATTTGATTTGGTTTGTGTCACTGTGCGTTCAGACAAAACGGGCTGAATTAGTTTGTGCTTTTGTCTTTTCAGTGCATGTAGATACTCACAATGAACTCTGAAGCAATGATCCCATCCACGATGGCACAGAAGAAAGACGCGATGACCCCCATACTGATGAAGATTATAGATGCCACAAGCTTAAAAGGAAGTGGAGAATAGAAAGACAAAGCAGATTCATGAGAAGAAAAAAAATAGTAAAGTGTCATTAGCGTAAGCTGTGCAGTTTATGTATGTAACTGTATGGATTGGAAATGCTCCTCTGACATATTTCTAGGAAAAATGGCAACACATTTCTAATGGTGAAGGCACAGAAGATTTAAAATAGAAAAGGAAATAAATTTACAAATAAACTGGGATTCTGCAAATCTGTTTATAACAAATTTGGAAGATACTAAAAATGGTACAATAATCTCTCATCATTTGATCACTTATCAGTACCTATATATAATCATAGTACCATGGTTTTATTTTCTTGAGTACTTAATTATTCTGCTTATGAATTAAAATGTAGGAACTTTACTTTACACACACACTTGTGTATCTAAGCTTTTAGTCTCTGCTGGTGTTTGTCCTTAATGGTCGTCTGCAGCGTCTGGTCAGCAGGACGATAAAGGAAATGTACAGCTTTTTGCTCTGACAACACAGAGGCGCTTTGTGGCTGATTTACAAGCAGAGGAACAACGTGCAGGGCAGAAGGACGGCCTCTTGTACTAGCAAGGTCAATCTAATTCCCCGTATCTGACGCACACGAACACGCACACAAATCCACACTGTTTCTGCTCTGATTGCTGATCAATACCCTCAGTATTTTTACTTTTAAAGACAAGCTGAACGCCCGTTCCTTCTTCAAGGTTTCTACTGTAAGACACAGTCGTGTTCTGATATCACAGCAGACCCAGCTGGCTGATCACAGATGTCTGATCATAAACTTTATCACTGAGCAACGGTTACTGTTGCTTCAATGGCTCCTTCTGGACCGAACCTCCTGCACAGAAACACATGCTTTATTTTTTTTCCTGACTCTTCCAGTAGTAGCAAGAACAAAAGAGAACAGGTAGAGCAGCTTTTCATGCAGTGATATAAACAAATTCTTTGATTCATTGGAGGTTTTTTTCTTTGCTTTATTTGATCTGTGATGCCATTTCTATCTTTCCTGACTGGAACCCAGAGATTTGGTTCTATTTATTTAATATAGACGACCTTTCTTGTTTGTATTATTTTCAGATATTACAGCTAAAACAATTTTTGAGACTCAAAACAGAACTTTAATTAATCAAATAAAGGTGTAAGTTGTCTCATTCTACACGTGCACACCCTCACATTTCAGAGAAAAGACAAATGTAGGGCCTTCAAATAATAAGCTTTATTTGGGATTGGCATTTTTGAGACAAATATGATTTATCAAGTGGTTTAATATTTTTGAACAATCAGGTTGATTTGACAAGAGAGTGTGAAAACTGAAAGATTTTAAAATCAATTTTCCTCAGCAAAGTGAAATAAGAGCCAGGCTGAAGGAAATAAGCTTTTTTCTGGGTGGGTTTTATCTGCCACTGGTCCAGACTCTCCACTTCATTAGCGGTTTAAATGACTCCGCTTTTATGGGCTCCAAGTGGGAGATGAGGCCAGCAGCAGAGACAATAGAGCCTGACAACTGCATTACTTCACATTACCTTAGCACCAGCTGCTGGCACATAAAACATCCACGACACCCAAACCTCCCCTGATACCGAAAAGTCAAATACTGTAAAAGACTAAAGACACACACACACACACACACACACACACACACACTATAGATAGTTTTCTACTTTTAGGAGATATGTTGATAAAAAATACAGTAGAAAGAAAACAATACTGGAAACGAACTTACTGAAGTACTATACAAGTACAATTGTAAGGTGCTAATTCTAATTTATGCTTTTTAATTTTATTCCATCACTTTTTCTTCGGTAACTTTTTAAATTTTATGTTTTGCTTTTTTTTTTTTTTTTATAAGGCAAGATACGAGCTCAACTCCCTCTGTACTTTTGCATAGTTGGACTACCAAAGAAAGACTTTTATTTGAAGAAGTTTTCCATTATGGCACGAGTATTTTTACTTAACATTGGCATTATGGAATCATTATCATGACATTCTAGCAAACCTGTCTGCAGACAGTTGTCTTTACACATTCAACAGTTTTGGGGAAACATCTTCCATCATTCTGAGTCATACTTCTGGTCAAATAGTGAATCTAAGTCCAATACATTTATTTTTTTTAGCTCCATTTTGGTCTCCGCCAGCAAATATCTGGCTCCTCAGTTGCTAAATACTTCGCTATGGTCTTCAGCTACTTTTTGGCCCTGAGCAGGTAGAGTAAGTTAGGTTTTTATAGCTTTTTGAAAATTATGTATTATTAATTTTTTGGTTTTATTGATGCAGCTATGAAGGTACAGTCAGGAAATGAGGGGAAGAGAGCGGGTGTGGCAGGCAAGAAATTCAGAGTGTGAACATTTCAGTTAATTGTAGCGCAACTATGTACATTTACTCAAGTAGCCTACTGCTCTTAAGTGCAAATTACTTATACTTTGTACTTTAGTATTTTCTTCTCCTGCCATACTTCTACTCCATTACATTTCAGAGAGAAATATACTTTTTACTCTAATATTTTTTTTTTCTAACAGCTTTAGTTTTGAGGTTTGCAAGAATATAATATATATATAAAACATATGTTCATCTTATGAAATACAGTGTTTTGTTACAAATTATCAAACAATAAATACAAGTACAACTAAAACAGTTAGTGAGTTTGCTGCTTTTCCTTTAGGTTCATTTAACTACTTTAATTTGTTTTCAGTAATTTTGAAGTTTAAACTGTTGGACAGACAAAACAAACAATTGTATAAAGGTGTCACTCTGCAAGATTCAAGCAGATTATTCATTAATTAATCATTAATTTGCAGTCTTAAACAAATAGTTAAATTGTGTATTTTATCCTTTTAATAGTATATAATAGTAAGTTTTTCTAATTTCATAAAGTTTTACTTAAATAATATCTTAAATCCAGATCCTTGATTTGGAACTGAGTTTTTTTTAATTTACAGTGTTAAGAATCAAAGTACTTTTTCCACCACAACACGGTTTCATGTTGTATATTTTGAAACACTGTTATAACAGACGGGTTGGACAAACAACTGGAATGCTTCTTCCACTGCTAAAATACAGAGAAAAATACCAATAAAAGACAAAGAAAAATGTTTTTGAGAAGAAAAGAAAAGAAAAGAAAAGAAAAGAAAAGAAAAGAAAAGAAAAGAAAAGAAAAGAAAAAGAAAAGACATTAGCGATAAAGACACAAAGAGGAATTTTATAGCTTCAGGAAAGATACCTATCATATTACGTAACTAAAGTCGCTGACCATTGCAAGGTCTCATTCCCCTGCTCAGTGGTCCAGCATCCAATCATGACCACAGCTGGACACACTGCCAATAAGAAGTGATCGTCCCGCGGCCTGTTGGGTAAAATACGGCCTTTTAAAGGTTCACCGCTCTGCTCTCTGAGCTGCAAGGTGACCATGAGGACGGTGGGCTGTGAGACAGAGGCAGTAACTACAGAGGAGGCTGCTGCAACCAGGAACATGAGCCACATGAAGCATTTAATCATAAAGAAATCTTACGTGGTATCAGGGCAGTGGAGCCTGCTATCAGGGCGACGGGTAAAATGGGAGTTTTTCTTTCTTTTACAGACAGGATTTCATGCTCCATAGTGCTTTTAAAGGACGAAATGAAACGTGGTGGTGTAGGAGTCATTTATTTAATGTCAGTAACCACAGAGAGGACTGGTCTCTGAAATATTCCTTTTTAAACACTGTGAACTAGACAGTGTCATCGGTATGTGGTGAAATCTTCCTGATGGGATAAATTGCCTGTTTTACACAAGCAGGTTTTCTGCTATGGTTGAATGTTTTTTCTTTGCAAACGTGTTTATAATAATATAGAGCTCATGATGTGCATTGTAGGGTGTTGCATGTTTTCAACCCCATAATAAGTACGATGTATGGAGCTTCGCGTTAGTTCAGACAGGCACGGAGTCAGGCGGTCACATGGCCCCTCCTGGCCAATCGTCATCGCTAAAGTCCAGCCCACCCACTTAGCGTGCTTTATAACTGAGGCAGCGTTCATTCATTCTGCCCGCTTCACGCTCACCACATCGCTGCTACTCCAGCCTCTGCAGATCATCAAATCTCCTCCTCCTCATCAACCACCACCTTTTAAAACCAGTTCAATCTCACATAACCCCGGTGTTTCCCATATCGTGGGATTGTAGGTTGCAGATGGTTCATTATTGTACCTTGAACTATGTAATCTAGATTCTGTTAGTGAAGATTATTTAGTTGGTCTCGTGTTCATACTGTATTCGAAAAATTGTAAATTGTAAATTCATGGCTCTGCGGGGGTTTGTGATCTCAGGGATTATCTGTGTCATGCTTGCGTAGATCGTTTCAGAGCATCACGAGCAGAGTCACCGCCAAACTAAATGTATGTGATCTCAAATAAATGGTTATAACCTGACAAAGTGTCCTGTCTGAACTGCATTTATCTCACCATGACTGATTCTCACTACAGTTTTAACTGCACACCAAAACTTTCAGATCACCAGCCAGCCTGCTTTTGTCACTTTTATAGGGTAAGAAAAAACACAAAATCCTCCAGGGCAGTGACTTACAGTATGGCTTTTAGTGAAGCTCACTTTTTTTTTTTTTTTTTGTGGTCGGAAACACCAAATACAACATTTATAAAGCACTTAATTTGGATTGTATTTATCATTATTGTTAATAAATAAGAACATAAATAATTGAGCGAGAAAACAAATGACAAGTAGCTGCTGCTGCTGCCTTCTTTCAGCACCTCAGAGAGTTAGATTTTCTCTTCTGGCATTCATGCGGATGTTACTTTGACGACTATTGCGGACCAAATACACAATCCTTTCAGCCACACTGCAAAAACTATTCAGGAATGGTTCGAGAAGCACAACAAAGAGCCCCAGTCATTGACCCAGACTCCATATTTACCAGATCTCAATCCTACTGAGTGCTAGTGGGATACACTGGACCAGGCCCAATCCAGGGAGGCTCCAGCTGGCAGAAACACAGCACCCAAAGGATCCAAACACTACGTGGCACTCACAGCGGTCTCGTGTCCAGAGCTGTTCTGGCAGTGGTTTTAACGTCGTGGTGGATCAGTTTCCTGCATATCTTTCTACCATCTTACTGCCTTGATATGCAAATTCTGCATAAAACGTCAGTTACAGTGAAACAGAAACCTTCCTTGCTTGGCAACAGTAGAAGAACTTCTCTAACTGTTTACAGTTCAAACCACATCAAACCCTCTATCTGCCCGCTTTATGAGGTCAAAGGACCAAAAGGGCTGACAATCCAGGTAGCTAGACAAGCTCCAGAGCTCTCAGGTGTCCGCGGTATTGTGGCACGGTTAGTTGTTCTTTAATGAGCAGCCTCGCTCTGCCAGTCAGCTCTCATGTTACTGTATGAGCCTCAGATGCAGGTTGGGAAGAAGACACCTGTTTGAGACATCATGACTCATGAAAGACACCGTAGACCAGCGCTTGTATGGCAGCGATAATACCATTAAAGTTTAAAGCACAGAAGTGGGAGTGATGCCAGAGCAAGCAGGTAGTTGTACATGTCTTTCACACATTCAAAGCCACAAACACAACATGATAAGTGAAAACAGCAAGGACTACAGAAAACAGTGAATCAAACCTGACTCTATATTTGTTCAATTATGCTTTGTATTAAACTTTGTCAGCTGTACGCGCACACAGACACTGCTCATGTGCAAACAGCAAAAAGAAGGCTGTCTTTGTAGACTGGATTAGATACAGTACACTGTCGCTTAAAGTAAGCCAATGTGATCCGAGCAGGCACACGACACCCTGGACGCCGCATAAAAAATTCACAACACACACACACACACACACACACACACACACACACAGAAACTGATGTACCACTGATGTGTCAATAGGCACATGTCTATTGCTATGTAAGACATCTTCCAAAAGAAAACATGTTACTTTTTATTTAGCTTCAATTCTGCTGCTGTTTTAGCTTTTCTTAACATATTGAGGAGTGAGTTCATTTAGTGATATATGGGTCATATCGGGCTGCAAGGTGGCGCAGTTGGTTAGCACTGTTGCCTCGCAGCAAGAAAGTCGCCGGTTTGCGTCCTGGTGGGGGCACCGAGATCTTTCTGTGTGGAGTTTACATGTTCTCCCCGTGCAGCATGGGTTCTCTCTGGGTTCTCCAGCTTTCTCCCACACAGTCCAAAAACATGTTGAGGTTAATTGGTGATTCTAAATTGTCCGTAGGTGTGAATGTGAGTGTGCTTGGTTGTCTGTCTCTAAGTGTGGCCCTGTCATAGACTGGTGACCTGTCCAGGGTGTCCCCTGCCTTCGCCCTAAGTTGTCTGGGATAGGCTCCAGCCCCCCCTGTGACCCTAGTGAGGATTAAGCGGTGTATAGATAATGGATGGATGGGTCATGTCTGCTGTTGCCCTTTTTGTCCACACATCACCAAAGGACCAATGAGGACCTCAAAAAAGGACGGCCCCTACACTTTCCACCACTTATCAAAACGACTTCAAATGTGACCCGGCGCCACATCTGCCAAGTTTGACATAGATCGGATGAACGTGTGTCAAGAAAAGCAAAGAAGAGACTCCTTCATTTAGAGTTTGATATTATGTGATGAGGGCCTATTGAGTCTTTGTTTTGAAATGAAAAACAAAGCAGGGTTTGGTAGCCCCCTTTCTCCTCCTCATTACTATCCAGTTACAACTACAAAAAATATACCGAAAAGAATAAGATTAGTGAAGAATAACTGTACCATCAGTGCACTGGGTTCTTTCCGCCACAAAGCATAATCAGATGTGTCGAATATAAGCATTAGAACTATTTCAGAGGTGAGAAAAAGGACTCTTATTCTGCTGAGGTTTCTGTGTCACTGGTGTAGTCTTCAGACACATGCAGGGTTTCATGTATTGTGAATATGATACTGACTATACGACTTAAGTGACACAGCACAGCTTCTGGTTGCCCTGAAGTCGCACAGGTTGACTGTTGATTATCACAACCTCTTTGAGATCGACTTCAGACTGATTGGAGGTTAACTCAGCAGTGTAGGGTTATCCAGCCTAATTTTGCAGGGATTTTTTTAAGTCGGGTCTTTGGTATAACTTCAAGTGTCTGTCTTCTGGAGTCATTAACGTGATGATTGTTTGAACCCACTGTTACACAGAGTGGAACTTTGATGATATTATACCTGTGTCCCTGTCTGAAATAAAGGATTGTTGTCGGCAGCTGACCAATACTAACGCAATTTCCCCTCTTGTCATTGAAGTCCAGAGAAAAATGCATTCACTTCCCCCTCAACCACAAATCCAGTCACGTACACTGGCCCGGGCACAAGGTCCAAGAAAACATTACGCCGCCATCGACCTAATCAGATTTGCTTCTTGCTCATATCAGAGCAATTTCCCGCCAAACAGTTTAGTGAATTTGCAAAGTACGGAACATGATCCTCTAATTTATGGTGTATATATGGTCCTGTTTCCAGGAACAATGTTGCATTTTTAGAAGATAACTCTTAGGAAGCCCAAAAAGCTGACAGACATCACCTTGGTAGAGAGCAAACAGGGCTTGCAGCATGAATGTGACATTGCAAAATTCAGTTGTCATCACAACAAACATGGTTTTGTTTATCACAGGACCCCAAAAAATTACATCCCTACTGTAGGCTAAGTCATTAAACAACTATAAAGCCTTTTACTTGTTGCTTTCTTAAAACAGATTGCAGTTTCTCCTGTTTTAATTGCATTATTCAGCACATTATAGCCACTAACTTGTAGTGTGTAGGACTGAATCTAACCAAAGGACAATACAGTTGATTCATAATAGATACATGTTTATCAGATCAATGGGCTCCATGTTTTAAGTTTGAAAAGTTGAAATATAGCAAAAAACATTGTTAGGCCTGGTTAAGATAAAAAATGTGATCATGTGCAGAAGAAACAGACAAACTATGATTTATATGGTGCATGTGACTGTGACATCTAATGAAGCTTCAGCTCCACTGAAATGATGGAAAGTGGAAGCTAAACAAAACATCTGATGTGTTAACTAACACACTGAAATTGGTACAGCCAACAAATCCTCTTTGCCAAATGTCATATTTGTAGTGTATTTTCTACATTGTTTTCACTGGTGCTCTGTTCAGGTTAAGGCACCTATTCGCAGATTCAGCAACACTGTTCAGCTCAATACTTCCATCTAGTAATGGAAGTAAGTGCATATTAATTCATAATGACAGGTTTTACACTATATTTTTTATAGAAATTTGACTAAAGTCTACTCTTAAACTGTAATTACTGCTTACTTGTTTGTGACCAGTTCAACCACTGGGCAATTTAAATACATTATTCAGTTATTCTGAATAGTTAAATATCATTTTGTGAAGCAGAAACTTTTTTTTTTTTTTTTTGTTCCTGGCCTGTTAGTCATTCTGCGACCCATTAGGAGGTCCCAAACCTCAGGCTGGAAACAACAGACTACACAACATAAAAAGACTAATCATATGAGCATGTTTGCTGCTTAATGTGAAATATGTGAAAAAAAATACATATTGACGATATAGAAAGTAATGATGTACACAACAGATTTATCTGTATGTAGGGATCCAAGCACATCTTTGAAACTCTTTCTCTGCATTTGCTGCAGTTGAATATACAAATTTAATAATTTGGGAATTTCTAAATGACAACCAGAGAAGGTCTTACCTACACTCAGTCATATGTGATTTTGGTACAAGTGTCAGAGGCACAGACTCACCATGGCTCTGCGGTTTTCCACCAGGTGGATGCCAACGATGCCCAGAAATGCTCCAAAACTGAGCTGGAGGAGCAAAGGGAAAAATCAGAGTGGAAGACGTGAGAAGAAACATCACAGTTCAGCTGAGGAGAAGATAGAAATAAAATAACACGTGCCATGAAGTGTTTGAAGGGTTCATGTTTAAGTTCATTCTCAGTGTCAGGGCAAAGAAATGTGAAGACTGTGGAGGTGACTGTGACTCACTGTGATGCCAGAATAATATCCAGCAACAGGCACATTGTCGGTGCGAGTTGCTGCGATCAGACCCAGGGCCAGAATCACCAGAGCCAGACTCAGCAGGGACACGGTGATCCACAGAGCAGTCTTCCTCCGACGTAGGTACTGAGCTGAACGGGAGACAGGAAGCGTCTTTACATTCATCATAAGTAAACCATCTTCTCCTGAGCCCTCCGAAGCCAACTCTGACCAGAAAATCCAAACATCAACTTCTAAACATAATTTTTCTCAAGACGCCATCATATATTGTAGTAATTTATGTGAATAAGTAAAAGTTTTGCATTCAAAATCTTATTTAAGTAACTATTAACAAAGTCTACTCAATGGATCAAAGCACTTTTATTGTGCAGGTAAAAATGCCTCCTGTCCATGTTTCAGGACTAATGTAATTAGTGTTAAGCTGATTGTACCTGATTTATTCATTTGCATGCTCAAAATTAACTGGTTTTGTTATTAGCGGTCTATATTTTGAAGCACATGTTCAATAAAGCCTTCTGAAGATGTTTGTGCAGTTTTTAACATGGTAAACATCAAACTAACAAATAATTGTCTGTCAGATTGATATATATAAAATAAGAATCACTATTTTCCTTTAGATGATTGTGGAGTAAACATAAAACAGGAGAAGCAACATTCTAGATCTTTTCTTCTTCTTTTTTTTCTAAAAGAACAAACTACTTGTGAGAGCTAAATTGCTTTTGGGGCCTTTTGCAGCCTTTTTGCTCACATAATTACTCCTGCACATGCAAATGACCACTTTCTATGCAAAGAGCAGCACTGAATGAAAAACATGCACAGTATTATAAGGATGCTGCCTTTTGTTAGTGTACCTGCTGGATCCAGCTCTTCTGCAGCTGTTTGCTGAGCTGTCTGCAGGGTTTCAGGCTGCTGCATGTTGACTCAATCAGGACCAAATAAGCTCTGAAATTTCAAAAAAATAAAATAAAATAAAAAAATAAAATAGCACAGATCAGGAAGATGTGCTGATAGTTTTCTGAGTTGAGTCAAAACAGAATCTTCATCCTCCACGGAGGATACAAGACGGGCTACTTCTTTATAATCCACACATTTGGTTGATGATCAAGATTGTTTTTTCTTTTTCTTCTCACTGCTGACTCTCTGTGAGCTCAGGAGGGTTTAAGTTTACTAGAAACCTGACAGAGAGAAAGAGGGAGAGAGAGAGAGAGAGAGAGAGAGAGAGAGAGAGCGAGAGCTGCAGAGAGAGGCCAATCAGCTTCCTGCATTCACCTCAGTGATAAATTATTAAACTATTTATCTTACATAAGTTTGATACAACTTGTATCTGATTCCTGTTGAAATATCTGACAGCATGTGGTTAAACTCTACATAATGTACAATAAAACATTGGGTATTATGAGTTTTTGTTGAGTTTTATTTTAATGTGGAGGCTGCTGGATCACTGACTGGTCATGATGCTGCATGAGTTGATGGTGAATGTGTGATTGCAGCGCCCTCCACTGGCTAACAAGCCCTATAGCCTACAATCTCTTTAGCCAAATGAAAGCACCTGGGACATTTAAGAAGTTAAGTTGTCTGTTGTATATTTCCATAATATGTAGAAAAAGAGACCGATTTACTGAAGTCTCACCTATATTTGCTAAATATTTCAGTCTTTTTCAAGACTACATGGAACCCTTACCATTATAAAGGTTGGCTTGTATTGTGTGAATTTAAGATATTTTGGGAATTTTGGTGAGTAAAAATACAATTTCTTCAGTATGCAAGTAGACTGAATCTTCAAACAATAAATGAGCGGACGATTGGTTATTAATACAAATAATGCTTCAGGAAAAAAGCGTAAAACATCACCCAGTTTCAACCTCTTTGTTGTGAATGTTTTGGGGTTTTTTGTCTTATGTGATTATAATAAAATTTTAATTTGATTGTATGAAGTTCATTTGGATTTTAAAGTGTAGGTTGGATGAAACAAGCAATCCACTGACATAAACTTGGAATAAAATATTTATTTCAATTCATAAACATCTGTACAGCAGTGGCTTATTTACACATCTGAAGCTGGGAAACTTAAAAAACAAAGCTAAAAAGTGAAAACAGAAAAAAATCACGCGTAGCACATATATTCATACGCGTGTGCATATATGTGCGTGTGTTGTTTCCAGCATTTGTTTATTAAAGTGTATGTTAGAGGTGCAGAGAGACAGCAGCTGTGCACTTACATGTCAGGCAAATGAAACCTGGTTGGTAGGAAATATAAATTCTATTTTTTTGTGCAGTTCTTTTACACAGACAAAAGTGTACACTAAATTAAACAGTGTAAGTATAACACATGCTTTAAAAGCATTTGTCAGATGTGAAAAATTAAATACCTGAGCTGTGAAGCTCTGGCTAGCATTGCAGCAAAACAACTGGACGAAAAGTGCAGAAAATACTGTAAATATTTCTTTAGAGTTGCACTGCTGGTGAAAAAAAAACAAAAATCATTCCCTTTCCAATCCACCACTAGAGGTGCTGACCTCTTGTACAAAATGTGCTCAAGAAATAACAGTTCTTGTTAAAAAAAAATCATGCATTAGCAGCAGAAGTGTCACGCCACGGTCATCGCGACCTCTTATGACAGTGTGCAGGTGGAGGATTTGGGCGGCTGCTCCAGGATGGATTCACGTCGCAGGTCGTTGGGCAAAGTGCCGCCCGGACCCCAGACTGTGAGCTCTCCATAGATCCCCATCTCGATCATCTCCTCCTGCCACGGGATAGAGATGTTTCCTGAAGCAAACTCTTCAAAAAAGTCCATGTCCTTGTCTTCCAGCTGCACGCCTTTTACTGTGGAGAAGGCCCCGACGTCATCGATGTCTTTGGCATACACTGTCTTGGAGTCTGGCACAAAAGGGGGAGGAAGAATCCCTGAGGAGACACAACAAGGGAGGGTGGGATATTTAATTTTTTTTCTTTCTTCTTTTTTCATGTTGTACAAAATTTGTCATCACCATACAGACCATATTGATCAAAAGCAGCAGTTTGATGGTCCTGAGCCACCAGGATACCCCTAAAGCTCCTTATCATTCATGGCTTTTAACTCTAGCAAATGTGAGGTGAAAAATAGCTGCAGTCTCTTCATTCAACCAACAGGCTTCAGCAAAGGACCTTCATCGCAGTGTGTTACACACTGAAACAAACTACAAGATGTGTGGTCAGTTATCCAATGAAAACTATAATATATCTGATATTATTAATAAATGCATATACACAGAAATGCTGTAAAATGGACCAATCATTATTTATGATGACGGTGTTAGTGCACTTTAAACGGTAAAACCAAATCCTGATTGTCCACAAAAACATAAGACCTCACCTTCATTTAACCTAATGAAACTCACTAACTCAAACCAGTTAAAAGAGCAAAAATAAAAGCCAAACTTCCTGCAGAATCATTGTAAAGAGAGAGAAGCTGATTAGGAAAATATTTTCAGAGCCAAACCAAACTAAACATACCAGCATCTATACATTGATACAAATGATTACATATGTCAGCGTACTGTAGGAAAATTAAAAATCCTTACATAGTGA
Organism: Stegastes partitus; assembly: GCF_000690725.1. NCBI lineage: Eukaryota > Metazoa > Chordata > Actinopteri > Pomacentridae > Stegastes > Stegastes partitus. The sequence goes on along the minus strand of NW_007577750.1, from coordinate 7,520 downwards.
GGACGAAATGCCGGAACACTTTTGAAAACAAACTGAGTTTGTGCAGTTTGTGCAAACTGAGCAGAAAGTAATTAAAACAGACAAAACAATGTCAGCGAACTACTGGGAAACTTAGTGGGTTTATGCCCGAAAATGACCTGCATTCAGTTTCCTCCAGTTGATCTCGCTGAAGAAAGAATGCGCCCTCAGCTCGTCACATGAGCCGTCCTTGAAGCCGAGCCTCTTGTCGATCTCTTTGCTCAACAGACCCTCGCAGATGGACCGGGCGTTCTCACTAAATTTCTCTGGATAAATTACTGGATCGTTCAAGATCCGCTTCTTCACCACCTTGTTCTCCACCTTTAACAGAAGAAAACAGTAGGATGAACAAAACCTGCTTCAGTCCAAACACATTTTGGTCCTTTTATTTCTTGAATGTATCTGAATTTTACATATTAAAGAGAATATCCAACTCAAGTATTTATCTGCAAAGCTCTTTTTTATTACATATGTAGAGGATGTGAAGGGGAATTCAAGTACAGTCTTCTAATTGTGCTCTACAATGCCACCATAAATCTCTTTTAAAACAAATATTTATACTGTTGTGCGTAGAAACACAGATATCAGGGTTTCAGGTTTCACGGCAGCATCAGGTCACAAGTTGGCGAGGCTGAGCTGGTTAAATCTGTATTGTCACACAGATTTAAACATGGCAGGACTTAAATAGAATAAATAGAGGTAAAGGGACATTAAAGACACTAATACATTTAAAGACAGTTCAAAATGTGGGCTGAGAACAGAAAAAGAGAGACAAATTTCACACACACCTTCTCTCCTCGGGTCCTGAAGGGCCCCTTGGCAGCCAGAAACTCATACAGAGTGACGCCCAGAGTGAAATAATCCACAGAGTAGTCATACTCTTCTCCTTTCAGCAGCTCTGGAGCCATGAAGCCTGCAGGTGACAGAAAAGATCTAAATAGAACTAAAACTATACTTTCTCTTCACTATCAATAGAGGAATGGCTCACAATGTACTACTGCACCTACAGTTCTAGTTTACTTGAGCATTTCTGCTTTATAGTACAATGTAGGAGGGAATTGTGAACTTTCTTATACTTCACAACACTGCGTCAACTATCTAATGTATTATTGAAGCAAAAGCTGTGATTTTTTTTATTATATCATCTACCAAACCCTTTGCAATCGTTCTATTTTCTAACAGTTTTCATTTTCTTTGTACTGCAATTTGTGTAGTTAGGGGTTCAAAAGTGCTGTACAAACAAAACCGGCTTACCTTACTTGTGAAGTACTTTGAACTACTAACACTTCATGTAAAAGGACTGCTCAGAAGTAACTTGTTTTGCTTAGTTTAACCAAAATGAATGTAATACTGGACTATTTAATGCACATCAAACTAGAGAGAAGCTTGGGCGGCTGTGGCTCAGGGGGTAGATCAATTGTCCTCTGATCCTAAGGTTGGCGGTTCGATCCCCCGCCCCTCCACAGTCAAAGTGTCCTTGGGCAAGACACTGAACCTGAAGTTGCTCCCAATGGCGGGCATCACCTTGCATGGCAGCTCTGTCGCCACTGGTGTAAGAATGTGTGTGTGAATGGGTGAATGAGAAAACATTGTAGAGGGCTTTGAGTGCCGCTAAGGTAGAAAAACGCTATATAACTACAGTCCATTTAACCTTCTAATCAAAGGGTGAATTCTTCATGATTTTTTTTTAACAAAATATGGTAAAATACGCATATATGCTGTGTTTATCTTTTTTATAAGTATGCATTATATACATTACATAGTTTGTTCATTCACTGTAATATATTATAGAGAGTCAGAACAACTCCATTTTCAGTCATTTAGTTAACACCTACTGTGTAGGTATATGCAATATATATACACTGCAGCATGTGGTATTACACGTGACCAGATAAATGTCATCTAATAATCAGAGTGAGAAAGACAAACACAGTAAAGCTGTGGGTTCTGTAGCTGTTGTTCTTACAACTCTGTTGGAAGATCAACTGTAACCAGGTAAACATCATTTGTTGATTATTTTGCCGGTACCTGGAGTCCCTGCATAGCCCTTGATTTTGAACTGATCGTCAGCCAGCTCCACAGCCAAGCCAAGGTCAGAGATACGGACGTTACCTGAAAGAGCAAACAGCCGGTTAACGTCAAGAACCGTCCACGTCACAGATACCAGAGGTGACTCAAAGATGTCCTTGTGTGAGAAAACAGTGTGTGCTGTATGTGTGAAGTGTGTGTGTGAGTGGTTTACTGTCAAGGTGAGCTGCTCTAGCGTCATTATAAAGGTGCAAAAAGTGTCTCGGGGTTGAAATTTGACTGTGATTTAGAGACAGCTTGATACTTTGGGAAAGGCTTTGTTCACTGTCACCACTCTGATACGAAACTTAAGTATGGAGGTGGTTAGCTCAGTGTTAGCAAACAGCTAGTCTTTTTCCTGGAAGTCAGAGTAAAACCACAAAATGTCATTTTAATACTTTAATTTGTGTGTGTTTTACACAAACAGGATATAACATGCTAATTAGTGAGACATTAAGATGATTGATGGTAAGTTTTGTTACCGTTGGACAGGGACAAGTAGATGGGCAGTTTGTATGTATAACAAAAGGCTTCGCTAACTATCCAGCAAGAGAGTAAATAATAACATTTCCCAAACAGACAATTTCTAATACAGGGTCTTTTACAGTCATTCAGGCTATGTCAAATTAATTAAGGCCTTAGTTTAGACTTGGACCATTGGTCTCAGGTTCTTTTTTCTATGTTATTTGTCCTGTTTCTATTTGCAAACAGGTATGTGTCAGCCCCTTCCCCTAATTGGTGCCTGCACTTCCTGCTTGGCCCATCGTTCCAATTGCTCCGCCCCTGTCCCGCCCCCGGCCCTCACTGATTGGACTGCTGCTCTGGACCCTGGACATTACTGCCTGTTGTGTAATTCTTTTGCTAAATAAACGTGCAGGAATTAAATTTAAGTTCATTTGATGGCAATGTAGAACAGGCAACTGCCTTTAAAAACGTCTTTCATTTGTTCATGGATGAAATGCGAATATTCTTAATTTTGTGTGTTGATGACAAATATCTTTGTAAATGTAATGTTTACATAATGTTGGCTAAATCCCATGTCTTGGGACCTGTATTAATAGTATTAGAGGAAACTACCTACTGACATTATTTTGTGGGTTTGTTTAATTGTAAAAAAAATAAAAATAAAATTGAATTTTTATAGTAAACTTATTGTGATCACATAAATAAATTAAAACGGTAACTTGCATAACTATAATAGTGTTGCACACTATTGCTTAATACACTAATCAAATTTTTGAAAATCTCCAGAATCTTCTGCATCATTTAATGTTGGGAATATCTTTATTTACACACAGAAAAAGACTAAATTCAAGCACCAGGTGCAATTAAAAGAATAATGGAATATGTATGGATCCAGTTGTTTTCCAAAATAGAGCCAGTTGCTGTATGAGCTCATAGTTCATATTTTGAGAGTAAAGAAAAAAATCATTGTTGAAGAAAACAGACAAGCTCTTTTGTCTATTAGTAATATAATAGTTCTTTTTCAAAATAAAATTCTTCTGCTTCTCTCATGTGATTACTGAGGGGAACCACTGCATGGGTTTTAAATACTGAGGGGGACGGACAGGTTCCTAAATCTTTTGTGGCCTTTCAGTGCAACAAACAAGATTTACCTTTTCTGTTGTGTCAACATAAAACAAAATTAGTCCATGTTAGCAATCCAGCAGTCCACAAATATGTTGCATGTTTGAAGCTTTTTGAATCACTGTTGGGTTTTTTAAAAAATGCTTGTAATAAAATTATGCTTCACATACATGTATTACATTTTGTAAATGTCAAGTCCTAAATGCAACAACCCTAAACTTGCAGACACCCTTCTTATAATTCAATGCTGACCACCCAGTATGATCTCTTTAATGTTTAAATAATCTCTAAATAGGGACACAAGTCCTAAACAATATGTTCCATGCTGCACCTCAAGCCCAAACACTGAAGACTACATCTTTATTTTTGGACATGTGTCTGACCTTGATTATCCAGCAGCACATTCTCTGGTTTGAGGTCTCTGTAGATGATCCTTTTCTGGTGGAGGTGCTCCATACCCTGGATGATCTGAGCAGTGTAGTAACAGGCCCGCGGCTCGTCAAAGCCTGGGTTGTTCTCATCAACATTATAGATGTGATATCTGTTTTCATGAGAGAGACAATGTAGGGTCATGTGAGGAAACATTTATACATTTCTTCAATGAACATCTACTGCAACACACTTGTGGGACGCCCCGTGTGTGCTCCCATATAAATACATTTCTCGGGGTATGCAACAAATAAATGCTATGTGGACACTCAGGACCTTCATGTATGACATTTAACTTAAAACAATCCACTAAAAAGTAACATTTGGTCCAAGGAAAGGTGACATAACATGACACTCTAGTCAAATACATGTTAGATTTCAGTGCATAAGCTGTATGTTAGGATATTAATTGTTAATATTTAGGTTGAAAAGTGTCTACATTATAGCAGACTCCTCAGAGTTGGAGATAGTGTTGGATGCAAGGACATGGGACCAAAAAGGCAAAATGGGAAGATATTCTTGGCAGGAGCACTGACCTTAGATCTCCTCCGTTCATGATGGTCATGACCAGACATAGCTCTGTTTTCGACTGGAAGGCGTAAGCCAAAGACACAATGAACCTGCTGTGAACTCGAGCCAGGATCCTTTTCTCCACCATCGCCCCCTACAGCCAGGAGAGGACAGCAGATATGAGTATATTCTGTATGATTACATGACTCTAGGTTACTATTGTATCATTGTGCATCATTCATCTGTACTTAGTCTGACTCACTAAATGTAGACTTCAAGCATACTGTAAGTTTGCCAACTCTGTGGTGTATTTCATGAGGCTTTCTTCTTCCCTTCCTCTATCTGCACGTTAAATTCTATTCGGTATGGAAACAACAACAACAACAACCCCCACCAATCAGCAACCTAGAGGCTGAAAAAGATTTAGATTGTGCAGTAAAGTAGGCCTGCTTTGTTCACTTGGTGAATTAATCATTTTAATGACAGTGCTTGCTTCCTTACCTGCAAATGTTCCACCAAAACAAGTTTTCCTTGTTGCTATTTTACAGGGGCACCATTGCTACAACCTGGGCGTAGCGACACCTATTGCGATTGTGACTGGTTTAAAGAAATGCAGACAAGCCAGAGCATATTTTTCCCATATAGTAGAATGATAATCTGCAGTTAGAGTTGCTGGCAATGAATCATAAACATTACTACATTACCATCTATCCATCTGAACTTCTTCACAAAGCTGCTTTCTACCTTCAGCTAACATCACTCGTGTGAATGATATGTTGTGAGTGCACAATGTATTTCTCTGGTTGTGCTTCATCTAAGCTGCCCTGATCAAAATAGACTTCAGACAAGTCCTAAGTAGTTCAGCTAAACTACAATGCAGCTACATTTCTTAACTTCTTGAGACTCGAGCTCTTATTTGATATGCATTTTTTATTTCTCTTTGCTATTTGGGCTTATTGGAACCTGATAAGTATAAAAACTAAGTATCATCATAGATGGTAGTGTAAGTGCCCACACATGTGGCCATAAGGCCCCAGTTAAGCAGAATTAAGTACTGTGGTAAAAGAAACCAAAATGTGATGGCCACACATGTGGACACCAGGTTTTAAGAGGTTAATTAACTTCTCATTAAAGTCATTGAGTTGCAAGGCAATGTTGTCTGGCTCTGTGCATCAAGATTTATAAACATGGCAGGATTGTCACTTCATAAGGGGATCAAAATGTACTAATGCTGAGGGGATTAATCATGTAAGCCAAATGTGCCTAACGTCCATCTAGTCTGTTGTTAGACAGCTGGACAACAAAGACACTGCAAATAAAAGATTCACAAAACTAGAACCCAACTACTACAAGACCTGTGTTGTGTAGTGTCCCTAAATTAGGTGCAATTATATCCATAGTCTTGTGTTGCAGCTGCCTATATTGTTCCTCATTGTCAATCCCCTTACCTCGTTGCCTTTTCTCTTCTTCAGCCTTTTCTTGTTGAGCTTTTTGCAGGCGTACAGTTTCCCCGTGGCCTTTGTCTGACAGGCAGACACTTCCCCAAAACCCCCTTTGCCTAAAACACGAAAATCCAAGAACCAGTCCTCTCCCATAGGTTGCATCTCCAGCCACTTCCACTGCAGGAACCTCTTCAGATACATACTCTCCAGGAAGAAAGTGTAGGGCACTTCCTTGAGAAAGTCCATCACGCTGTCCATGGTCTCACTGAAAAGATCGTCCCCGGCTTCATGGTGTTTCTCTTTGACATTGGTGATGCCATTTTCTGGCAGAAAGGGGCAGTAATACTTGGCACCAGGCTCCATGTAACGGGACAAGATCTTGCTCGCTTTCTTGACTCTATCTTCATCCTCTGCATTGTTGTATTCGTCAATATCCTTCCACAGGCGGCAGGGGCCTTTGTACTCATTGTTGGAGTCCAGGAACTCCTGGAAAAGACGTTTTCCGATGGGCTGCTCCACACATACTGTCTGGAAGCCCAGGTCTAAAGTCTCTCTCAGACCCTCACACACTGTGATGTGAGGCAGCTTCAAGCGAGCGTGGTACTTCTTGTCTCGGTTAGATGCCGGGTTGGCAGTGCCATCGACGCTCCCACGGGCTGAGATGTAAGCAGAGTTGGCCACCACTGTTGTCAGGCCACCAATATCCATGGTGACACAGTGGAGACGAGAGGAGGAGGGAAGGAGAAATGTGTGAGATACAGCAAAAGCTACTGAGAAAAGGTGTTAAAGGGAGGCAGAGGTGGAGGTGAGAGCTGGGACGAGTAGACAAAAAAGAAAGTGTCAAAGAAGCAGGGGACACACAAGCAATTTCCAGAGGTGTGATGTGGATTTCCTCTCCCTGCAGTGATTCAGAGGCAGAGTGTGTCGTACATGTGGTTCGCTAAACCTTCCCCTCCTCTCGCACACATGGAGACACACATGCAGATCTACCTGACTCATCACCTTACTGCAAAGGGATTTATCCACTCTGTACCTCTGTAATACTTTATCCCAAGCTAACTGATGTGGACATTGTAGCAGACGAGGAGGGAACAGAGATTCAGGGAACATGATGGACAGGAGAGGCAGAAAATGAAAGAGTGGCGCGAGGGAGAGGAGGGAAAGATATGGCATGAATGTAGTGGGCTGGTAGTGACAGGAATGCTGTGAAGCTGAAAGAGGGAAAGACACAATAGAGTGTTTTCTGCAGAGTGCTGGTGTCAAACTTTGTTGGTCTAATTTTGCTAGTTAAAAACCTTTTCCTCTTTAACAAGAAAAAAACATTGCAAAGCTGCAATGATTCTGAAAACAGAGGTGTCTAGACAGTTTAACATCTTTAAATACAAGAATTCTTTATTGATTAACCTCTGATAATTTAGTACAAAGTACAAAAAATCCAATTAATGCATGTTTTCTTTTAGTTACTTA
>NW_007577749.1:1627681-1631841 GCF_000690725.1 Stegastes partitus | reverse complement strand
ATGGATGGATGGATGGATGGATGATGGATTGAGTGATAATACAATCTGTAATACAAATATAGGGTACATTAATGTTTAATAATGTGTATGTCAGTTCTTCTTTTTGATATGGAATTCTTTTGGTCCGTTATAGCGATATATAAATAAACAAACACTATAAGACGGCAGAAACTACATATAAACAATCGCGCATTTTGTACTGTCTTTAATCATTATTATTTTTAAGAGACATTTTTCTGAATATTTGTCAGATTTAATTATTCAAATGCTAACATCTAGACTGAACTTTACAAGTACACATGATCAACTTCATTCTGATCTTCCATTTTATTACATGGTAAACATTAGTCTCTAGTTACTATGAGTATAGCAGATGGTCCTGTATAACAGTGGCCATACAAAACATACTAACACACATTTCCTATTGATTAGTCAGTTTACATGTGCAGCACGTTTACATGGTCAATTACATGTATTAATTCCGAGTACTAGTACTACAGCAGGTCCAAACACTAATACAGAAAGATACAATTATTTTATTATATGTAGTGATTAAAGATGGATTCATATTTTTCTTGCTTCCCTGAGGTTACTTTCGGTTCACCATTCTGGTTGACGAAAGCCTGAAATAACAAAGCAGATAACATTCTGATTTAGGCGATCATCCACTTTCAGTCAGATCTCCAATAAATAAGTCGTATCATATCCAGTTTATTTTATATGTTGATTAGAAATCCCACTGAGAAGCTCAAGTGGAGTCTTACTTCCATCTCCTCTAAGGTGGCAGAGCCTTCCTCCACCTTCTGTCCAAGGCCATGACTGAAGCTTGAGTATCTCTCCTGTTTAACATTAGACATAACTGGCACGTTTACCAATAATCCAGTGTGTGGTAAATACAGTCTGATTTACATTTAAGTAGCTGCACACATACCTTCAGCATACCACCAATAAGCCCGTCCTCAAGGATGCGGACAGCATTTCTGAGTCCTCTTGCAAAGGCATCCATGGCTCCAATGTGAGCGATGAAAAGGTCCTCAAGATCAGTGGACTCTCTGCGCACCTTTGCATCAAAGTTCAGGCCTCCTGGCTGCAGGCCACCTTGTTCGATGATGGTCTGGAGTAAATTAGACACTGAAGAATAACTGAGGGTCTATTATCACTGTTGTCATCTACTGCTACTAGAATGAGCCAAAACATTTATTTCAAAATCCCTCTTTACCTGAATGAAACTTGCTTGTTTATTAGTTGCTTATATGAAAATTAAAGCTGCATGAATCAATATTCTTATACTAATAATGCATCAGTTGATTATCTATAATGTGAAGGGGTTTACTTACACTAAGAATAATTACAGACTGTAAATTGTTCAATTTCACTCTTTATTTTAGTTTGGTTTAGCTAATTGTTTTGGTTGTCAGGCCCCCAAAATTGACTTTGATTAATGTCATTTCTTGCAGGCACCTCTTTTCAGCAAAAAAACAAAAAAGCTCAGATAAACACAGTGCATGATACCAGCTCAGTACAATATAGATGACAGACACAGCAAGCAAACAGCTGGCCAACATAGCACAGCATTTTGCTGTCAGAGTGATCTGTTTTTCTTATGAGGAAGAAAGGAAAACTACTTTCCCAGCACAAAATGAATGACAAAGAAGTTAGCTGGCAATATAATGTAGCATTGTTTTTCTTGATTGACACCAAAATCACAACTAAAAGGAGAGTGAATACTGGACTTATATTTGCCAGTGGCCAGATATACAATTCACAGTGATGTATTTGCTGGACATGCAAGTCGGCAGCAGGTTGCCTCCACATTAGCCATATTCACTTTGTTAGATAATATTATGACATATATTGTGTACACAACTTGTACAACTGCTCCAAAGGGTGAAAAAAAATCTACCAACTGATTAGTCCTACTTCACCAATGTATATCCAAGTATATCAGCAATGTTTGCTAACTTCTACCATTACCAAACAGTTTTATCTATACAGTGCAAATGTACATGTTATCTCAAGGCCTTCACACAGTAAGGTGAACCCTTTACAAAATTACACAGAAAAACCCAACAAAGGCAAACAATTCCCTTTAAGCAGCTCTTTCGCAGCAGCTGGAAGAAAAAAAAAAACAACTCCCCTTTATCAGAAAGAAACCTTGGGCAGAACCAGGCTCTGGGAGGGAGGCCATCTGCCTGGTTGGGGTTAGGGTGACGGGGAGGGAGAACATGATAGAAGCTTACCTTCATGACCAAGGTGGTGTTCCTGATGTCCATGGGGAACTGATCTGTGTCCCATCCCAGGTCAGGCGAGCCGGTGTTTGAGTCAACAGAACCCAGCATGCCGAAACTGTCCACCAGCAAGCAAGGATGACATGGTACATTCAACATATAGCAACGTACAAGGTATGGCAGCAAAGGTTTTGCAACACTGTTAACTTAAACATGAAGTAAAAGTTGTGATAAAAGTTGTGATAGCTCACGCAGAAGCCATGACAACATCATGTTCATAAGAGTGTCCTGCCAGGGTGGTGTGGTTGGGCTCGATGTTCAACTTAAAGTGACTCTCCAGGCCATAATGCTTTAGGAACCCTATAACACTCATAGCATCTACGGGAGAAATGAGTGGCATGTAAGCTGCACCAGTGAAAGTGGAAGACGACGAAGAACATGTGTTTTGTTTAAATGTGAGACACCTTACCGTAGTCATACTGGTGTTTGCAGGGCTCCTTAGGCTTGGGCTCAATAAGAAACTGACACTTCAATCCAATCTTCTCTTTGTACTCTGGAAAAAATACACAGACATGAAGCTGGAACTCCTCAGTGCTCCTCACCTCTGACTAACCAAAACTCATGTCTGTCCCACATTCAGCGTTCACTTACTGACAGCCATTTGGAAGAAGTTGGCCATGTGCTTCAATTCAGCAGCAACATCCGTGTTGTGGATGGAGAGGAAACCTTCTCTTCCTCCCCAAAACACTGAGGAGCCAAACATATAACGATCACAATAAGGAGGCAGCATTTTCAAGGAAGAATGATAACATTTTACATGCAATATAAGTCAAGTCTCTCATACCAAAGTTTTCTGCACCCAGCTTCTTGGCAATATCCAGACCCTTCTTCACCTGAGCACCAGCATAGGCCAGAACATGGCAGTCTGGATTGGTGGCTGCACCGTTCATATACCTGTCGCATGAGGTTTACAAGTTAAATGTGTATGACATGTACAATACTATCAGATTTGTTGTATTAACATACACCCTACTGATTCATGCTTAAAATCACACATTATCCAGATGTTTAAAATGTGTGACTTCCTACTGATTACACTCAGGTTTTAGAGGTACTAAACTCTAAGTTTGGGTAAATACTGACCTTGGATGGGCAAACAGGTTGCAGGTGACCCACAGCACCTTGACTCCAGTCTGGCTCTGCAGCTGGAGCGCCATGTCTGTTATTTCATCAAGATTCCTGTTGGACTCCTCCAAAGTGGAGCCTTCAGGGGCCATGTCTCTGTGTGGAACAGAGAACAGCTAAGCAGTCTGGCTTGGAATATAAAATAAAACCACACAACACTGACGTGTACAGTGCACACTGTAAGTATTTGGACAGTTGGTTACTGCATTAAAGTCTCAGTATATAAAACATGGTGGTACATTTGTTATCACTTCCATATAAAAGGCTACTAATGGACCTGGAGCATTGACATGTACTGATGAAGGTATGATGCGGGTGAGTTCTGTGCTCATAATCACTCAAATGTATCAAAACCAACATTTCATCCAAAAGGACAACAAACCAACACATATGAGGAAAGATAAAGATAAAGATAAAGATAAAGATAAACTTTATTGATCCCACAGTGGGGAAAGTTCACCGTTACAACAGCTCCAAAAAAAAGTGTACAGTCAGTGCAAGAATAATTGGGAACACACAGTGCAAATTGTAGGAAAGAAACAGAAACACACAGTGCAAATATTGCAAGAGAAAAAAACATTATATACAGAAGATGTTTTTTTGTTTGTTTGTTTTAAAGAAGACTATATACACAAGGATGAGGCAGTAATGGTTATAGCACATAGTGGAAAGTGTTTGTTGGTGGAAAAAAGAAAAAGTGCAGCAGTAACAGAGGTACCAGTGGAGTTTGTAGTGCAGCGTTGTAAA
>NW_007577749.1:1594397-1627266 GCF_000690725.1 Stegastes partitus | reverse complement strand
AAAAGAAGCAAGTCTCCTCAGCAGGTATAAGCGACACTGACCCTTCTTATACAGAGAGTCAGTGTTGTCTGTCCAGACCAGTTTGTTGTTTAGGTGAACACCCAGGTACTTGTAGGTCCTCACTCTCTCGATGTCAAGTCCTTGGATGTTCTGCGGGGGAGTGTGTGCGGGTTTCCTGTGGAAATCGATTACCATCTCATTTGTCTTGCTGGCGTTCATTTGAAGGTGGTTCTGCTCACACCAGTCGACAAAGTCCATGATGACCTTCCTGTACTCACAGTCGTTCCCCTGTGACATGCATCCTATGATGGCAGAGAACTTCTGGAGATGACAACTGTCCGTGGAGTACTGGAAATCTGATGTGTAAAGGGTGAAGAGGAAAGGTGAGAGTACTGTGCCCTGAGGAGTGCTGCGCACCAACACATCAGACACACAGTTCTGTAGCCTCACATACTGGGGTCTGGACAGCAGAGGATCCATGTTTGGGCTCACCAGGGGGCGAAGATGGTTCAGGACAATCCTCTCCAGTGCCTTCATAAGATGGGAGGTTAAGGCCACGGGTCTAAAATTGTTGGGCTCCTTGGGACACGAGGTCTTTGGGACCGGGACCACACAAGACGTCTTCCACTTGGCAGGAACTCTCTCCAGTCTCAGGCTTAGGTCGAAAACGTAGCAGACCACCTGACAGAGCTGGTCTGAGACGGCGGCGGTGGTGAGGGAGGTGAGGAGGGGGAGGGGGCAACTAGGGAAGGGGAGCTGGAGGTGCTGGAGGTAGACAGGACAGTGCTCAGGCTGTAGGGGGAGGGGGTGAGACCAGTATCAAATCGTTGAAAAACAGGTTTAACTGTCCCCAGGTTCAGGGTTCCTCTGTTTGCCTTTGTCTTGCCCTGATATGGTCTGGAGTCCTCTCCAGACCTGTCTCGCGTTGTTGTTCTGTAGCCGGTCCTCCATTTTCTTCCTGTAGTTGGCCTTACATTCTCTGATCTTTCTTTTAAGATCCCTCTGTACCCTCCTCAGTTCTTCTCTGTCACCAGACTTAAAAGCCCTGCTTTTCTCCAGCAGCAAGGCTCTCAGCTCAGGAGTCACCCATGACTTGTTGTTTAAGAAACACCGTGCCCTCCTGGTGGGCACAGTGGTCTCCACACAGAAATGTATGTATTCAGTGATACAGTCCGTTAAACTGTCAATGTCCTGTCCATGTGGCTCACAGAGCACCTCCCAGTCGGTGGTGTTAAAACCATCTTTGAGTGCCTCAATGGCCTCATCAGACCACTGCTTCACACACTTTTTGGTCGGAGGTTCCTTCTTCACAATAGGTGTGTAAGCAGGGAACAGATGGACCAGGTTGTGGTCTGAGCGGCCAAGCGGGGGGAGGGGGGAGGAACTGTAGGCATCTGCTGTGTTTGCATACAGCAGGTCCAGATTTTTGGTGGGACTGCCATTAGAGGATGAAGTCTAGTCAAACTGATCAAGTCATTCAACTAATGTCAATGTGCCAAGCTGCAGAAAGGGCTGAAGGTGTNTTATAGCACATAGTGGAAAGTGTTTGTTGGTGGAAAAAAGAAAAAGTGCAGCAGTAACAGAGGTACCAGTGGAGTTTGTAGTGCAGCGTTGTAAAATCTGACTGTTGTTGGGATGAAGGACCTGCGGAAACATTCCTTCTTACACTTTGGGTGTAACAGTCTGTCGCTGAATGCACTGCGTAAGGAGTTCACAGTCTGATGCAGAGGGTGGGAGGTGTTTCCTATGATAGCAGACAGTTTGGCCAGTGCCCTCCTCTCTCCCACCACCTCAGTGGAGTCCAGGGGGCAGCCACAGACTGAGCTGGCTCTTTTTAACAGTCTGTTGAGTCTGCTCTTATCACGCTCAGAGCATCCCCCTCCCCAGCACACTACTGCATAAGAGACCACTGATGCCACCACAGTCTCATTGAACGTCCTCAGCAGTGGCCTGCACACACCAAAAGAAGCAAGTCTCCTCAGCAGGTATAAGCGACACTGACCCTTCTTATACAGAGAGTCAGTGTTNAACGTCCTCAGCAGTGGCCTGCACACACCAAAAGAAGCAAGTCTCCTCAGCAGGTATAAGCGACACTGACCCTTCTTATACAGAGAGTCAGTGTTATCCGTCCGGTCCAGTTTGTTGTTTAGGTTCACACCCAGGTACTTGTAGGTCCTCACTCTCTCCATGTCAAGTCCCTGGATGTTCAGCAGTGGAGTGTGTGTGGGTTTCCTGTGGAAATCGATCACCACCTCCTTTATCTTGCTGGCGTTCAATTGACGGTGGTTCTGCTCACACCAGTCGACAAAGTCCATGATGACCTTCCTGTACTCACAGTCGTTCCCCTGTGACACGCATCCTATGATGGCAGAGTCATCGGAGAACTTCTGGAGATGACAACTGTCCGTGGAGTACCGGAAATCTCTGGTCTTCTTAAGCTGCATTCTCACCTGATCCACTGTTGGTGTGAGGAGAGGAGGAGAAGATGGGGGGGGCAACTAGGGAAGGGAAGCTGGAGGTGCTGGAGGTAGACAGGACAGTGCTCAGGCTGGAGGGGAAGGGGGTGAGACCAGTATCAAATCTGTTGAAAAACAGGTTTAACTGTCCCCAGGTTCAGGGTCCCTCTGTTTGCCTTTGCCTTGCCCTGATATGGTCTGAAGTCCTCTCCAGACCTGTCTCGCGTTGTTGCTCTGTAGCCGGTCCTCCATTTTCTTCCTGTAGTTGGCCTTACATTCTCTGATCTTTCTTTTGAGATCCCTCTGTACCCTCCTCAGTTCTTCTCTGTCACCAGACTTAAAAGCCCTCCTTTTCTCCAGCAGCAAGGCTCTCAGCTCAGGAGTCACCCATGACTTGTTGTTTAAGAAACACCGTACCCTCCTGGTGGGCACAGTGGTCTCTACACAGAAATGTATGTATTCAGTGATACAGTCCGTTAAACTGTCAATGTCCTGTCCATGTGGCTCACAGAGCACCTCCCAGTCAGTGGTGTTAAAACCATCTTTGAGTGCCTCAATGGCCTCATCAGACCACTGCTTCACACACTTTTTGGTCGGGGGTTCCTTCTTCACAATAGGTGTGTAAGCAGGGAGCAGATGGACCAGGTTGTGGTCTGAGCGGCCAAGCGGGGGGAAGGGGAAAGGAACTGTAGGCATCTGCTGTGTTTGCATACAGCAGGTCCAGAGTTTTGTTGTCCCTGGTGGGACTGCCATTAGAGGATGAAGTCTAGTCAAACTGATCAAGTCATTCAACTAATGTCAATGTGCCAAGCTGCAGAAAGGGCTGAAGGTGTGTGTATTGAAAGTCTCATCAGGAGCATCAGCAGGAAGTAAGAAACTGTATGTAGATGTATGTGATTCAAAGACCTCCAACTGTCTTTGACTGCCAGAGATTTTACTCTAAAAAGTATTTGAGATCATTTTGTTCCATTACTTTTGAACTTTGGCCAAATCATGTTAAAATGGGGAACTGTCCAGATATCTGCAGTCTACACATTGAGTTTTAAACTGTAAACTCATTCTGAGTGTATCATTATCTTCTCTGGTCTTTCAGAGCTTTGTCAGGTAGTAGTGGAAGCAAATTGCTTTAAGTGACTCACCTGTCATGAAACGTGTAATACTTCACCTATGAAAACAAGCAAATGTCAAAAAATAAATACAGCAATTTGAATCAGCTACACAGTATTCAAATTCAGCCGAATCTCCTCACCCCAAGCTTAGTGAAAAATTCAAATGCAGCATGGAGTCGCTTCTTAGCCGATTCCATAGGAGTCCCTTCATTCCAGGGCCGCTGGAGGGTTGGAAAACCAAAAGGATCAGCACCTACCAAACAGAAAACAAGATAATGCTACATAGGAGACGTGTGTAGACCTGAAGTAAAACAAGCGACTCTTGTGATGGCTAGAAAACATTTTAAGAGGTCTGAAGCAAGTGTTAGTCAAAGTCGGCCAACACTGAGCCTCCACAGACTGTTTGATGATCAGTGTGAGTGTTGGCTCAGATGTTACAGTACCAGTGCCACAGAAGGAGTGCCAGTAGCAGACGGAGAACCTCAGCCAGTCCTCCATCGTCCTCCCCATCAGCACCTGCACAGAGGAACGCTGAGCACAGCCTCCACAACTCTACATCTGCATTCAAATCCATGACAAGAACACAGGCAGGCCTGCACAGGGCTAAACCTCCTGAGAGGGCCCCTGGGTCCACATGATACATGTGAAATATTCCACAACAAAACAACTGCATATAAAAAAGTATAACAGTAAAACAGGTATGGTTAAAAAATAGATTTTGTCAGAGAGTCCCTTGGTGAAGCCCTCATTGCTGAAATACGTGGTTCAATAAACAATAAATCAAATTGACTCAGATGGCATGAAATCAATCTGGGAGTCCTTTGTGACTCTTACCTCTTCTGCATTGTAGTGCTTAAAGCACATGACATCTCTGGGTCCAGCACCTGGTGTATACTGGATCTTACTGGGAATACCTGTGCAACATGGGGAGCAATATTTAACAAAGGTGGAAACATTCAGAACTTCTTCAACCATGTGGCTCATGGGAAATGTAGTGTCAGGAAACAAAACGCAATCTGATCGAAAGTAAAGATCGAATGATAAAGCAGAGATATGTTTGATAGAATCAGTACACACACACTACTGTACTGTCAGACTACAGACTGCTGCAACAGTTTCAGTGTTGTTTGCTCTATTAAACTATGTGTTTGGACAAACTGTTGTTCGCCTCGTTGTTCACGGCACGCTGCACAAACAGGACGCTTTGTGTCCACACAGACACACACAGCTCACAGTCTATAACTTACTGACACTTTTGAGCATTGCCACTCTCTCATTTACCTGCAAAGAATTCCTCCTGTGCTGCCATTTCTGGGTCCAAACTTTTACAGTTCCTGCAAGCACGATTTAGTCCACGTCCTTCCTGTGCTGCTGCAAAAGAAACAGTTCCTTCTTTGGCCACAAGGCGTCGCTAAATCCCTTTAAAATCACACTGACCTCGTTTCAACAGTGGAGGTAACATTTGCATGAGTGAAAATGAAGTTGTTTGCGTTCATTTAACTGCCATCCCATGAAGGAAATCTCACACATGTGGCACTTAAGCATTATGTAGTGAATGTCCATGTATCTCTCTAATCAATCACACAGTCATGTGCTGGTCAGTATTTATGTAGGCCAGTGTTACACAGCATACATGAGGCATCGATTGTCGCAATCATGCTCATCTAAAACGAGACCAGTTCGTGGGCTTGAGCTTCTTGATGGGAAATAATAATGCCAATGACCACAAGAGCATCAGTTTGATGAACATCTCCTAATATAAAGTTTTTTGCCTTAAACTGGCTGTATAATTTGGATTAAATAAAGACACTGAATGCATCTGTTTCCATTCATCATTTCAGTCCCCCAGTATATGAAGTTAATTATAAGCACTAAAAATACTGGTGTGTGCCAAACAAAAAGGTTATGTCCATATATTTCAGTATATTATGTACAAACTGTTATCCAATATGCAGCACATCTTTACATCTGTATCCTGAAATGAAACATATCACTGGCAAACTGCACCATCGGATGCATGTTCAATACATTATGTTTATTTTCATTTACAATGGCGCTTTTAGAAAATATCTGATGCAGAAACATCAACAGAAACGTAGAAATGATACCATACACACATAGCCCATAAATACATATTAACACACTTTAGAAAAGTACACATTATCCTTTAGAGCCTTTGGTCTGGAACATACGCCAGGTGGAGACAACAAACATTCGCAGAGGAAGAGTTCTCTGTGCACCATTGCAGCCCTATCGTGTTTCATATCAGTACAGAATCAACAGTGCACACGTGATGCCGTTTGCCTTCTCCCATTATCGAAGAATGTTTTGCATTGTTTCGGGATATACAACCCTGTGTGATCCTGACAGTCCGTTTTCATTATGCTAAAATTTTTTGCATAAGATAAAGATAGAATGGAAGGCAAAACAAATTGAACCAAGCACCAGGCACTGTAGAGCGAGGCACTTGAGCACCTAACACCTCTGGTTTGGCATCATGACGTTTGGCACATGAGGGTGGCGTTGCACTTTGAACTGCGTGTGTGTGTGTGTATGTTAGAGAGAGAAAGCCCTGTGCAGGAAAAACTCTCACAGCCACCGATTTCTACTTAGTATCTGTTGTGCCTCTGAAAACTAGCTAGGCGAGCGACTTACATTCATTCTCCACATATATACACTTCCATCGGATGAAGTACATACTCTTGCAATTCAAGAGTGATTTCTGAGCAGCCGTCTCACTGAGGCTTCATATAAAAGTCTGTACTTGTTCATCCGGATGACCCACTTGCAGTTCCAGCCTGTCGAGAAATAAAAAAAGTGCCCCATTGTTCCTTAAGTCATTTTCTTTTCCACCATGCAGTGCACTTGTCTTGGCTTTCATGAGGTTAGTGGCATGATCCTGGGCAGGCAGATGAGAGCGGGAGCTGCTATGATGTGGAGGAGTCTGGCTGGCTGAGGTCCTTCTTCCTCTTCTTCTTCTTCTTCCCTCTGCAGGGCTTGCACACGCAGCAAAGGATGAAGGGCGATGCCAGCAGCAGGAGAGGAGACGTCACCAGCACAATGATGCTGACTCCCACCAGGATACCCACCACCTGAGAGACAACATCGCAACATGTTTAAAGCACCCATCAATACTTGGACACAAGTGACAGTGTTAAAGTGAAAAGGAGTCGCTCCTAGTGACTATAAAGCATCTTTCTGCTTACTGGTTTTGATTGAGTTCTGACATAAACCCTCTGTACATCAGCTACTCTGGACTAAACAGTAAACAGAGAAATGTTGCAACTAGCTGGTGAACAATGCTGAGCATTTAGCACCTAAAGAGACACACATATTTCTCAGGTGCTGAACCAAAATAGAAGCAAAAGTGAATATTTAACTTTCATCCATCAGACAGACAGAGACAGGACTCCTAATGAACTCTAACTTTGCTCTGTGTCGTTTGAATGCGAAACAAAGCAACTGTCCAGTACCCGTGCTTCATCAGGTGATATAATGTCACTGTTTACAGCATTTGCTTCTTCCCCAAAAAGTTTTTTTTGTTTGTTTTGTTTTTTTGTTTTTTTGGCACTTTAAATTAGAGAAGTACTTAGGGTTGGCAAAACATAAACATCAAAGTGGTCCATATATTAAGTTATTCTTGGTTCATATAGAACTTTAATACAGACATACCTTTCCATCGCTTATTCTTATTACTGTCTGCAAATGTCGCTGAGAGGACAGGCACCTTCCAGCCACTTCTGCACTGGACTTTATGATAAATAAAGTTCTACAATGTGTCTTGTAATACTGTATTTTTATGGTATGGGTTGGTGTTGCTTTACAGCTGAAAAAGTATAAATATATGTGTAGCTTTCAGCTGAAACTAATAACACACAGATGAAATGAGACATTTTGTACAAAAAGTAAAGCATGTCACTGTGGCAAAAGGAATTAGTGGCAAACAGACCTGTTAGGCAAGGGTGTAACCCCGTCTGTCATGTGTTGTTTGGCAAGAAACAGCTGTGCTGTTGTACTTCAACTCTCCAGACACTTAGCAACGTGTACACACTGAGACGCAATCAGGAGGTTCACAGCAAACTTAATGCTAATCATGTGATAATGGTATCAGAGCAGGGAAAAGCAGAAACAAAGTAGGTTTGGCAGCCAGTTGTAATCATGTTGTTGAATAGATGACGTCATTGCAGGGCAGGAGATTAGTGCTGGAACTAGTTCAGTTTAAAGTCTGATAAAGGAACTTCTGGTCACACTGGTGGAAAAAAAAAAACCACAGGCAGCAAGCTAGCACAGATTTTACAGTCATTAAGGGGAACTTTAATAATGAATGTAGAAGATGATAAACAGAGGAAGCTAAATGTTTGCTGTGTCTGATGGTAAATAAGAGTTAAGTTACACACTGATATCATTTTTAAAAAAAATTCTGAATAAAGTGAAACATGCCATTGATATCTTACTATCCAGGACTGATTCCTGTAATTTCACTGGTGGGTGTTACTACCTAAAAGTGGAGCTGGGAAGACGGCCAATCCTGGTGGTGTGATGGCACAGTTACACTAAAATTAAACCCATGCATGCGATAGCCTGGCCCTTGCGGATGGGTGGCTCAGTAGGCTAATCCATTCAGACAATGACAGCGTCACTAGCCTGAAATTAATGCTGTATGTCTGCTCTGCTGTCTGTAAATGGCCTCACCTGCGTTCTGTTCCACATAACCGAGGCCCTGGAGTGTCCCAGCTTGTTTCTGCACGGCCCCTTATCATAATGTCTCAGGAAGATATCCCCCTGCATTTAAACACATACACATAGACACACACATTAGGTCTAGTTATTTTTCAACTTGTGTTCAACCCAATGAATCACATCTGTGGGTTAGGTATCAGGGGAGACTCACATCCAGGTTCTGCAGGCAGTACCAGCAGAAGGTGTGTTTGCAGCTCTTACACAACATCTGTGCACAGCCCTGATTCCTCTCGATGTAGATACCACACATAGGACACTGCTTGATGGGCACATCGGAGTCACTGTCGGAGTGGGCCCTGGAGAAAGACACATTAGGAATGCCATTAATGGGAGCACGTTGGAGTATGAAGCCATGACGGCCTCAGGAGTTTCCAGGCAATGTGTGAACTCTTTTTTTAGCAGTAGTGTGAAGGGTCAGTGCTCACTTTGAACTGGGTTAATTATTTTGGGAAACAAAGGTATGAGAGAAGCGTTCTCCAAGTACAACGCAAGGCTCTATCCACCATTGACCTCAAAGCCATGGTTGGAGGTTTTAATACCCCTATGAAGCGACCCACAATTCCAAACAAATTACACAAGGCTGATTGAGATGATTTTAAAGTCATTGTCTTTAAACTTGAATTAATTGAGTATTTGGCCAGCATAAAAGCTCTGAACACAAATAGTGACATACACTATTATCACCTTATGAAGCTGTTAAGGCTAAGGGTTGAGGTTGGTTGGCTATTTACACATTAACACATATAATAAGCAATATTAGCAAGCAGCTCGAGTGTTTTGGATCACTGAATGAATGTAAGTCTAATATTTACTCTTCTTTTAGGCTGGTGGTGTGTGGTAGGTTTAAAAGAGCTGTCTTGTTGAAAACAGCTGCCTGTTGCAGCTGGGAATTATTATGAGAGCTGTGAGACTGAACCAAAACAGTAAACACACGACCACAGAGTTTAGGTATTGCACAAAACAATGAGACTAAACGGATCTGTTTGGGGTAGTTAAGGGGAACTAAAGAGTCAGGTGATCAACTTGTGAATTCTCTTCTTCTCCTCACTACGAGTGTTTCCTGGTTTTGTATATATCAGCAATTTCCAATATAAAAGCATTGATTAGAGCAACTTTAAATGTGACCTTCTTTTTCTGTGTGGAGCTAGCCTGGTTGCAGATCTATAAAGCATTAGCCACAGCTCCAAATTTATTAGCCATTACTATAGATTAGTGCTTGTTGAAGGCTGTTTCCCTGAGCCCGTCAAAGCTTCTGAAGGCAGGACTACCGACACCACCTGCCATTGCCAAAGCTAGAAAAGTAGCACGAAAATGGAGATAAGCGTGGATGAACTCCACAAACCTACACAGATAGTTGTAAATTGACATTCTTGAATTAGGACATTCTTTTTTGCCAACATTAACATTATGTTAAGTGACCACGGCAACTGCTTATCATTGCTACTTGCTACTGCAAAAACAATAAATGATCTCATAAAACAGAAAGCGACAAACTCGAGCACAGTGTCGGAATGAAAAATTGAAGAAAGTGAAAAGGCAATGAAATGTGCATATGGGGCGACCTTTGCAACAGCAAACGGAGCATTATGCAGGGAAATCAAAGTTATAGAAACAAGTGAAACTTAAATGTACAAATAAACTGAAAATGCAGAGTGAATTGCCCCGCAGGACTTCTGCAGTATTTTTAGAATCCTGACTATACTGCTGTTGCAAAAACACAGCCAGACAGCTCTGGTGGTTGAGGCAAATGGATATTTTGCTCTCAAAAATTCAAATCTAATATTGATATCCCCTCACTCTCTTCATCCACTGCTCCATCCTTCATAGCACACTGCAGAGACCACTGCTTCACTGCAGTGCACATTCCCTTGCTGTACAGTGAACTAACTGGCTCGGTGCCCATCCTCCTCCTCCCTTTGGCACTGAGACAATGGAATTCCAATATAACTCAGTGGCTCCCCAATGACATCAGTCAGTCTGGCAGCACCACAGCTCAGAGCAGCACAGTAATGTAGCTGTACAACAGGGACTACACAGAGGGCACTGCTGAGGAATACTAAGCTATTAATCCTGAAATAATGTTTTTATTCAGCATAAAGTCTCTACTGGGGGATGAGGAACTACACATCACTTCAACAATCCATTCAATGTGCTGTAAATACCCTACCATCACGTCTTTATATGAACCGGAGGGATGGGACTTTCCTCATAAAATAATGCAATTGACAGCAAAATTAATGCACACCATATGTTTTTTTTAAAAAAAGAATAAATATGTTTGTTTATATCAGTATCAAATGTGTCTTTGTATAGGCTCCAGCCGCCCTGCGACCCTGAGGATTAAGCGGTGTGTAGATAATGGATGGATGGATGGATGTGTCTTTGTAGATCCCTTAGCTCCCAAATCTAACACACTCCTCTTGCTTTTAGAACAGTATCGTTTTCAACATGCAGCTCTGCGGCTGGAGGCAGTGGGCAGCTGAGCAAACTGCCAGCTGACTGACCTGCTTTCATGAGAGGGTGAGGACAACATGATTGGCTGGCGCTCGGGGCAGGTGTGGCCGTCCTGCCACGGCCCTCTGCAGCCAGAGCAGAAGACAGCGCGACAGGATGGGCAGGGCACGGCGGCGGGTTGGCCCTCGGTGCTCGGCTGCACACTGCACACTGCCTGGCATTCAAGCACCGGGCACCAGGCTTTACTGGGGTCCAGCTTCACTTCTGAGGGGGAACAAAACAGGGAAGTGGTTAGAAAATTTCTTGGAGGATGCTAATTCCTAAACTAAGCTGAATTATAAGACAAATAAACTGGATTTTACCTTATGTTTCCGATCTGTATCTGCACCACCCCCATAAATACATTTATACAGGCAAGAAAATATTATTCACAAAAGATTTTGAAGGATAACCGGAAAGGACTTAAATTTACAACCGCTTAAGGTTAGATAATTTTTTATATAGGCTACATTTTTCATTATCAAGTGATCAGCACTCACGAGTTGAGAGCATCATGTGGTATTTCTAGTAAAAGAGTTTTTCAGTGGGATATTAGTTTTAGCTTCAATAACCCATAATCAATCAGCAGCAGCTTTGATGCCCTCTTCAGCTGACTGAATCTTAAGCAGAAGTGTAAATTGTAAATTGAATGCAGAATACGATGCATTCAACACTGTAACTGGCAATGAGGACAATCAGTTTCAAGCCCAAACATGACTGGAAAATTTACGTCAGACAACAACAGATGTAGAAAACAGATAGCAAAACACAGGCTACCAACCAGAACAGTGCCAGATGCTCAGTAAGTTCCTGTTTATTGCTCACACTGATATCGCAATGTTAGGCTGTTAGCATTTATCATGTTCCTCATCGGCTCGCGAGCATTTGCTGCTATGTGCAGCCAATACTGATGGTAATGTCCCAAACCACAGCACTACAGCAAGATTAGAACATCTAACAAATGCATTCTTCTTCTTTATAAATGGGTATCTTAAAATGCAAACAATTTTCCTAAAGGATTTGTATGGTCTCTAAAGAATAAGATTCATAATATAAAAGTGGATTTAAAAAAAAAAAAAAAAAAAAATATAAAAGTGGATTTAAAAAAAAAAAAAAAAAAATCCAATCTGAATTGTCACAACCAAACAAAAAACAGCCGTTGTGAGCTGACTCAGACGCTTTACCAGCTCCTACTTTCATTGTGAATCATAACTGAAGGGAAACACTGTTGCAAAACAGCCTGTACTTTGCACTTCTTTATACTTCCAATAATATGAGTCTTATGATTTATGGCTACAGTAAACAATAACTATTATTGGCTTCACAGCGTATTGTTACTGTGCAACTGGAAAAGACCAGTGTAGCTGCAAGGCAAACTAACCTCAGTTTGCAATTTATAAATGTCAACAGAAAGCTATTTCAACATTCTCTCTACTCACAGGCCTCTAGTGCAGAGCAGAGATACTATTTGCCTTCACAAACATTTCCACAACTTATGGTGCAATTAGTTACACATAGGTCACATAATTTATTTGCACTGAAAATCTCATTACTTCCGATTTGTCAAAATGGTAACATTGTAGTGTTTGCTGTTCTGATTATTGCTATATGCTGCTGGCTATCTTCAGTTCAACTATGAGTAATAAAGCCAGTGTTCCAGTAACCTCGGGCGTAAGCGGACCAGAGCAGAAAAAGAAAAAAAGGGAGCAGGCCCCACAATATCCCAGGCATGTGAAGCTCAACACTCAGTGGGGCTGCTTGTGTGACCTGAAATAGCCCACTGCCTGTCATGAGCCATCAGTATGCTAATGCAACAGTACCTACCTCTCTCAAACTTCAGACGTTGATACAGCTCCGCCTGATCTGCTGCAGCCAAACTAGATATCTGCAATCACAGAGCACAGGAGGGGCTTTAGTCATGCTCCATTCACTCAGTATTCAACTTCATGAGGCTTATGGTGAAGTTTGCAAAACCCAGAATGCTTTTCAAACCACAAAAACACCTCGTGTTCAAAATGAAAGTGAAGCTATTTTGTGTTGCTGCTGAGAAGACAATACTTCAGATCATCTTGGATAAGATGGTCACCTAGCAACTGCATTTTGGTGCATATTTTCGAACACACCTTAGCGAGTAGTGACTAGCCCCTGAGAGAAAATAGGGGTTGGTTGCAATATCTTTGGGTGTTTTAATGTAGACATACTTAGATGAGAAAAAAGATTACAGAAGAATTTCCATTTCTTTGCAAGTCAGCAGATGTAGCTTCCTTATTGTGGTGTTTACTGTGTGGTATCACTTTACTGCACTTGACTTTCCTCACAAGCAGGGTTTACACAACCCTTAATCCTGCCCACACAACTGTAAAATCACAAGGGTGAAAATCCCACTTCAAGTTTCAGCAGAAGTATGGTTGCAGCACTCAGGACTGGAAACAAACTGCTAAAACCAGCAACTTCAAAATGCCAGGAACGTTTTGCAACAAAAATCAGACACTGTTTGCAGTTTATTGCATGTCTGCACATCAAAAAAGCAAAAAAAAGTTTTAGTTGAGGTAAAACACAAATGCGATATTTGTGTTTTACCTCAACTAAAACTTTTTTTTTGCTTTTTTAGGTTTCTCTCATGACTTACATATGATTGGTTTTAAACAGGGCATACCTCAGAGTCTAGTAGCACTCCAGTCTTTTGGCACGCCATATCTGGGCAGGTGATAGGTGCACCCCCACCCTCCATTATGGCTAGCTGAACATACTGCTGCAAACACTGGACAGGAAAGAACAAAACAGCAACATTAGACTTGAAATTTAATGAAACAGTGAGAACCATACCACA
Organism: Stegastes partitus; assembly: GCF_000690725.1. NCBI lineage: Eukaryota > Metazoa > Chordata > Actinopteri > Pomacentridae > Stegastes > Stegastes partitus. Next base: position 1,613,638 of record NW_007577749.1, on the reverse strand, counting down.
ATGCACAATGCAAAAATATCTTGCCTTGCTAGGCAGAAGTTTATCTTTACTGCCTATCCTGGATACAAAATAATACACAACACATACAACAACATGTTTGTGACAGTGTAATATGCAACGAGAGGAAAGAGCTGTTGTGAAAACAGGGCAATCTACTTTTCCCATTAACACAAGTTTCTTATCAACACTCACACGTCAAAAGTCATATGTTGCCACAACCATGAAATCTGGAAAGGTAGAAGGAACTAAGTAAACATTGCGCAAAGGCAGACAGTTTTGAGGAACAGAAAATCATTTAAATATCACTGTTCTGTTGAAGAAGACAACAAATCTATGGCAGAAGTGAGGAATGTGCAAACGTGTGCTCATCATCTGTGTTCTCATTTCGCAAGCAGAATCGACCATATCAAAACACAAGCAACAGTGTGTTGTCTTCAACCACACGAGACAAGTTGTTTCAGATTCACACAGCTTAGACAAGCAGCGTTTACGGTATCCGTGTCCCTCGTTCCTCTGCTGCGTATGTGCGTTATGCTTTATCTGTGTGACCTTGTGCGTGCAGCGCTGACAACTTAGCTAGCTTGGACAGAGATTAACACCTGCCACTATCTGGAATCCGCTCAGTTTTGATATGCCAGGCAGGAACGCATTAGATGAGAACAGTGCAGCAGCAAACAGACCTCTGTACTCTGGTTATAAATAATACAGCTCTGTATTCTAAAGATAGCGCTTCTGTTCTCATAAAAGGACTGAAATTGAAACTCAGGTCATGTTTGTCAGTTGTTAAGAAACTGTCAACACCTCTGATAAATCACAAAAAAATTCCAAGGACAACTCAAAGAGACTAAATGTGAGAGAATGCCACTCCTCTGTTGAAACCACTTGATTACACTGAAATGGAAATATGCAAGCCTTACTCATAAGAGGATCTATTTTAAGGCCTTAAAGTGGGAGTGGGAGCAGTGCTGCAATAAAAGAGACCATCCCATTCCAAGTAATTTAAACGTTGGGCATTTGCCTAAATTGACCAAATGACAAAGTCTGGTGTTAGATTACTTCTGTGAAATCTTCTCTGTCTATAGAAAATGACTAAAAAGTTTGAGCAATACAACTCTGAATGTAGTCTTAAGACACATTATTCTGTTTCAGCTCTAACAGTTCACAGGTTTGAATGCCATAATAGTTCATGTGTCCTAAACTGCTCAAACAAACACCTGGATATGAGCATTATCTAATATAAGTACTGTGACTTGAATAAACTGGACATCTCTACATACCGCGGTGCAGAAAATGCACTTGCAGCTCTGCAGTTCCTTGGTGGCTGCAGATGGCTGCTCACTGAGGCACAGCTTGCAGAAGACATCGGGCCCTGGCTGGGGGTCAGCGGCAGCCTCAGATGTCTCCAGTGCCGAATCCCTGGCTTCCCGGTGGCTCGGGGTGGCACTCCTGCTGGCCATGATGAGGTGAAGCGAGCAGGCAGGGAGGGAAATATGGAGAAATCAGGCTGCTCCTAGCCCTTCTGCTGGGGATGGAGGGGAGCTTCAGCCTCCATGTTCCTAAAAGCAGAAGAAGCACTATTGTATTTGTCTGTTCAGTGTGGGCGTAACTCTGCTTTCCCTTCCCCTTTGGACAACACTGCACCTAGTTTCTGGAAACTCCTTCTGAAAACTGGCGTACCAACTCCCTGCATCAACACACAGCGATTGTCTTGCTCATTGACGGATGAATTAGTCACTGTTTAAACCTGCGTGGCGCATAAAGCAAACCGTAATTGTAATTACTGCATAATACTGACTCCTCAACATCATCCTTTGTTGTCTCTTTATGTATGGATGTCACTTTTAAGGCTAAAGTCCAAGGTCTGTGTTTGCCAAGCCCACAGTTATCGAACAGATCCTTGTTCTTTTTGACTGGACGATTGATTGATGGTTGATGTTCACGTAATTTATAAAAACATGGTCAAAAGGCTTGAGTGGCAACAAAAGGTTGAAATACTGGTTGAGCAAATGATGTCAAAACAGAATTGAATTTTACCATTTCAGCCTATTTATCAAGGTTCAGGAAGGCAGGTAAGGAGCAGTGTTTTCTATGATACATAATAACACCCTTTGGAGTACACTTGTGGTTTTGCAAGTTTGCAGGCCTTTTACATGCAAAAAAAAAGCTATGTAACTATAAATATCTGTACAGACTCTCAAGGCAAGACTTTCAATCATTATTGGAACATACTTCAGTCGGGACCTTTGTGGAAGAACAAACATCTCTTCAACTACAGCATTATGCACAAATTTTAAGTGACTTCCTCGTTGCTTATCAGATGTAACGCACTAGTTACAAATTTTGAAACAGCAGGACACATGTTGGTGGATAATAAAAAACTAACCTGGTGGTAAAGGGAGCCAAAGTTACTAAACCCAACGTCAGCCCTTTGGTTCTGTCCAGTCCCAAAAAGCATAAGAAATAACAACGCCATAATCTGGGATTTGCGATTAATCCTGCGGGTAACAGTGGTTGGACACCGAACAGGGTCACACAGGAAACTGCAGTGTTAAAAACACACTGTGAAGCCTGAGCGACTGTTGAAATCACACATTATCCCACACACAATGTTCTCTATTTCAGCAGACTGTTAAAGTTGGCAGGAAACTTTGGAGCAACTCAATCAATGCAGCCACCATCACCAGCAGTGGCCTGAATTTTTCACTGAGGGCTCGTTTATAATGTGCTATCGATCAGCGGCGGCATACATGCGGATCACTGACAGTAGTGCTTGTTGAGGTTATGGAGCAGCTCACGTTGCTATTTCTGCACAGTCATAGTCTATCCCCCTGCACTACTTTCAGACAGGCGAGCTGAGCCGGCTGCAGTCATCATCCCACAGGGCTGTCAGCCTGTCCTGTCCTGCCTGAGCATAACCAACCCTGTGGTTTTACATGGGAAAATAACAGCTTTCTTGCGTGCTCGCTTTCCTCCATGGAAACTCCAACGTGTAATTAATAACAGAGCATCGCTTTCATCCCTGGGCAACTTCAAAGTTTAGACGAACTTGAGATTACCTGGGTAACCATTTGTCAACAGATCAGACTGGAAGAAGTGTGTGTGTGTTACAATGACCAACCACTATTGAACACCTTTGCATGACAGCTATGAGGTAGTTTGATAGACTGTGAACTGCAGACCTCATAAATACATCACAGCTATCTGATTGCAGTGCAACCCAGCGATCAGATTTAAGTTTGAGGATTAGAACGTCGTTAGAAAGCTGCTTCAGAAGCATTTCCACCCTTAATGTTTGCATAAAAGAGTGAAACTAAACAAATTAAATGTCAACACAAACTCCTAACAACCAGAATTTTAAATTGAAACACATCCGTCCCTGCCCCCAAAAAGCCCACAAATACCCTGTAACCTCCACTGTTGGAGCAACATGTTAATCAAAATGCCCTTGTGTGGTAACAGTTTCTTTTTAGGTGTGGAGCTGACCATCTGATGATTAGCAGTCCTCACGGATCAAGGTCTAGGTGGCATTCCAGTCCCGGGCTGGGGGTGGGGTGGGCTGGGGTGGGCTGGGGTGGAGGGCATCAAAGCATCATTGTTGACCGGAGAGGCAGAACGGAAAACCAGTTCTGCCCGGTGAAAAGCTGCTGCCACTTTTATACAGACTACTGCTGTGTTGTGGAGGGAGGCAGCTGGGAGTGTGTGCTTGGGGAAGTGTGTAGCAGAATTCATATGGCATCATTTGTACAGCTGCACTCACTCCCTGTCTGCCTATCTGGCTCTAAGGACTTCCAGCCTAATAGCCAGTTTCTGTTTTTTGAGCATAGAAAGTTGAAACACTTGGAAATCTAAGTTTTGATCTAATGCACATAAGACAATAACTGTGGTGGAGATTTAATTAGACAGGTGTGATTTAAATGTGTAGTTAGAGTCCCAGGGTGCTGTGACATATGCATATCTATTACCCACTAAAAATCGAATCTGTTGCAGTGCATTCAACTACACCACACATACAATCTGACACATCTGCATCCCCCTCAAGGTTGCACACTCGCATAGGTCAACATTTAAAATTCTGACGCGTTCACCTTATGATAGTGATTTCATAAAGAGCCTGGGTGATGGATGGTCCACGGTGATGCAGACAAAAGCCACAAAAGGTGGGGGACCTACCTTGCCTGTGGACCGCTGGGTGTAGGAGCAGCCTGAGTCCAGATGCACAGCCGCAGTGCTCTTATTACTGTGGCACAGACACATGTGTTGATACGGTCTGCTGGAATAATAACCTGCTGTCAACGCCTAACGCCGCTGCGGACACACCGATAGCCCCTTTCTAACAGCCGCACCGAGCTCAGAGAAAAACTAAAGACATGTTTAACCGTCCTGCTCGCTGCTGTCTGGCCTGTGTGTGTGTGTCCTGCTGTGTGTCGGCTTTGCTCCTGCGTTTCGTTTCCATCCAGGAAGCTGTGCTCGCTCCCTAATGATCTCCGCTCTCGACTGCTCCTGCTGGCTGGTTCACTCGATGCTGCTTTCACGGACAGTCTGGAAATTTACGTGTCATCCGGAGCCCGGAGGTATTACACATATGGTATTACATCAACTTGTTACTTCTGTTTAATTTTTGGTAGCATTAATTGGCTATAATTAGCTAATGCTGCTTATTATAGTGTGTAAAGTTAATACTAATGGGATTCATTTTGTAAACAACTCAGACTCGGACTATTACCATGTTGTAATGTGTGGCATAAATGTTTCCTAAGATGAAATCACCTAGTTAAAAAGGGTGGTACAATAGCACTAATTTCTGCCCCACGTTTTAAATTTGGAACACACAGACAGAAACTGATTGCTTTAAAAGTTGATATAAAACCTTGATCTTTTTAAATTGTTGATGATACTTTTGAAAAATCATTAAAGATCTTCCAAACCATTCAGACAAAAAAATAATCCGGTCAATGCATACAATATATTTTTCCTTCCTAGTTACAACCAAATCTGCAATTTATTTGAAAATTATTTGATGCTAGTGTGTTTTCTATCGAGGTCATCTTTGTGTTGATTCTAAAACTGAGTTGTGTTGGGAAAATGGTTCAATGGTTAAAAGAACATTTACTGGATAGATTATGGCTATATGACTGTAAGTACTGTCAGCCCAGGTAAGGATGATGTCTTGTCTCTGCTTTTCATAGATGACATGGTTTCACTGACTTCTTCAACCCAACACCTTCAGCTCACACTGGGGCAGTCTGCAGCTGAGTGAAAAGGTTCAGAGTCAACACCTCCAAATCTAAGACCATGGTTCTCTGCTGGAAGCTGGTGGATTGCTTCCTCTGGGTTGGGGGTGAGTTGCTGCCTCAAATGAAGGAGTTTAAGTATGTCAGGATCGTGTTCAAAAATGGAGGGGAGATGGACACATACAGATTGGGGCAGCGTCAGCAGCAATGTGGGCATTGTACCAGACCATTGTCGTGAAGAGGGCTGGAAGGTCGTTAGTACGCCCCCTGCCACAATGGGGTTTGTTAGGTGGACAAACACAACATTCCGATGCACTTCAAGCCCACCAACTCGCTGAGACAGAAACTGGTCCACTCTAAGGCATAAGCAAAGCAACGTGGTGTACGCAGTCCAGTGTTGCGAGGAATGCCCAGACCTGTACATCTGGGAGACAAAACCACCACTGCACAAACACGTGGCTCAGTACAGAAGAGCAGCTCCTCAGGACAGGACTCAGCAGTCCACCTGCATCTTAAGGACAAAGGGCACTCCTTTGAAGACAATAATGTCCAGATTTTGGCCAGGGAGGACAGATGGTTTGAGAGAGGAGTGAAAGAAGCCATCTATGTCAAAATGGAAAGACCATCATTCAACAGAGGCGGAGGTCTGAGCCATCACCTCTCTCATCACCTGTTTACAATTCAGTCCTAAGAAGTCTTCCCAGGAAGATGAAACCACATTCACACCTAGCCACAAAAGAACCAAACGAACCCCAATGTGGTAGGGGGAGTGCTAACGACTTGTCCATTCTGTATGGTTTAAGACTGAGGAAACAGAACAGAATGAAGCATAGATGAGAGGTGAAACGTCTTTAAGGAACTCAAGCAAGTCCCGTTGCTATGATTATTCTATGAGATCAACCATGACCTGGATGACTGAGAATCTTCACAGACCCGTTTGTCAAAGTCTAAATAAGCTGACTTTATGCTGAACTAACAATGATATGCTCTGTTAACCTGCTGCAATGCTAGCTCTTAGCTTGTGCTAGCTAAGCATTTCTGTTGTAGACAGTCTGTTACAATTTAATTAGGCTACTTTCTAAACCTGTGTCCTCTTATGTATGTGTGATATTGATAGTCAACATGCATACATTTTAAAAGAAAATAGGCATTGTTCTTAAATAGAGGCCTGTTTTGGCAGCATACTTTTAGTTTTATCTTCATAGAAACATGTTCGATGGGCCCATGTTTGGTATCTTTCAGCACAACATCACCTATACAATCTGACTACTGTTTTTTTTTTTTCAATTTAACCTAACATATTAACATTTTGGACTCAATAACACACAAAAAATATAACATCCGATTTGAAAAAAATGTTTTCACTGTAAAAAAAAAAAATAAATAAAATTCTGAACGAAGCGTTTTGAAAGTTGAAAATAAACATAGGCTGCAGATATGAACATTAAAAGGTACATTTGAAATCAAACTAATTACAAATATTTGCAACTATATACAAAAAAGATGTGGCTTTCTTTCTCTTTTTATATAGTGTGTGTCCAGAATGAGGCAGACAGCTACATCACAGGACCTGCACTTCCACAGACTTTCTTTGATTTTCGTTTTGTAAAACCACAAAACATGACGAAGATGTTGAAAGAAATGTGACGCCCGCGGTGCATATTTTGCATTTTAAACACGTTTTCTTCCCCCATACATGTTCATAACACAGTTTTATGTGATCTATCAACATGAAACACAAAACTAGGAGAGAGTTCAAAGTCTGTCCAGTCAAGTTTTCTGACGTCTCGAAAATTTCATATGACTAAATCACGCCGGCAGACCTCTGATGGTTACTATAGGAGGGTGTCTCACTCCGGTTTAGCAAAAATAAAAAGTAAAATTCATATCTCCTTATCATACATGATGATGCTGCAGTGACTCCTTGCTGTTTGACTCAGGATGTTCAGCTTTCATGTACTAACCTGATACGAATGACACTTGTTCCACCCTCTCATGAAGTAAAAAAAATTAAAAAAAATTTTAAATGAAAAGATGACCCTGACAGACAAGAAAGAGCATGTAGGACAGCACTGCGTGTGTCTCTGGTTACGGGGACGCGCTCTGAGAATAGCGACCAGTAGAAGCACAGACAGTTGGGAGTGGATGGTAGCTGTTATGAGGCTATTACACTGATTCAGGTTGTTGGTATTGTAACATTGTTCAACCACGTGTGATCATTCAAAAAAAAAAACAACACACACACACACAAAAAAACATTCTTTCATTCTATATAAGCCCACAACCTGCCACCGTTTTGTAGTGTATAAATACAATTTCAAATAGCAACTATTCTTATAGTAATCTCCAGTCTCAGGTCATCCAATCTCTCTTCTTTATGCATTCTAGGTTTTCATAGCACTCTCAATCTAACTAATCTAGAAAAATGCATGTGTTTGTTTCTTTCTGATTTAGGACAATCCATGACTTTATTTTAAAATGTCAAATTTTTATTATTGTCAGTTTTGATTAGGATTTTTCCCCACCTGCTGTCCCATTTAAAATAAAACAAAACATAACAAGGCGCCCACATTCCTGACTCCATATTTTGGCAACCAAGGTACTCCATAAATTCACTAGACTGTAGAAAAAAAATTGTCTCCTAAATCAACAGTTTTCTGGAGAAAGAGCCCCAGACACGCTGGTTAAGTTGTTCTTCTGATTTAGAACAAGCTGTTTGGAGGTTGGCAACTATCCATCCATCCATCCATCATCTATACACCTTAATCCTCACTAGGGTCACGGGGAGGCTAGAGTCTATCCCAGCCGTCTCAGGGTGAAGGCAGGGGACACCCTGGACAGGTCGCCTTTCCATTGCAGGGCTTGGTTGGCACCTATGCTGATCAAATATAATTCACCAATGAGCACAGTTACTGACTTGGCATTTCATCTATAAATGCTTTAAAGTTGTGAACTTGACTGCTGAACGTTTTAAACAACATTCCTGGGAGTTGGGGATTGATGACCCAACCTCTGCAGTGGGTTATGCCACAGAGAGCCTTCTCATAAAATGTCTTGACTACACTAATACCAAATCTCACCAATAAATAAAACACATTCTCACTACATAATATACTAAAAGGTTTGCATCCCCAGCTGACTACTTTTAAACTGGACACGCTGAAGAAATTTTAGAAACACTGAAAGGAAGTCTGCCAATTTTTTACTAGCACTGGTTTGCTACTTAAGTACATTTATTCTAAGTAATGTTATCAGAATAATAAAAAAGATCATAACAAAGCAAATACTAATGAAAAAAAATTAATGACCTTTTTGTACAGTGGAACTTTCTTTGTTTCTTTTGTTCTTGCTTAATGATTGTCAACCCATCCGATTTATTTTGTGACTCTTTGGTGGGGATGCTTGATTGGACTAAACTTTGTATAAACTACCCAAGTTTAAAGTTGGTTAAAACTCACAAAACAGTTCAAATGTTGTTTCAACTTATAGGCTGCTACACCTTTGCACTTGACAGACTGAAAACAAAACAAAACAAAAAAATAATTTCCTGTTACCTCCAACACAGCCTGCTATTGGCATCAACACCCTATCACACTTGTCCTTGTTCTATGGCACTTATCTAGATGGTTTTCTCCTGACTAGATCCTGGCTTGTGTTGTATCTGCTCTCAGATGTATGTCTCTTTGGATAAAGGCATCTGCTTAATGAAATTATAGAATTGTAGAATTGTAGAGTGAAATGCTACCTATCTAACAATGTGATGGATGATAAATAATCACAGGGGCCTTTAAAAAAAAAAAAAAAAGTTGTATTTTTGTATATACAGTTTATTTTTTTAATCCCTCATTTGGGTGCTTGATGTCTCTTAGTTTTAAAAAGACTCCCACACACTGTCTAACCTGCAAAAACCCTTTTTTTCCGCAAAGTTTTGGTGACAGACTTTCATCAGAAAAATGTGTCGATACAAAACAGAAGACATCTGAGATAGGGAGTGGCTGTGACTCCACAACCAATCAACATACGGCACATACTAGAGGAAGGCATGAATTGCAACATATCATTCAGAAAACAACAACGTACCGAAAGTGACAGATATAAATACTTCCCCAAAATTGTTTACATTGTGTGTGTGTGTGTGTGTGTGTGTGTGTGTGTGTGTGTGTGTGTGTGTGTGTGTGTGTGTGTGGGGTCATATTCTATTAATGTATTCAAACATACATATATATATATATGTGTGTGTGTGTGTGTGTTTGTGTTTGCCATACCCCTGTCTTTCTTTTATTTATTTTTTTTACATGGCAATCAACAGCTGAAGTATGTCTCCCAATAAGTTTTCTTTTCTTTAGCACACTGGCCTACCATTGATTTCTAAATTGTATTGATTTCCATCATATCGTTTGAGTTCAAATGTATAGCACTTTAAAGACTTCACTACTTTGTTTTCTAGAAAGCTCTGTGGGCAGCTACACCACTACCTGTATGCATGCCAGTTGCATCACTTCTTCCACCTCGCTGTGATATTTCAGTGCAAAACAGGTCACTGTTGATAGCGACGTCAAGGCATGAACAGCATTGTTTTAGCCTATTTTAGCACTAAATCGAAACGTTATGTGCCGTATTTTGGGCGTGTAGCTGACATTGAAAGGTGTTTTGAAGGTTGCATCCTCATAGAACGAGTAGAGGGAACTTTATTAAATAGTAGAGACAGTTTTAGTTTAACATAAGACAAAACTTATAATAACAGCACTTCCTATACTATTGTTGTGCCAGTCACGTGCAAAATTACTTACTATCACCCACAAACTCCCAGGTAGACAGTATTTGCAGTTTAATAAACGCAGCTGCAAACCTACACAGGGTGATGTAATGTTATCAGAGTTCTCGTACAGATCACAATTCTCCGGTAGTCCATCTGAGGGAAAACCCAAGATCAACTGCGCACGCGCGGGGGGCTTTCTCTACAGAAATCTCTTATATGTGTCGGTGTTGGCGGCTTTCACAGCGATTATATCTCAGCTACAAGAATGATGAGCAAGTCTGACCCTCACGCTCCGCGTCCTTTTAACGACCGCAATATTGAAAAGATGAAAGAAAGAACGCCTCTGAATCAGGTGAGATAATTTGGAAGTATTTTGACCATAACGTATTATATGTGTTAAGGGTACGTTTCTCTTGTATTTATCATGCAGCTATTTTATGTAGTCTGTAGTAGATAGAATACCAAAGAGTTCCCCAACCTTAATTTTCTAAAGTGGTAATACTTTGCCACTAGTTCAACTTATGATAAAACTTTAGTCTCCTACATATCACTATTTCCGCATCTCGTTTTCTATTGACAACAACAACAGAAATCCCCGCTTCACCTGTCTGCTGGCGGCAAGAGAGTGCACGTGACCTAGCAAAGCAGCAGCAGGGCTACAGGAGGAGGAAAAGTCCCCTCAAGTCCCCCGGCTGTGTCTCTAACTGAGGTGTTGTTCTTGTTTAGAGCATCATAGCAAAGACGTCTGCTCTCATCCTCCAGGTGGTGACTTATAAATCTAACAGCATGCAGCGAATCGTCCAGGTGATGCACAGGATGGCTCAGAAGAGCTTCATAAGCGCCTGTCAGCTGTTCTGCCTGCCTTTAAAACCTCTGTCATGTGAAAAAGTCATGTGCTTCCCAAGTAAGATCACTTTCTATGATTTTAATTTTTACAAACATTGTCCACATTATTGCATATGCATGATTAAATCAACCATTTTTGTGACACAAATGGTCTTTGTGACTCAAATAGTCACTTTCTCTGTACTCATATTGCCAAAAGACAATTTTTCATTCGTAAAGATGTGGCTTTTCAACTGTCACTGCTTTCACAGCTCCAACTGACCAACCCAAGGAGGACACAAATACACAAGGTAATCCCAGCTTTTTGCATGACATTTTTATCTTTACAAGTAAACGCTCTTCAAATGTCTGACTTATTCCTGTCTCATTTTCCTTATATTCTAAGCAAAATTTGGCATTTTTCCACACACATTTGTATGTAACAAGTACAGCTTTGACTCAGCCTGAAATTAGTTTGTGCCACAGTTTGGCACAAACTAGTTCTATGTGTAGATGCTCTACAGGAATAAGAATAATTTGAGCTAAAGTTGTGTAATTAAGTGATTTTCACACAAGGCATAAAAAATATCTTGCTGTGACTTTTCACATATCAGCAGTTAATGAAAGCAGCCTTTACTCTGGAACTTGAAGGAAACTTTTGACAGTGTCACGTTTTTTCTATTACATCACACTGGAACAGCAACTTCCCATTCTCATTTTCCCTTTTCCCCTTTTTCTGCCTCGCCCACTCACAAACAGTGGCATTACGGAGTCCGCCATCAACCGTTTTGATCCTCAACATCAGCAACTCCACTTTAATTGACTGTGTCATCGGAAATGAGACCTATCCATCTACTGTGACAGAACGTCAGCCTCTGATCCATGAATCTAAGCTTCACGTGCATGGTGAGTAACAGCCAAAACTGTCTCTTACAACAATTTCAAGCTGCACTTTATATTATATTGTGCTGTGTTGTGGTATATGCATATTTCTGCCGTAGTTGTACCAAACACAGTAGTAGTTTGTAGTTGTATCAAAGCACTCAGGCTGCACTCATGAGAAGTACAAATGTCTAACTTGGTGTTTTTTGTTAAAGATCAGCTGAGGTGTAGCTGCAGCTGTGGACAGCAGGAGGCAGCACAGACGGCTTCCCCTCCTCCTTCTCCTCCTCCCCCTCCTCTCTGGCCTCCCCCTCCGTCAGCAGAGCATCTGAGTGTCAGCATCCACAGCTCCCACCTCAACTGCGTCATCATTGGAGACGACAACTACATGCACGCTGAACAGAGCTAGCCATTCAACTGAAACAGAAGGACCACAAGTGTGGGACTTTGGCCACATGGAGCTGACACACTGTCACACACTACACACTTTAGCAACACTGTAGTCTTGGATCACAAGGACAGTAAGTGAAGTGAAAGTCAACATTAGGTCAATTATTTTTGGTCTCTATCTGCTTCACTTATTTAATTTACTTTTTATATATATTTTATTTGTTATGGTTGCATTTAAGTTTCTTATTTGTTTGATCCTGAAATATCAGAGAGCAGTGAAGTATTTTTTGCAAGATAGTCAGTTTAACATAATAAAATGTGTGTGAAATATTTGAATTAACCACTGCTGATTAAGTGTCTGTTGAAATGAACAGTTTTTCATTAGACAATATGACTGACATCACTGTTTTTGCTCCAGTCACAGTTGGACAGACTTTAAATCACTCTTACATTTGCAGACTTGACATGTGCTATTTTGAAGCACAACATCATTCCAGTGTTGTAAAACTTCCAGTACGCACAAACAAACGTCAGCCCCTCAAAACCTTTTCCTTAAATAATCCTCTCCCCTCAGGGTGTTTCCTGTTTGGCAATGATGGGACTTCTGCTCCTCTGTCAGATGTGAGGACGAGCAGCAGGACTTTTTTTTTTACTGTTCTGAGTTTCTAATGACTCATCTCTCTGTAACTGAATTCCAGTGGTGTGATAAGGAAGATAAATTGCTGTTAATTTTTTTGTATCGGCTCACTATACATTGGGCAATTGCATAGACAAACAGATGCTGTGTGTCTGTCATTGAAATCTCTATCATATCATGATAAAGGCTTAAAATGTATGGCCTATGGTCAGTCGACAGTAGACTACCCAGTAGTGTTCATTGCTGGAAGTCATTTGGATTTCTTTCATATTTATGTTTGATATTGTTTATTGATTGTCTGACCTTTCATTCAGGACACGCTGTACATAGTAATGGAAAAAGAAGACTTGGATTAAAGATGCTTCTCTTGTACTTGCTGATATGTTCATTATCAGCACTGATATGCAACCTGATACCATCTGAGGGAATTCTTCTGAAGCATTGTATGAGATGAGTTGACTTTTGTTGCATGTTTGAAATGACAAGAATCTGTTTTAAGACTTTGTAATAAAGAAAGAAGTTAACTTTCACATGGAGCATTAGTGTTTATTGTTGTACTTATGTACATTATATCAATGTGAACAAGCAGTATTCCAGAGCAAAATCCAACCATTCATCATCTATACACCGCTAAATCCTCACTAGGGTCGCGGGGGGGCTGGAGTCTATTCCAGCTGACTTGGGGCGAAGTTTCATGTTTTTGGACAGGCTGCAAGGTGGAGCAGTGGTTAGCACTGTTGCTCACAGCAAGAAGGTCGTCCCGGTGAGGACACTCGGGATCTTTCTGTGTGGAGTTTGCACGTTCTCCCCGTGCAGCATGGGTTCTCTCCGGGTTTTCCAGTTTGCATGGATGGATGTTTTTGGACTTTGTGGGAGGAAGCCGGAGAACCCGGAGAGAATCCACGCTGCACGGAGAGAACATGCAAACTCCACGCAGAGAGATCTCGGTGTCCTCACTGGGACGCAAACCAGCGACCTTCTTGCTGCAAGGCAATGGTGCTAACCACCGAGACACCTTGCAGCTGCAGAGCAAAATCACTTCTTCTTTTTCTTCTGTCCTTCTTTCTTCTTTTTGCCTTTCTTGTTTTCCTCTGCTTTTTTAAAACAGCCAAGGCCTCGCCGGACCATGCAGCCTCTCCACCAGGCCTGCAGCTGCAGGGTCAGAAATCAGGGTCAGAAACAGAGATTAATACATGAAACAACCCAACAACATGGTAGATCTGGAAGACTGTGAAATGCATTGGTGAAGCTCTTGCATCACTGCTCTGATTTGATGTTGTTACCTTGGTAGCAGCTCTGACCTCCTCCTGCTTTTGGAGTAGTTTCTTCTGCTCCTCCCTGTCCTCCATTATCACCTGCTCCATCTCCGTGAACTGAAATCAGTAGCTAATTAGCATTCATCTAACATTGAGCTGTTCAGCATCGGCAGCTGTTGAGTACTGCTCACCTGCCTCTTCAACTCCATTAGTCTGTCGAAGTTCAGTGTTTTTTTGCAGCAGACAGTGTTGAGCTGCTTCTCCGTCTTATGCAGCATTTCCTTCGTGCGCTGCTCCCACTCATCCAACAGCTGTTGCAGCTCCTGATCAATAATACAAGATTAGCTTTTCTGCGTGGTAAATAATAACACTAATAAAAATAATACGATCGACAGCTTTAATGGCAGTAATAAAAACAAAAGATTAACTGCTGTAGTAAAAAATAACTTAAGTGAAAGTAAACCAACAGCCAATACTAGCAAGGAAACCAAACGGAGCTGTTTCTGTGTTACTTCTGATTACAATCAATATTCTCAGAAATCAGGGAATTTGAATACTTGTATTGGCATACCAGTTAATTAACCTGGTTTTAACTTTAGAATTTTCACCTTCAGTTTAACTCAATACAGCACAATGCATGTTTGCATGTTTTATCATCACAGGCATCCACAAAGTTCTGACCTATGGACATACAATCAAAACTAATGGTAACATTTGATCCATTAGCCAAGCAATGTGCTAATACTAAGGATTTTCCAACTGTCGTGGGGACATTTTGCTCAAAAATAAATGTAATCAGGGCACCCCAGTAGCTCAACTGGACAAGACAGCGGCCCCACAAATAGGGGCTACAGTCCCATTCACAGCGGTTGTGGGATCGACTCCCAACCACGGCCATTCGCTGCAGGTCTTTCCACATTATTCTCCCCCCTTTTCTGTCTCCACTGCTCTGATAAATAAAGGCAAAAAAAGAAAATTTCAAAATAAATGGAATCCACTGCAGCTGGAATTCCTCAGATGTTGGGAGTACATGACGACTGATGTGTTCACTTTAGTAGTCAACATAAGAGCATTTGGTGTGCTTTGCTCATGGCTGAAGCATTTTAGAGTTAGCCAAAGTAGCTTTAGCAAGAAAGTAAACCTGACGAACTGTGAGGAAGCTGCTCTTTTTGAATCACTTACCTTGAAATAAGGAGCAATGATGGGACAGCCTTACATGCACTTTTAGCTGCACAACTTGTAGTTACCCAGTTACTTGTAAAAACTGAATAGTATTCTTTCTGGTTTGTAACGCTGGGATGCTGTCTAGTTGAGGGCGGACTGGAACAGTGGCAGAAGTAAGGATCTTCATATTTTCACAGCTTTTATTTTACAATTCTATGTTTAGAATAC
Organism: Stegastes partitus; assembly: GCF_000690725.1. Taxonomy (NCBI): domain Eukaryota; kingdom Metazoa; phylum Chordata; class Actinopteri; family Pomacentridae; genus Stegastes; species Stegastes partitus. The sequence goes on along the minus strand of NW_007577749.1, from coordinate 1,598,266 downwards.
ATGCAAAACACTATAAAAGTTGATTTTTACTATATTGAACCTTTAATTATAAGGTACAGTCACCTTTCATGGCACTGAGGGGATTTCACGCACAGTGAGCTGGTGTTAGACTAAATCATATGCTCAGTTTAGACCACAGCTTCTGGCAGCACAGCCCTGGGGTTTAAGTGTTGATGTGCAGCTACACTAATGACAGCCTCAAAACACCACCGATTGCATAACAGTTTCTGATATTCGTAGTAATATTGCTGTAGCAACCTTGTGCTGATTTTGCAGGAATATTTCAGTCTCCTGATGAAGTCCCATCTCCCCCGTCAACTGTTTGTGCAGCAGCTGAGAGAGGAGAAGACAAAGAAAAAACATGAATTAGACAACATTCAACGATGGAATCTAAAGTGTCGATCTGTTACTTGCAAAAATGTAAGAACACTTGTCATATCTTGCTGAGTTGGTCGGACTAACCCACACTGAAGTGGACTAGATGGACACTGGGACCCACCTCCAGTTGGTCCTCCAGCAGTTTCTCTGCCTGATGAGTCTCTTTCTGTCTCAGCTGGAGCTGCAGCTGCAGCTCAATGTTTCTGTCCTTATTCTTCATTATGTTGGTGATCTTTCTTATCTCTTTGTGCTGTTTCATCAGGTCTCTGCAACACTCGTTCACATCCTGGAGGGCAGTGAGTATTGGGCCCCACGTTGAATAGGTTTGATTTTGTTCTCAAGTAAAGGTTTAGTTCACCCACAGTAGTAGATTTTCACTCATCCCTCATAGCTATTCATAAAAACCGTTTTGGCTTTAGGATTTGCTCTTATTTTCTTACCTTCAGTTTCTCAGTTTTTAGTTGGAACTCCTCCTGTTTCCTCTGTAGAGTCTGTGCTCTACACACCAGTTCCATCTTTGCCTCTCTGGAAGGACAGAAACTTACATTACTGATGCAATACAAACTATCCCATTTCTGCCTTTTTTTTTTCTCCAAAGTTACACTCCTCTGTTCTGAAATCACACCACTTACTGTTTCGCTATGCATTCCTATAAGGATTTAAGTTAGTATTTTTAATACTGTTTAAAAATAATGTAGCTATGAACCTTTTCTTGACCTCAGCCTTCTGCTTTTGCCCTTCTTCCTCCACAGCCTGCAGCAGAGAGCTGAAACTCTGCTCCTCCTCCAGCTCCAAACACAGCGTGGACATCTGTAGTGAGACGTACTGACTACAGAGAGAGAAATAAAGTCAGAGAAAAAGTTGATACGGCATCATGTTTTTTTTGTCTGCCCTGGTGCTACTCACCAATCTCTTGACAGCTTGGCCAGCCTGACTTTCTCCTACACACAAACATGTGATTTTAGTCATGCTCATGAAATGGAGAATAACCCTAGCTTTTAAAAAAAACATTCACATCATCATCAGATCAAAGCACCAGACAGCTGTTTGACAGATGTTGCTCTGGGCTGTGACTACAAACAGGTAATAAACAGTGGAGTCACATGTGCAGCGGGCTCCGTGCTGATCTGTTCTGTCAGATCATCTCCCACTTTGTCCAGCTTGGGTGAATAGTCCTCCAGTGCAGCTGCCATTCTGAGACTCTGACTCCTGGATAAAGACATTCTGTGGAAAATACAGGACACAAGTCAAAGCTGATCCAAGAGCTCCATGTAGACATGCAGTCAACAATATGCTCTTTTTCTCTAAGCTGATGTTAGCATGATGGTGTTGCGTGATGTCTTCATGTGTGACGAGCCAAATTTACCAAAAGACACAAAATTGTTCTTGTTCACAAGATATGCATTTTTAAAAATATCATATTACTATATAGATATATTTACAGTGGTGTGTGGTATAGCTAGCACCTCTGAAGGCTCCTACAACAGTTCACTGCACTATGGTGCTAGCTAACGGTCACTTTGCTGTGGTGGGAAAAAAAACGCCATTAGTTTATTGTTTGTTTGTTTGTTTTAGCTGTAACACATAAAAAACAGTCACTTACTTCAGTTTTCTATGTATCAGCAGCTCTCAGTGTGGGTTAGTAACAGTTTATCCTCCGAAAGAAATCTTTAATTTGCCAACGCTATTCGCCGCAAAGTGTACGTGTCACTATGGTAACAGGACGCCGTTTTTTTTTCTTCGCAACTTTATTTATACTTGTTCTGCAAACACTCCAGAAAAAAAGAGCTGATGAGACGTTACGTGGTGTATTTTGTGCTCATTATTTATTTTGTGTGTGTATGTATAATGGGGCCGAGTACACCTGCAGCTGCTGTGTGGCTGTGAAACTGTGGCTGAACATTGTTATTAATATTAAATAGTAATAATAATACTTTAGCTGTATAGCACCTTGCATTTATCACATGCAGTTTATGTTGCTATAACATTCAAATAAAAAATGAAATTCAAATTTATTTGTAGAGTACTTTTCAAAATCCAAGGTACAAAATTACAAAAGGTACAAAAATCTAGTGCTTCATAAAACAGACACAGTCATAATCATCATTATTAAGCTAGATTACAACACAACATGATGTGTAAAAACAATATAGTGTTAGACAAGATAAAAAAGAATATAGAAAGAAATTAAAGACAGTTTAAAGTAGATTAAAACTCAGGTAATATAGTCAAAGTCTCCTCAATAAAAGTATGTTTTAAGAAAAGATGACTGATTCTGCCAACCTGGTATTCTCAGGCAGATTGTTCAAGGGTTCTGGGGCCCTGACTGAAAATGTGCCATCCTCTTTAGTTTGTAGCCAGGCCCCTGGAACAGACAAAGAACCTCTGCCCGAGGATCTCCAAGTTTATTCTGGTGTATATTGTACGAAAAGGTCAGATATAGCAGGCCATGAAGGGCCTTAAATGTAATCAGTATGATGTTAAAATCTAGTCTGAAACATACTGGGAGGTAGTGTAATGAGGGTAAAGCAAGACTGATATAATAGCATCTCTTGGTTCTGGTTAAAGTAATTCAGTAATCCAAGCATAATGTCTCTTGAAAAGTCAACATAGACCATATTTCTGAAATATATCTTAGATGTGTTAAGACTGACTCTTAGGTTCCAACAAAGGAGAAGACACACAGGTGGGTTCAACCATAACATAACGCTATTTATTAAAGCAAAGTAGGATCATGATTTTTATATTGATCCTTTGTACACCCATCTATACAATTCCCACACCGTGCCTCCACAAACGCTTTTACAAAGTCATCCATGCTTCAACTTAGCATCAACACACAAGACAGCAAGATGAAGTAATGTGTTGAGGCTTAGCAGCGTGCACCAAGGCCTAAACAGCCACACCAAAGGAAGGTTCCCTTCTATTTAACTGCCTAGTCACCAGGACTAGCTAAATAACTCACCCTTGTCTTCATGAGGCATGGCGGTGGGTTTTTATGCACCAACAGCCTGCTGGCTTGAAAAAGGCGACCACAAAACTGGCAACCCCCCCCATAACCAGAGATGTGCTTCCGAGCAGCTTTAGGAAAGAGGAAAAAAGGATGCTCCAACCACCATACCTCAACACTACAAGTCACCCCCCAGCGAAACCCAAAGGGGAAACGCTGCTAAACCTAGCAAGGGAACCCCCTCTACAATAGCATGCACACTTGGCTCAACACTTACCTCGTCATGCCTCTGTGATCCCAAACCATCAAAGGACAGCTTAACAGTCTCCTCAGCCACAAACAACAAAAATTAAATAAATTCACAATGGACGAGCCCCCAATTTGTTACGACTGGCTCTTCGGCTGCAACAAAGGAGAAGACACACAGGTGGGTTCAATTTTCATGTAACGCTATTTATTAAAACAAAGTAGGATCATGAGGTGTGATTGTGAGCATCAGTGGTGTGCGAGGGTATATGAATGCAGCGGTCAGTGTGTGGTG